>NC_135869.1:20816461-21188961 GCF_031162955.1 Sander vitreus
GTGTGCAGATGGAAGGATTAACGTTATGCAGAGTGTAATATACCCAGATTATGTAACAGTAATTCAAAAAGCAGATGATGAGTAAATGGTTCTTACCAGCAGGTACTTCTCCTGACCATAAACATAGGTCGTGCTGATGGCATAGAAGGACTTGTGGTCTTCCCTAATCCGCCTCTGTCCCTGGGGTGGAAAATAAACAAGGTCAATAACAGAAACCAATCAAGACAATTGACATGTTTATGGCCCTGGCTTGTTAGCTCTAACTCTGGAAGTTGACTAAATTACACACAGTAACTAGATTAACTTAAAAAGTTTACTTGAGATGTGACATAAATGTAAAATGTAGCACCCATGGAAAGGATCCCTCTGAAACTGAGTGCGTGTCCAGCAAGACAAACTGCTAAAAAAGGGAGTTTAAAATAATTTACAGCCATGATTTAAACTAACCTGCAGGTTCTTGCCCAGGAAAGCTTGGAGGAAACCACTCTTCCCACTGCCTCGGGCCCCCAAGACGTTGCAGCGGAAGACACTGCGCTGGGTCTGTTTCTTCTGCAGATCGATGCGCTTGTTCCTAGTCACTGAAAGAACAGGGAATGCGTATTTTGACTAAGCAGGAACATACATGCACAATGGCAACATGTTGTAAAACCCATGCCTTTCTTTTAAATTCAACTTTTAACAAAAAAGAAAACTTTAACGTTTATTCTGTACAGAAATTAGTCCACAATAGAGGATGGATACCTGACGGGACCCGACGGGCCAGGCCGGGTTCGGACAGATATTTAGAAATGATGTTCGGGTTCGGGTCGGGCTCGGTCACATCAGCGCGATAAGGCATTGAACATTTTAAATTTAAAACAGCTTATTATGTAGGTGCGCGCCTGTGTTAACGTGCGCTTGTTGCCCCGTGTGCGCTGATGCGCTCATCTGTTGACATTTCCGAATGCCTTCCTACAGTTGCTTAATAAAAGCGGACTTTCCACACAAACAAACGTACATGTGTCAATAGTATGAGAAAAAAAAAAGAGATTTTAACTGTGTCGGGCTCGGGTCGGGCTCGGTTACTGCTCTGTCGGACGCGGGCCGGGCTCGGACAGAAAAATGCGGCCCGATCCGCACTCTAGTCCACAACTACTTACTACTCGTTTCGGTAGCTTATCAACATACAGTGCTGCTCGGCTTAAAACACAAAAATAAGTTCAATTGAATTACATTCTCTTACCTGTAATAGCAGCTGCCTGGGACTCTTGTTCACAGATGATAGAGTAGCCAAGATAACCTAAATACTCCAGACTACGTTGAACATCTAGATATGTTGTTAACCTACCACAAAAAAACAGGTCATGATGAGTCTGACAGAATGAGAGATTTATGAGCATGATGTTAAATGATCTATGTATTCTACATGTATGACATACATCATTATGTATGTCATACAGTAGTGTGAATGTATTCAGGTTACGTAAAACTAAAATAGATGTGAATGTGTATATTAATAGATGTGTTCCACACTCACGTCCACTGGGAGAGGTATCCCTGGTATGTGATCCATCCCTTTTCATTAGTGCAAACCGTGTGGTTGACATCCGGGCCCCAGGGCATGTAGGGAAACACTTTGAACAAGTCCTTCACCTCCTCTGGCGACAGTGCACAATCTCTGTCCTGGATCATACCAAGTTCACATACATTGACTCACAAATTTGGACGTAAGAAACATGGCTAACAGGTAAAATGCATTTGAAAAATGGCACAACGATACACAAGGTTTGTTTTAACTAACTGAGCAGAAAAGTGATCATCCTTAAAAAAATACAAACTATATACATAAATAATAAAGAAATAAAAAGGTAGCAAAATCCATTTCTAAATCTTCAACATTTCTAACCACTCACTTTGTCATGTTTGTCAAAGACACTCTGGAGGAAGAGGTAAGCATTGTGGTTAAGCTCTGTGGTGCAGTCTGGGGGAATCTTTATCCTGCCATACAGGGACAGACAAAAGCAATCATTTAACAGAGAGCTCTGGAATATTGACTCACTTGGATTCTGCTTTCAAAAGTGACAAATGAAGAAACAATGTGACTGAATCGATTCAAGTCACACCAGTCAACCAGAACAATTCAGTAGATAAGAGGAAATTATATGCAGACTATCAACTGTGATCAATAGATCATTTTAAAAGGAACAAGACATCAATACAACCATGAATTATATAATAAAGATGCCATCATGGACATGCAATACAAACATTTTAAATATCATTCTTTGACCACTGTGTCACCCACAAAGATTTGAGCACTCACACACACACTTAAGAAAAATTGGGGGCACGCATCACTTTTAATTATGGAAACCATTTCATTGTAGAAAAACAGTCATTTCATAACTGTGATGGCGAGCCTTTACTTCGGGATTGTATTTCAGAACGGCGGTCCAAAAAGTTAAGTTAGAGTCCTCTGATTCTGCGCTTTAAGTCTGCACTTACATGGGGAACAGGTATTCCTGTGTGAGCTCCAGGTCATCGTCATAACCAAACCTCCTCAGCACAGTCCAGGTGGTCTCATGTCGACCTCGCTGTATAAAGAGGGTGTGCAGGAACAGGAAGCCTGCAATATGACAGGAGAATGGATGGTGTCAGCAGTGGTCATAAACAAATGGACTAAAAAGACGGGCAAAAAACAGGGAGGGGTTGTTAAGGGGACATGAAGAAGGATAAGTAATTAAGTGGAGGACGGAGAAACGAGGAGAAATATGAAAACAAGAAAACAGCAGAGTGTCTGACCTTTGAGTGAAAGTCCATTATCCTTGACGCCATCTGTCATGTTCCTCCTGACCACATTCTTCACATCCTCTAAGGCCTGAGGCGCCAGTGGTGTATTGAAACATGTTCTCTAGACATACACAATAAGAGACACAATGATGTGTGCCCTGAGAGAGCTGCTAAGGTTTTTCAGGTTTGGCTTATGTTAAAACCTGCAACCTTAATCCAGTCTAGAAGTTTAACTAATGATGACAATTTTTTAAATCTTAAGTAGTCATGAAAATGATATTGACAGTGACTCTACTAAAAGGTGAAGAAAACATTACCTGGAAGAAGTTGAGCTCATTGTCATTAAGGATGCCGTCGTTGTCCAGATCAGACACTTTAAAGATTCTAGTTAACGACTTAATGCAAGAAGGCTTCAACTGTAATGGAGGAGAAACAATCATTTAGGTGGTTACATGTGTACCTATATAATGCAGAAAGATTAAAATTCAACAGTAAGCATTGTGGCCTTAGGGATGCACCAATCCAACTTTGTCTCTCCAGGTAAGATTACAAAACCTCAGGGTATCTCACAATAACATTGGTGAGATCCTGGCTGCCGTACATTTGTCAGTCGTTCAAAATAGGACTTTTCAGACTTTTTCCTACTATGACAAATCAAAATGTCTGCTGAATCTAATGTATAGACCTCACCTCCTTTTCCTCTGGGCAGTACAGGGGTCCTGTCGGGTGGAGAACAGCCTTCTGGGCGTAGTAGAACAGCTCAGAGATGTTCTTCAGGTTTTTGGCCGAGCACTGAGGAAAAAGAGGGCACGTGTGCGTGAATGCCCTGAACAAAAGCAATGCTGGAGGAAAATGATCAGGATATATCACAGACTTGAAAAGTTCACTTAGAAATTAAAATAATACAAATCTGATTACCTTTACGTCAACAACTACCCAAAAAAGTAAATGAATTGTGAAAACATAATTCAACAGTGTCAACAGAGCATCAATGGTCAAACACAGTTAATAAAGAACTGTGGCATAAGGTAAAGAATTACATTTACTCAAGTGCAGATCGTAAGAACAAATCCAAGTTACTTGTACTTTCTACTCCACTACATTTCAGTGGGAAATATTGTATTCTCTTACTCTACTACATTTATTTGGCAGCTGTATTCCAAGTTGCTTTGCAGATTTAAACTAACTACTATTATGAGCATATAAAATACAATGCATTGTTATACAGAAATTAAACCATCCAACAGTATATTAAAATCGGTATAATTATAGGTACCAAAGTGCAGCTTACATTTTACTGCATCAATGACAATAATCCAACAGTATAATATATATAATGTAACACGGACAGAGACAATTTTGGCTGCAGAATGAATTCATTTACTTTTATACATTTGTCCATTACTTGCGTACTTTTCCTTAAGTAGGATTTTTGAATGCAGGACTTCAATTTTAACAGAGTATTTTTAAATTGCAGTACTGCTACTTTTACTTAAGTAAAATATTTTTCTTTCCGTCACTGATAAAGAAACACAGAGATGTGAGTAACTAAATAGAAGCAGGACATACAACCAACCCTGGGCCTGGTCAAACACTGAGCCAGCAGTAAAACATTGGTTCACATGTCTTCTCTCTCACCAGCTGTGCGACAGTCGCCCAACTGTACCCACGCTGTATGTGCCTTCTCTCACGTCCTCCTCATCTCCCTCTTTAACCTTGTAACTAATCCAGCTGAGGAGCACATGACTGAGCCGTCTCATGCGACGGAGGGAAATTTGAATTAAACAGTAATGCAGACACAGGCCAGCTTCCTCCATGAGAGCCAAGTCTCTGTCTCTCAACTAGAGTGCAGATCGGGCCGCATTTTTCTGTCCGAGCCCGGCCCGCGTCCGACGGGCATTAAGATATTTATGTCCGGGCCTGACCTGAGCCCAACACAGCTAAAATCTATTTTTTTTCCCCCATACTAATGACACATAAAGCCCGCTTTAATTAAGCAACTGTAGGAAGGCATTCGGAAATGTCAACAGATGAGGGCATCAACACAAACAGGGCAACAAGCGCACGTTAACACAGGCATGTGTGTGCGTGCATGTGTGTGTGTGTGTGTGTGTGTGTGTGTGTGTGTGTCTGTGTGTGTCACAAAAACAAACCTTTGCATCAAGTGAAACAGGCCCATTGGCTACCTACATAATAAGCCGTTTTAAATTTAAAATGTGCCCGACCTGAACCCGAACATCATTTCTAAATATCTGTCCGAACCCGGCCCGGCCCGTCGGGTACCATCAGGCTCGGTTCGGGTATCCATCCTCTACTCTCAACACACTCACAATCCACCAGTCAGCAGGCTATGGCCTTGGAGCGTGGGGTTCAGTAATATAAATCTATTAATGACTCAGTCAGTGTGTAACTGGAGTTAGGAGCTGGAGTGCAGCCCAAGAGCCTCTGGGGGCCAATCTGTCCTGCACACAGCCAGCCTCTTTCTGACAGTCACTGCTAGTATTGGATTTCATACTTCATTTGCCAATTCATCGCTCTCAAGTGCTTCATCAAAGTACTTTTTTTGACATTTGACTGAGTGGGTCCAAACAGCCCTGCCTCCATGGATGTGAAGCTGTGTATTGATCTCTTACCTCTACACAGGTCTCGATATCCTGGTACTGATTCATGATCGGCAGGATGGTCTCCATGCTGCTGTGTTCCACCAGGTCCGACTTGTTCCCCACAAGGATCAATGGTACCCTGCAGAAAAGCCGTTCATTACTACATTATTGAGCTGCCGCGGTCAGTTAATTAATCAGTTAGTGGATTGACAGAAAAATAATAGGCAGCAAATTTAATAATAGATTTATTGTTTACACTTTTTTAGGCAAAAATGCTAAATTCTCTGGTTGCAGCCTCTTCTCCGTTTTACATTATTGTAAAGTGATTATATTTGGACTATTGTGTGTCAACAAGGACCCTGGGAAAATGTGGAGCATTTATCACACAATTTCAGGTTGATACGGCATACTCATTCATGTAGTTTACAATAATTAGCAAAGGCAAAAAACAGAACTAATGATTCTATATTTCATACAGTGTGACATGCAGTTTAGTAAGTATTAACTTAACAATGTAAAGCCCTACTTCACACTACTCTGATTTCAAGCTTGCAGACGCAGCACCACCTAGCTGACATGACCCACAGGGAAGACAGACACATATACACAAACACACATATATTGAAGTGACACACACCTGCTATCCTTGTCTGTTCTGTCATTTATGAGGGGAATCCAGTGGCTTGTCACCTAGGGTATTTAAGCACAACATCAAACATTGCAGCCGCGCAAATTAATTTTCTCAAATTAAGATGATGCGCATATGTAGCGTCCTGTTTCAAATTACAGACGTACTGCAGTTACGTACAGTATTTGATTAACTATGCTGAATACAGAGAGAAACCATGCTCACCTTTTCAATGGACTTCTTGTTGTTGACTGAGTAAACTATGCAGATGACATTTGCCTGTAAAGACAAATAGCAATATTAACTTGTGATGCGCATAGGAAATGGGGTACAGACATTACATGACCAGATGAGAGTCAGAATTAAGTCACCCCACCTTTGATATTTCTTGGTACAGCTGTTCGTCTGACTGTTCTGCCTCTAAAAAGGTGTCAAAAAGGAACAGGATCAGTACAGTGTTTTATATGTTATCAAGCTTTTACCAGTACCAAATCTCAATCTTTATATTAATATGGAGTAGGGATCATTAATCGTGTGTGTGTGTGTGTGTGTGTGTGTGTGTGTGTGTGTGTGTGTGTGTGTGTGTGTGTGTGTGTGTGTGTGTGGGGGTTTACCAGAGTAGTCCACAATGTGTGTGGGCACCCTCTCTGGAGTGACATCAGCTGGGATGGTGATCTCCTCAGCTCGAAGGGGAACCTGGAAGACAGAGCACAATGATTCCATCCATCTATCCATCCATCCATCCATCCATCCATCCATCCATCCATCCATCCATACCTCATCAGGAAACTCCTCACTGACCAGAGACATTATCAGTGATGTCTTCCCCACCTTGGCTGTATGGGCAAAGGAAAATCATTTGTTATTACAATCATGCATTACATACGTCTTTTACTGACAATGGATCATTAACACGAGACCTCTCTACCATATTTATTGAGCGGTCTGCTGGGTAATGGGTTAAGTGACAACAGGCCAAAAATAGGAGCAGCTGAAGAGGGTTAAGAGCTGCAACGGTTGTCAAATAAGCACTTACTAAATTCCAGCAGAGAGCAAAGCAACAATACAAGGGGGAGATATATGGTCTGAAAATAATCCTATGATAGATAGATTGACGAAATAGTTGCACTGTTACAAGAGTTAGATACAATTTTTTTAATTAGTTATCTTTTATAGGTATGTCTACAGTTACACATACAGTTTCCTATCTTGCATTGGGAAATGCAAAACTTAAATAAAACGGGAAATATTATTCTATTTAAGTGAATACCAAACACTTTCTTATAATTTACACATTATTTCACCAAATCCCCTCTCAAATAACAAAGAATGATGTTCTCTCTGTATTTTGCATAGACTGTATAAAACAGGTATTTTGTAGTTTGCAAGAATAACATTTTCTTCCATCCAGAGATTGATAATATATAAATAAAAAACAAATATTTTTTCAAAGGCATTCCTCAGCCTATTAAAACCTGACTAATTTTAATAGCAAAAACTTGCCAGGCCTTTTGTATTGGAGGATTTTGAGTTGGCTGTAGGGTTGAAAAAAATTAGTTGCTTATTATTATTATTAATAATAATGAGTCTATTAATCCAATTATTTTGGCAATCTAATAATGTTTCCACCTCATAAAATGTTAGGATCTGATGCTTTTCGCTGTATATATTTTTTTAAATTGAATATCTTTGAGGTTTTGGACTCTGGGAAGTATAATGGCCTTTTCACTATTAAATAGCATAGTAAGAGATTAAACAATTAATCAAAGAAATATAAGTGTATATATTCAAAATAATCCTTAATTGCAGCCATAGTTTGCAGTACCTCTGGCCCCTCAGAGTCTTGACAGGCTATCTGCTATCTGTAACCCCACAAACTGTACTCTACTAAACTTCACAACACTGGAGTAGGCACGTAGCATTTTGGCTGCACCTCTCTCAGGAATAGTCAGTACTAACTCGCCTAATGCGGCAATGTAGGCCATCCTGCATAGCCATAACTGAAATATAAATAGTACTGACAACACATGCGCTTTAAAGAGAACAAACGGACCAGGTGAAACACAGTTTAATGAGAATAGGATCTATTGCCTTTTTGGCTTAATGCTGCACTCACCTCACTCCAGAGTCCTGTAAAAAGTCAAAATCGTATCACAAAGTACTATTTACCCATAATTATGTTTAATATACTGTGCATCTCTGTGCCAACTAGAGCTGAAACAATTAGCTAGTTGATTAACGGGACATTAATCAGCAACTGTTTTGATAATCAAATATTCGTCTAGGTCATTTTTAATCCAACATGCCAAGTATTCTCTGCACTCAGCTTCTAGATTGTGAGGATTTGCTGCTTTTATATGTCTAATGTGATAGCAAACGGATTTTAGACTGATTTTAAAACATCACCTTAGGCGTTAAAAAATTATAAATGTGAGAAACTGTGATTTGTCACTATTTTCTGACATTTTAAAGACCGAACAATTATCGAGAAAACAATCTACAGATTAATCGATAATCGAAATAATATGTTTAAGCCCTAGTTGCAATAATAACTGTAATGCATACTGCTGAATAAAATGGTATAATGGTATAATCTTTCTTGCCTTTTGTTTTCTGTTGATTTTTGTTACAGGTTAAATACAGAGTTGCCAGTTCATAGTATGTATTCTGGTACAATCTCATCAGAAACCAATGTCAAGAGTATGTATGCTAATCATACACTTTAGATAAGTTATAGACACAGTGCATGATTCTTATACACTATAGACTTAATTAACCAACTAGCCCCTCACTGCACATATAATCACACTGCTTAGTATATTGTTAGTTGATTCACTGGGTGCATCTGCTAGCTGTAGCCTCTAGCTCCTTCATTAGCATGTTAGCTAATAAAGCATTTAACCGCTTTGGGATTAAAGACACATGCTACGTACGTTCCCCAACAAGTAGTATCCTCACGTCCTTTCTCATGTTTCAGCTTGCTTCCCTTTTCAGAAAGGACTGTCTTTATAATGTCATGTAGTCCTTTGGATGCCGTCCTCCTCCAGCAGTTTACCTAACGTCAGGCCTGCGCAGAGAAGTCCTGCCGCTGTCAAACTCTCGGCGCCTTTGTAGGACAAAACGGACGCACAGTTTTCGGCGCTCCTCTCTGTTTTCTACGCGCTACTTCTCAATTTACGATTAATCAGCTCAGCAGAAAATCATATTTAAAGAGTAATTTGTGGCACACTTCTCTGTAATTTCATGTTATTCACACTCTTTTCCGTGCTTTCATTGCATTTCGCAGTGGATGCTTCATGGGCATGCCCGACCTCCAACACCCGGCAACTACAGCAAGTCGCCAAGGACAAACTTCAACTGGAATTTGAAAAACGCGTTATGCTACTCTGGTGCCAAAGACAGGAACTGCTTTTATTTTATTTTATTGACATAAGGATAATTTTTAAAAAAAATAGCAGCATATACAAATCAAATATAAATCAATAAACGCAGTTCCTCTAAAACCCCATCTTAGTCTTGCTTGTAGTGTTTTATAATGTTGTGGTTTTATTATTTTATTCAATTATCATTTTTATTATTTATTTTACTCTTTTATCAGTATTTAACTACAGTGTAAGGAGAAACAGTGAGAATAGTGATTTATAAAATGTCTGTTTGTGAACAAAATGTTGCACAGAATAATGAAATGTAATTAAAAATGAATCAGATATTCAAGAGCGCCATCGTTACTATAATTATCATAGTGATAAGGAACTGCTTTTATTTCATTGCTTATCCTTAATAAATGATCAAAATGGTTACAACTTTTTTCAAGTAAAAGATTCAGGATAGGATAATTACTATCTGTGCCATTAGTAGGGTTATACTTGTATACGACTGTATTTCATTTTCATTTACTTTTATGTGTTATGCTTCAATTTTATATGTAATACACAATTAAATAGCAATCTTTTTTAATTCACTGAGATGCTAACATTTATGTTAATAATAATTAACAGACACATTTCCATCGTGGCTGCAAGAAAGTTATAGACCATATTACAGTAACATTATTGTGATTTATCAAGTTGCATTTGCAATAAAATGAAAAAAAGTGTTGCTGAAGTCATGTCTGCCAAAGTCATGTCAACAAATGAAAGAAAAAAAAATAGAATGAAATGAAAGTTTTATCCAACATGCACTTAAAATGTATTCTACATCTATGAATTAAACCACATATAACTTTTAAAAAAAATGTCATTTATTTAGCTGGGCATGATGCAATGAAACATGTTCACTACCAAATATAAAATGATATGCATATTTATTAGGAAATTAAAAATATAAAAATAAAATAAAAACATCATAAAAATAGCATGATATGCAGTGATTGTAACCTATCTCCTGTTAACAAGTGTTGACCCCGTGTCAGGGGTGTAATTTTGGCCATAAGAGTGTATTTTACATAGTGATACAGTATTTTCTGAAGTCTGAGATGGAACATCAGATCCAGTGGCAGTTAAAGTGAGTGGATGAAAGTCTTAAATCCACACTGTTGCACAGAGCTCAGTCAGTCATGGTTCAAGACACATTACTGCAACACAAACACAAATATGAGAGCCAGAACAGATGCAGTGACAGCAGATCACTGTTCATCTGTCCTGCTCTAGTAGTCAAGTCACTTGTGTTTTCAAACGCTGTAGTCTTCTCCCTGTCATCCTGTTGATACACCTCTCTGTAGTTCACCTTTTATAGTTGATGTTTGCTTCAACTAGAATGAGAAACAAGAGTATTAGAGCAGGGTCATATAGATGCATAATGCAATGGTTGATGATACCAACTTTCTGTGGTGATGTCAAAGCATGAACACAGTGAGCACACAACAAGTGGGTACATGTGCTTTGTTTAGACTTAAGGTTTGGACTAACTTGCAGAGAAAAACTTGGAGCGGTTAACTAAGATACCTGAGTAATCTTGCTTTTTGTATTAGGCAAACTAGCAGCATTGCTCGATGCATGGAAATGTCAGACTGCTGGTCTGTCTGTCTGTCCGCCACTTTAGTGCAGACTGAAATATCTCATATCTGGATACATTGCCATACAATTTTGTACAGACATTCGTGGCACAAAAATGATGAATCATACTGACTTTGGTGTTACCCTGGCTGTTCCTATACATGCTAACAAGCCTAACTAAGATGGTGAACATGGTTTGTGACGTGGCTAAATGTTCAATTTGGGGGGGAAAAAATATGATGTGGAAAATAAGATCTTTTATGGGTTAAGAATTTCCATCCATCCTATCATACTCCACTGGACAGACCCAAAAACTGCATGTTTCACATGACAGGAATGACTAATTTGTGCTAGCGTGTGTGTATATCAGAAAGCATATCTGTGCACTGTACATTGTTGACACGTTGGCAGAATTTGCAAGCCTTGCTTACTGGTATAATCCTGCGGTGCCATGGGCCTGGACAGGACTTGTCTGAGGGCGTCCAGCCATTCTCTCTGCTCCCTCTCCTGCTCGCACATGAAGACAAACTGTCGCTTGGGCGTCCCCACCATAACACCACACTTCCACCTGTTTCCCCGAGAATGCTTTGGGACACACTCCTTCACAGAGTAACCTTTGCTTGCGGTGCCGATGAAAATGACCCCTAACTCCTCTGCATCCTACTTTGACAATAATGACACACATTCAAACAGAATGGTGGGTAAAGTTATTGACAAACTAAATCCTTACAGCAATGCAAAACATGAAGAGTCCTTACCAGCTGGCCTTTGAAGTAGAACAACTTCCTGTTTTGAGAGTCCAAAATAAACCACCTCTTTTTGAATGGCTCCTTTTGCTGTTAAAAAAAACACATTTAATGTAAACACTTCACATGAAGTATAAATAAACATTTTTGCCCCATTTTCCCATCTCCTTCTATCATATCAATCCATTCTTACAAAAAAATGTGTGCGTGTGTGTGTGTGTGTGTGCGCGCGCGTTTGAGACTGTAAAAGGAACAGAAACACACTTTCAAATGGACTACTACTGTCACAAACAACACCTTTCTCAATGCATACGTAAGTCAAAGCAGCAGTTGGGTATTGACAAATTAGAAATAAGTCATATAAGATCATGTATCTGTACCTGTATGTGTTAATGACTTACCGATGGCCCTGTCTTTTCCATGTATCCCTCTTTGATGTAGTTTCTTGTTATCTTTGGTATTAGCTGACAAAGAGGAACACGTTTAAAACATAAAAGCGAAAAGAAGAGAGTTTCTGTTCTTACTGTGTTTGACTGCTGAAAGTTAAAGTTCACTACATTAGCTGGGAATAAACTGAAATATGTCTTTAAGTATTTAGACTGCATTTCAAATTCATCGACATCTAGGAGACATTTTGTCAGTTTATTCGGTTTTGAGAAGGTTTGATGCCTACTTCTTCATCGCTTCCAGTCGGGTACGCTGTCTTCAGGTACGCATAGCGAGCAGCACGAATGGCGTTGTACCATGTCACTATTTCCTAGAGTAGAAGAAGAGACTTTGAGCTTCTCCACAGCCCTACAGCATGACAATCAGTGTATATATATATATATATATATATATATATATATATATATATATATATATATATATATATATATATATATATAAATAAATAAATAAGACTTGCTGGTTACTGTTATTTATACTTTAGATGATCATGCAGTCCCACCTCCGGACTCTCGTGATAAACATAGAGGTTCCTGGTGTGATCGTCTACTTGGTAAGTGATCTGCAGCCCATGAGGATGACCAATCTTCTCTGGTTGAAAGGTGGCGTTTAGGTCTTTGATGGAGATTACAGCTTTAGGGCCTTTGGACTCCTGGATCACACATTTATAAATATGCACATTAGAGTTTGTAGACATTGCATAACAACTGGATTAAATTAGCATGGGGCTGTTTGTACATTAATGTTTAGCCACAATGTTTCAAGGGATGGCAATGTTGGTCGGCCAGTCCACCACTCTGGTCTGGACTGAAATAACTCAAAAACTGTCATAACGGTAGATAATGTTGGACCCAAATGCAGAGATGGCAGGCGATGTGATGAGCTTGAATATTTATTAAACAAAAAATCTATACAACAAAAGGTGTCCAAAAACAGCAAGCAAGGTTATCCAAAGAAAACGCAGTAGCAAAGAAGAACAGGAACCACGAGAATAAGCAACACGGAGACAAAAACAGGCAGACTAATACACAGCACTCCGACACAGAAAATCCCATGACCTGACAACAGACAAGGGAAACACAAAGACTAAATACAGGAGGCAGGGGCGCTGCCAGTAATTTTGGGCCCCATGACAAAAAATCATATTTTGCCCCCTCTGCGCAGCTGTTGTCACCACATCTCTAGGACCTAACTGTCCCATCAAAAGCTTTACATAACTCTAATTAAAGGCTTGCAACTGTCTTGCTTCTTGTAGCGGAATACAGTTAATATTGTCTATATCTTACATGCAGGCTCAGGTAAGCTACTCACTGTTTCCAACTGTCCAGCATCCAGTACAGACAGTAGGTTGTTGTTTTTTTTATTTTATTTCATAATGATCATTATGTGAGAAAAGAATTGTTATTAATGTGTTTGAATTTCTGTCATTAATAAATATTTCCTTTTCTTTTTTGTAATGGTAAAAAGAGCAAGAGAGACAGAGAAATCCCCACAGACTCCCTGCAATGATGCTAACTGGCATGTCATTGAACACAATGTTGCTCACCTTCTTCACTGGGACAGGGAGGGGCACAGTAAGGGGGAGACTGGGGTGCTGCTGACTCATCTGTTGTTAAGTCTGCTAAAAGGGGCAGGGACAATGATTTAATATGAATATCTTGCTAAACGTTTCCCTGCACTGATTAAATGGTGAGTAAATGTAGGCTAACACTAGTCTGTAGCTAGCTAGCTTATTTCACTATGGACATTAAGCCAACAGGTTAATACCTAATACCACTCACAGACTATAGGCTACCCACCTTTCTTGGTGAAAAACTGGGTTACAGTTTGACACCCTTTCCTTTGTCTTCCCTCTCTCTCTTTCCTTTTTTGAAAACCAGATTTTGATTTAACGTTACTTTGTAACACTGTAGTCACTGTAGTTCTGGCGCATCTACTGACTGCAACTAACCACCATCACTGAGCGCTGAGGCAGGACCAAACCATTTCATGCAGGGGGGGTGGTCCCGGTCAATATGGATGTTTACTTTTTGGTCAATGGGGATATTTAACTTTTACTGCCAAAAACAAGTAAAAACAAAGAGATCATTAATTGTATTATTATATTTGAAATATATATATACTGAATGATGATGGTTTAATAATTTTATATTAGTTTTTACCTATTTTTTGGGGCCCCTGTCAGTCATGGGCCCTTAGAATTGTCCTAACTTTTCCCCCCTATACGGCGCCCCTGACAGGAGGTAACGAGCAAACAAGGCACAGGTGATACAACAGGTAAAACACATAAGACAATCACAAGGGCGGGAAAACTAAAGACAGGAAGTAAAACTAGACAAGACAAGGGAGAAAACAGAGACTTCAAAATAAAACAGGAAACACTAACAGAAACACACAATCATGACAAAAAACAATTGGATGGATTGCCATAAAATTGGGTGCAGACATTCATGGCCTCAAATGATGAATTGTAATAACTTTGATCCCCTGATCGTTCCTCTAGTACCATCATCAGGTCAAATTTTAGTTTGTCCAGTACTTTGGTATGACCAAATACTTGCAAAACTAATGACACTCCTATCAACTGTACTTGTTTAGTGCTAATTAGCAAATGTCAGTTTGCTAACACTGAGATGGTGAGCATGGTAAACATTGTAAAAAATCACCATGCTAGCATTGTCATTGTGAGCATGTTTGCATGCTGACGTTAGCATTTAGCTTAAAGCACCACTGTGCCTCACAGTAAATAAAAGGAGGAAAGAGATCCAGTCAAATCAATGCTCATGTTTTACATTACACATATACTGTAAGAAATATTAATATCAACTCCACATCTTGTAGTAATAAATAATTTAAATGGTTTAATTTATGTCATACAGTGCAGTTCAACTGTATCAGCGCTGCAGGAAACTCACATTTTCCTTGTTGTAGTATGTCAGGGTAAATTCTGTCTCTGACAGAACAAACTTCCTCTTCAGAAACTGTGTGTTCTCTTTTCCTTTCTTCCACAGCATTCCTTCATAGAAACCTGGTATCAAAACCAAGAAAACATACTGAGTCACAGGTGATTCAATACACACAGGTCTTACTAAAAATAAATATGTTTTGGTCAAGGAGCAACAATTTGGCCAGCTTTCACTTCCTGGCTTTTATTGTTAACAGGTTTTTCTTGCACAGTTCTGCATGTGTATGAGGAACCGCCATTGTTCCGCTTTACACCAACATAATGATAGGTGATAGATATATAATGATGATAGTGTGTTCTACAGAAGAGATGAGTGTTAGAAAACAATAAAAACATCACCTGTGGTGTATGAAAGTGGTGGATACTTAGTTTCTCCTGTAAATTCTGTCCTTTCATATTTAGCCCGAATCCACTGCTCTCTTAAGACACTGAGGTTCAAAGGGAAAAATTAAAAATATTCTTAGACAGTTCTACAGAAAGACAACATTAGCTGCAGTATAACGACAAGAACATGGCTCATTAAGCTTTGATCTAGCAGCAGAAATTCATCTGTTTTTCACTTCTACAGTCAGTAGTTGCACTTCTCTCTATTTATTGAAGCATTTCCCTGTCAGCAGTTGGTACGCATAATCAAATATTCCATCACAAAGACAGTTTTCTGAAGAAAATCATCATCCTGGAAATTTACTTACACACAGTCATTTTCCTGGGGCCGATAGTAGTACGCTGGAACAGCTTTCTCATACAAAGCTCTGGCGCTGGCGTTGCCATTGGATTTCATGAACTTCCCCGGGTCCCAAAAAAAGACAAACATGAAGATTACACATGGGCACAGCCATTTCATCCTTTCACCTGATGAACTAATACGTTATTGTAGCAATAATAACAGAGATGGGGACCATACCTCCACCAGCTCATCCTCCCAGAAGTCCAGCTTTATGGATTTGACCCGGCTGGACAGGCTGCGGTGGATGCCAGAGCAGGTTAGACACACAAACACACCCAGCTTGTAGGATGCCCAGTCTGGATCTGAGGTGTGCAGAAGAAGTGGGATTCAAATTCATCATTTTGCACTCAGTGCCATATTGTCCTGCTTGGGGGCCCCTACTGTATGACCCCCTGTTCCTCCCACTCCCACTATTCTACAATTTAAACACATATTGTAATATTACAGACTTATGTTTTGTGTCTTTGAAAAAACTATAATGAACAAAAAATTAGGAATATGAACCATGAGCATACAGTTTCACCTTAAAACTATATTTAATCACAGAGACCTTCATAGGGGTTATAAAGGGCTTTTATCATAGGAGTTGATATCATTCATTAGAGTGCATAAGTACTCATACAAAGTCCGACGGAAAACCTTGATAAATGTCAACGATAACTAAACTTTTCAATTGCAGCCTGGGCTATTATTCCAAAAAAATATGATACATTTAAGATGAGAAGCCTACATCTTATTTTTTTTAGGTCGCCGGCTCTTCTTGGCCATTAACACATTCTATGTAGGAGAGATTCTGATCAAATAAATGTAGGTTTAACACATACACTTAACCAGTGGTTACCAGTGAACTGACTTTATTGCTTACCAGGCGCTCCGCAGTCAGCGCACCGACTATTATCCGGCCGCTTCAATAGTTCCAATAACATCTTTTTGTTTCGCTCTGCCATTTCGGTGCAAAGTCACGGTCTCTTCGTAAACGATGAATCCCGTGGTCTAAACCAAACATGGTGGTCACATATTTTCACACGGGACGAAATACAACTGACAAAATGTCTGTGATTATGTCCATATAAAAACTGGAACTTGCGACAGAAAAGGTTTTGGATGTTGCGACACAATGCAGACGCGAAGCTCCCTCCTCCTCTAGTGCACGTCCAGCTACACTGTCGGAAACAGTGAGTTGAGCTTCGGTGATTGGGTTGTTCTTTATAAAATGTACCTGTGTGCAGCGCTCTCCCAAATACAAATGCGGAGACGCCTTCACGATTAAACTCACCAGTCGACCCACATTCACGCAGCACGAACAAGCACTCCAGGTTGTCAGCGCCCAAAAACACCATCCATAAGTCAGTCACACTTAAGTCAACTCAGGAATCAGGATATACACAGTATCTTTGTATTTAAACAAATACATGGTGAGACAATTTCTTTATTTATTAAGTTGTTATAAACCTTTATTTGGTCCCAACAAACCCCACTGTGAATAACGTGTACAAAACTAATAAAAGATCAAATTAAAGAAAAAAACAAATCACAATAATGAAAGTGAAGGGGATTTAGGGCTTACAAATATAGTGGAACTTTCTGTCAAAAGCTTTTATGAAGTACAAGATCTGAGTGCATCAACAGTACTTTGTGTGGAGAATGACAATTTACACACATACTTTACAAATTCTATTTTACATATGCTCCTCAAAAGCAATTTCTACTATAAAAACACATTGTGAGATGAAAATCAAATTGATAAAAGAGGCTTCAATGTATAAAACCCTAACTGTACAAAAAACACACACACACACACACGACAGCTTAATATTACAAAAATCATATAAAGTAGAAATCTTTAGTGCATTCTTTGAAATCACCAAAAGATGTGCTAATGCAGACAACATTTGAGGTTATTTAGCTGTGTGCCCTTCAGGTAAGAATACCTTTTCTGTATTCAGTGATTCAGTCATTTCCATCTTTCATATGGGGAAACTTCACCAGACAGTCCTTTGTGCACACACACCTCTGACAATTCATCCATGTGTCACAATACAACCTGTAAATGTGCTCCTTCTCCTAATTTAATAACCAAAATGTATGGACCTTAAAACTGTGACCACTTAAAGGGCAACATTTGTTCAAGGCTTCTGTGTGAGCATGAGGACACGCCTGATCTCCTCTATGGTTCAGGGGAAGTCTTCAGCAAGGTGCTGTAGAATGCTCTTTTCAACACCCAGATGGATTGCATCGAGGTAGTGCAGGAACCTGGAGGAGGAAAAAAACGACTCAGAGTTTTCTGTGGACCCATTTTAACAGACACATTGAGTTGCATGCATGCATTTTTGGCTTTTTCCCTGTTGTGTTATATATCTTTTTTGTGCATGTTACAGGTTTACAAAGTGAAAAAGCCCAAAGTCCACCCCAAAGAGATTTACCATCTCCAACTGAAAACACTGTTCACTAACCAGTCCAGTTACTTCCGTGACGAACGTGCTTCACTTTGTAACACGTTATAATGCTCGCCTAGCTGCTAGTGTGGCACACCCTCATAATTTGCTTTTGACTGGCTTGTAGTGCTGACCTACAGGAGGTACTGCGCATGTGCGACTCCCAACAAAGATGGAATAGAAGTGAGATGCCTCACTCTGTAGTTAAAATGGAGAGCTCAACACACAGGGTGAAAAGAGGAGCTGCAGCAATGTGTAGTACAACAAAAACATGGTGTTTTTTGAAAATGAAACTATGTAAACCTATTCTGATATAACCTCTAAATACAATTATGAACCTGGAAATGAGCATAATATGAGCACTTTAACACATTTATTTGTAGCCTGTCAGTAAAAAAAAAAGCTAACTATAGTTTCTGCATGCTCACCTTCGTTTAACCTTGCCCTGCTCCTTAAGCTGCTCTGATCTGCAGATGGTGCGAAGGGCTGGCAAGTAGTCCAGAGCAGCTGCTAGTCTGCTGACCTGAGTACCAAACACTCCTCTGAACATCAGTCTCTCCATCACTTCTCTCCTCCGCTGGACCAGCCTGGAACATATCAATACACATTAACTTTCTTTGAACTGGTTCAACTGGTCAGGCACAATTAGTTCATTATGTGACCAATATAATGCTGACTGCCACAGAGCATGACGTTTATATTGGACAAAATATATGTAAAGCAAGACTAGTAAGACTCACTGTGGTTGACAGGGGCCGTCCTGAGTGAAGCTGTAATCTTCCTGATGAGCGGCTACAGGGAGGGTGAGTTCTGCTGCAGCCTCCTTTCCTAGCTCCCCTTCTAATTGTTGGGTTTTGCTCCAGGCCTCCGCTACTGAAACCCGACACTTGTGGAAGCTCAGAGCCTCCACAGCAGCCGGGATCTCCAAGACGTGCTCTCCCCTCACCCAGCTTCCTCCGTCAGTCTCAACCCTTGACTCATCTGTCATCCCGTCTTTCACCACTGCACCGACCGGTGACATTCTTCTGTGATTGTCGTCCCCTTCTGGATGAACAAGCAAGGAGTCCATGTATGACATGTTGTCTAAAAAGTCAGCTATTGATTCTAGACACTGGGAGACTGGGAGACTTTTTACTCTCTCCTCAGGAGTCAGTGGCTTCCTCTTTACCGTCTCTGAAACTAAACTCTCTTTGACGTCCTCAGTAGCCTGAGGAGTGCCCTGCGGCTTGCAGAGAGATAGAAAACTGTCTTCTGAGTCAGAGTCCAGTCCATCCTGGTCAGGTATACTGTGTCGCTTCTTGTTCTTCCTCATTCTGTTGGACATTTTAACTGGACTGTCGTCGCCGGAGCAATCCGCTGACTCTGCCGTGTGCAATACCCTGGTATGGGATGGCAGCTCTTTTAGATTAACAGAAGGATGGTCCTGTGATGCAGAAACAGATTGCTCCGGTTTGTGGATAGAGGTAGTTAACTGTGTGAGTGGCAGAGGTAAGAGTGTCTCCATGTTGGAATAGAGCAGGTCCACTCCTCGTCGCTTGCTGTTTGTTAGCAGCTCCCAGCATAACGTCTCTTCCACCAGACTCTGGCTCTGTTGACAACACGTACCCGGTCAATTACGTAAGTACAACAGAAAAAAAAAAACACACACACAAAATCATAAGGAGGTCATTGCATGGTGACATTGTTTCAGACCCTTACTGAAACACTGTTACGTGTTCTTCCTCTAAGCCTGTCTAAGCAGTGTTACTGTAGATGGTAAATGAAGAGTTTACCCTGAGCAGGTCCCAAATGTCCTTCTCAGGTTCAACATTCAGCAGACCCAGCATGCTCTCTGTGCAGCCGGTGTCACAGGGAGGGAGAGTGGACGGGGCAGTCGCTGCACACACAGACATGCCTGCTGCCTCTTCATCTGTGTCTGGCTTGAGTTCAGCTTTTAATGTGAATGAGAAGGGGGGAGAGAGAGAGAGAGAAGATACTTAGGTTAAAAAGTGTAATTTATAATAATAACAAAACAATTTGTATTGCACTTTTCACAGTTACAAAGTGCTTTAACAAAAGGACTTATAATAGTAATACAATTATACAGAAAGTTACAAATGACAGAGTACAACAATTACACAGTAAAGTACAACAATTACACAGTGAAATGTAACAAATGACATGAAAGCGAGCAATACAATTATACAGTAAAAAGTAAATAAAAAATAATGTTGTCTAGGGGAAATCATTAGTTTAAAATCAAAAAATAATGAAATACAGATGTTGCTGTGTGGATTGTGAACGGTAATTAATTCTAAAATGTATGTACCATAGCAGCAAATGCTAAATTCCCCTTGGTTGCCAGTCTAGACTTAGGTCAGTTTCTAAAGTGGGTGTCCTTATACGTCTGGGCTTAGCAGATGTAACTTGGAGCTAATCGGTTTAACGCTTTGAGAGCCATTAATGCATTTTATTAACTGTATTCTGGAAACCAAATGAATGGATGAGTGCAGAATATAGTTATAGTAATACAGAGGGGATGAAATAAAAAGGCATGAATAACTTTCTCCAGGTCAAAAGCAGAAAGAACTAGATTGGTTTTAAAAATGCTTATTAGTTATTGACATATACAAAACATTACATTTAGTTATTATTCAATTTTTACAAATGTGTCCTTCAGCTCATCTCCTTACCATTTCTGCCAGTGTGCGTCAACGGTCTGGTAACGTGGCGGCCTCCTGCACTGAGAGTCCAGAACTGCAGCTGCAGTAAACTCTGCCTGATGTCACATCCATTGAGTCTGAGCAGAGAGCTGATGTCCAACAGGTCTGTCCTTGTGTCCTCTGTCAGACACAACAGCCGCAGAAAGCTGCCAACATCCAACTGTACCAAGGAGAGAAGGACAACTGAAAATCTGCAAACATGTCTTTTTGAGACATCTTCTCCTTCACTTGATTAGCATCAAAAGATCAAGCCACATTAAAACAACCCATACAGTCAATAAGATCTAACATTAAAACATTTTAAAAAGTGTCAGGAGCGCTTCTGGTATCCTGTTATCCTTTCATGGAAGGGAATAAAGTACATGGGAAGGAGGAAGAATTATGACTAATAAAGTCATAAAACAATTTATTACATTGTTTCTAATTTACAGGGCAAGATATTAAAAATACACCAAGATGCGTATCGGTTTGAGCCTCTCAGGGCAGGGTGATACGCGTTTTAAACATTTATGTTTAGAAATCGTCCACTCACCACTGATGGCGTTTGGAAATGGATCTCTTCGAAGTTTCCATCAAACATGGTGCTGAAGGCAGGATCTACAACACATGTAAGATTTGATTTAAACTCAAAAGGAGCAGACAGAGTATAAATAAATACAATCAACACAGACCAAACTGTAAGACATTTGACCTTTCTCCTTCTACTCACCGCTGGTGGTCATGATGACTGGCCTCTTCGTCGTGGTCATAAATGTCTTGATGGCAGCTAGAAACCCTGAGTCATCGTCAAAAATGACATCCACTTCTTCAAACAGTATAAGCGAGGTGGCTGTCTTCTTGCTTGGTTCTTCATTGTTCTTTTCTTTATAGGTGGTAGCTGTTGGTGATTTCACTGCAGGGTCTTTATGCGTATTGGCACATTCTTTTGCTTTTATGACTTTCTTGGAAGAAGCTATATAAAGAGATGGGGCAGAGAGAGAAAAATAGCGAAATACTTACTATTTAAGTCCTAATTCAAACTTTTCTCATCATATAAGAAAACCTATAAGTAAACAATTGACACATTGAACTTAGAATTTACCGGTTTCATTCTTCTTAGCGTTAGGTGTCTCCTTGGTGGTGGGTTGACCCATTTTGAAGAAGTTAGCTAAAGAGGTGGGAGCCAGGCCTCCTCTTTTAGCACCTCTTGGGGACTGGGGAGGTTTCCTGGGAGAGGAAACAATCCTACGAGGAGAGTTAACCTTCCCTGGAAGATGAAGAAAACGATGAATCAATTTCAAACAGTATGTGTTCATCTTGTAATAATCCTGCTGTATACAAATCAAACCACATACAAAATATGCATAACAGATCCTCTCACAAGCCAGCAACTCATTAGAAACAAACAGCGCTCAAAATGTTATCTCTGTACATACTGGGCGAGGATCCAGGCTTTAGAGTGCCAGCACTGCTGCTTGGGCCGTAACTGTTGAAGTAGGTGGGTTTGTTGGCGTTGACACCCTGACTGTCCACCTGGTGTGACTGAGTGGCTTCCTTTAGCTGAGACAGAATTAGACGGCCACTCCGCTGAGATGAAGCATTCACCTCAAATACCTTGGAAGACCATAGGGAAGTTAGGAAATGAAGATGCTAATTCCTACACAAATGTCAGTTATGTACCTTGAAGCTTTTGTACCTTAAAGCCCAGCTCCTGGGCACAAGCATAGACTGCAGCAGTCTTTCCTACTCCAGTGGGTCCTGTGATAAGCATTGTATTACACATGTCCTCTCCATCCTGGAAGTCTTCTTCTCCGCAGTCCCAGTCTGAGTCTGGACACAAAGACCATCATGCAGTCAACAAAACATGCATCAAGCCAACAGAAGAAGTTACAAAGAGAAAAAAAAGATCTCCCTAATCTCCCACCATTGCTGCCTTCCTCTTGCTTCTTGTCTTTCTGCTTTTTTCTCTCTTCTCGGTCTGTACGGAGTTTCCATTCCTTAAGCCAGCTGTACAAAAAAAAAAGAACCATGAATTGTTTGCCTAAACGTTGTTGATACAATGTCAACAGTGGTCTCAAGCCCATATTGTGCACATTTACGTAATGGGGTGATACCATTTAAGGAGGTAAAGTATAAAGGAAATACAGTGGCTTCTGTTTTTTCACAGTATAAACTGTAGGTGCAGTGAAATTAAGCAGTTTTAGTTCCTCACCTGTGCAGCCTCCTCACTGAGGCAATGTTGCCTATGATGTCGCTGGAGTGCTGGGGCTGATATTTGTCTGTCCATAACACGTCCTCCTTCACCACATCTGTAGAACAAACCATTTGCCACATTACTTACAACAGCCAATCAATTCTGCAGACACCAACTATATTGATTCGGCAAACATGTTAACACTGACTATGTTTACATGCACATAATATTCCGGTTTTTGCCCTTATTCCAAAAAAGACAATATTCTGACTAAGCTGTTTACATGGCTAATGAAAGTGAATAGTCCACTTATATTCCTGTTTACATGCAGCTGTGCAAAACAGGATTTTTTTCAAAGTGTTCCACCGGTGGCGGACTTGTTCAACAGTGCCAACACAGCGTCCCTCTTTCATTCCTTCAACCACCTTCTTAAAGAAGGTCAGCGTTGCGATGTTTGCGCATATACAAAAACCTGTTGGTATCCAAGTTTTTCATAATATTTAAAAGTAGCTGTGTTTCTTTTCTTTTGAGCATGCATCTCTAACGCAGCTGGACTCACTTGAACTGTTGGCTGGTTGGTTTGTGTAGCAACACACAGAGCCGACCGTAAGCCGTAAACAGGCCGTAAACTGTTGCAAACTGCGGTAAAAGCCCAGATTAAGACGCATATTCTGAATGCGCTGTTTACATGTCCTAAGAATGCCCCTTAACCTTGAATAATACCGGCATATCCCACGTTTTCATTGGAAAATACTAAATTCTGAAAAAGGCCTTATTCGGAATATCCTAACGGAATATGCTGTTTACATGACCTTAATCAAATTCGAAATATTGTCACATTCGGAATAATAGTAGAATATTAGTGTGCATGTGTTTTCCTCTTGTGGTTTTTAAAATAATTATACATTGTTGTGGTGGAGTCAATGGCAGGAGCTCTATTTTTAGTAAGTACTCTAAGCACTAAACCCTTACTTCTTAAAGTTTGACTATAAAGTATTGTTTACTGATCCCAAAGTTCATATAGTTATAATAAAAAATTGGTGATTCAGACCATAAAATGTGATACCTTACCTTTTTTTCCAGGGTTCTCTCCCAAAAGCAAGTCATCAATCACAACCACAGAGTCATCTTCAGATCGGACGGGAGCTGTTTTGACTGAAGGCTTGGCTTTCTCATCGGCCCCGTCCTCTGGCCTTGATCTCTGAGCTCGTCTCGAACGGCCCCCCCTTTTTGTTGGCTCAGGCTCAGAATGTTTTTCTTCTGCACAGTTGGCACGTTGCTTCTTAGCCAGCTTCACTGTAATTTCCCCCTCATCGTCCATCCTCTTCCTCTTCCCTCCTCCTGGTTCAGCTGGCAGTGCTGTGCTTGTGACTCTCGTTAGAGCCTCTGGTTCTATTAAGTAACATGCAATGAATGTTGAGAATCATTTGGATTTATGCTCTAATTTTGTCTCTATTTTTGGCTGGTTTGTAAAACATTAACTGATTAAAATACTGCCCAAATATTTGTGCTTTCAGGGGACAATGGATAACTTAGAAATTCACGAACACTTGTGCAAATTCTTTTCATGTAGATGCCAGTAAATAAATATAGGGTAAATACTGAAATTGAGCTGAAGCTTAACAGTATCTTAAAATAACTCTACTTTTTCTCTAATCCAACTGACCTGAGGCTATGCACTGCTGCTGGTGGTCAGTGCGTCTCTTTAGGAAGCGAGTGATGAACATCTGAACAGGGAAGGGTGGGTTAGAGGTGCTGACCTCCTCCATTAGAAGCCGACGAACACTTTCAGAGATCTCAGGCCTCCAGCCAGAACCCTTCAAAAGAAAACAATACCATTACTACATTCTGTGTGTGCTGTTTAACCACCCTGTAGCTCTGCAGGGGGAAAAATCCTTGTAATCCTTATGCAAGATAAGATCCGTTTTTGATCATTTATACAAGGTATAAACCACAAAATGCACAAAAATACAAACAAATTGCACAGAAATAAGCATTTAAGTGTTTTAAGTAGTCTCTCTCTTTATAAGCCTTTTTTTAAATACAACATAGCTACACTGGCAGACAGGTAGCAGCTATAAACTAGACAAATGTGTTCTGAGATAACGATCCTGCTAAAGACATAATTAAATCATTACCTTCATCATTACAATCATTTCAACATACCCGTTCACAAAAGGCTCTACAGGCTGGTTCTGTCTTCACACAAAAGGAGCCACTAACGGATGGAAGGGAGTTGGATGTTTGGCACCAAAGCTCTTTCAGATGACACAATAATGAAGACTCAGGCCAAAGTAGACTCCAAAGAGGGCAATCTGTATAGAGGAGGGGCAAACACAACAAAAACGAGTTTTACTTGTCCTTCTTGATACATCTGTACCTACTGGTCTTCATAATAATAAAAATAATATAAGAAAAAAACATTAACAAAATTAATTAGAAAAAAAACTTCATTATTTAACTAAACTTTTAATTTCCTTTTAAACTGCAGGGTAGCTTATGAATTTGCACCCGGGTTCAGTTATTAACTATAATAACAAATAATAATAATAATAATAATAATCTATTTGTTGATTATGTTTTGTATTATTAACCTGAACATGCAAAGTAAAGTTATCAAATAAATGTAGTGAAGTAAAAAGTAATGAAAATCAAATGTACATTTATATGAAGGAACAGCTTACCATTTGATGCTTGCTTCATGTGAACAACTGGTTGAAAGGAGGAACAGGAGAGAGAGTAGGCCTCCTTGGTGGCAGCGGTCTTGGCTATCTGTTTCCTAAAGGACTCGGGAAGGCCACTCTTCAAGAACTCTCTGCGTGCCCTGAACTGCTCATCGTCCTGAGAGTTTTCAGAGCAGCTCTCGTCAAAGATGGAAACCACCACAGACACCTTCTTCTCTTGGCCCAGCGAAGCCCCTTTGGAGCCTGTGAGAAAGAACACAGCACCATTAGATGAGATGTCAACAACATGCTAAACAGTAAATTATAATTATTATAATAATTTAGAGTGGGAAAGACTACCTGGGACAACTTTGGTCTCTTGGCCAACAGATTTGGCTTTTCCCAGAACTTCATTTAGACTGCGTAAAGGCTTCTGGGTTTTACTCTTTCCTGGTGCCGTCTGAGTAGCAGCAGTCTGGTCCTCCTCCAGGCAGATGACAGAATCCTGAAAAAATAAAAATAAAAAAATAGCATGAGAAAAAGAGAAGGAAAAAAACTTGTTTGTGCCATTGTTGAAATCATCTAAAGCCGCCAGTGCTTATGTTGAGCTCATTAGGGTTGACAACTGTTAGATTATTGTTTCTGTTGTACTGCTGCAACACCTTCTCTGTGAGTTTGGTACAATTTAGTTAGTTTCACAAGACGGACCACTGAGAAAATAAGTGCAAAACTGCAAGTTCTACATGCCTATAACAGGGTTGTGACCTTAACGTGAACAGTATCCATGTTATTTATGCATAAATGTACAAGACAACAGTTGCAAGATAATAAAAAGAGAGAAGAGAAAAGAATCGTAGTTACACCAAATATGCTTTATTCTATTGTGGGTGTTTTTTTTGTTGCTTAAAAGGTTTTATGGGCAAATGTTTGACAAGCCAGAACAAATGGACTGCAGGACCTCCTGCCTCAGCTCATGCTCATTAACAAACGATAAAAAAGACATGCACATCCCCCCCCCCCTGAAATTAGTGATTCATCCATTGTGTTGGCCTTTAACTGTACCTCATCTTCACAGTAGCTCCTCTTGGTGGAGGCCTCAGTTCGTGACGAACGCCTTAAGGTGCCCTCATCCTTGACAGCAGTTTTTTTATTCTGCTGAATTGCTCTGGCTTTCTCCACCAACTTCTTTGCCCGACTCCTTTTTTTAGAGTCAGCTGATGTCTGAAAAAGTATTAGAGAGCACGTCATTGTCATCATCAGCCCATAATTACGATAATGTTTAAACATGTAGTTCCTTGTCAAGTCAGGACACCAATTCACTACATTCAGAATTTGTCCAATTCGTGAAAAATATAATACTTACTTTAGTAGCTAGAGAAGTGTTTACGCCACTTCCACTTTCAGCCTTGGGCGTGGAAACATTTCTATGGACTCTAGTAAATTTTATCCTTATGAATAAGAAAACATTGAATTAGAACATTAAACAAACAAAAAAAAGCACATTACACATACATATGCATCCAAAATGCTTTTCATAGTAATAGTATTAAATCATAACTTTTTGCATGTGTCACCTGATTGGACTTTCTTCTGTGTCAGGTGGGCACACCATCTCTGCTACAAAGACTCTGTGTTTGGACTTGCGTATCTTTGGGGTGGACATCTTTGCAGGGATGTCATTAACTAAAGCGGCATCGGCATCCTTCGACTTGAGTGTCCTGTTTTTTCTGATAGGGGTTGTTGGGGTGGCCTCCAGTGCTTGCCTCACTACAGTCTCTCTTCTGGACCTCCTTACTGTCGGGATGGAGGGAGTTGAGGTGTTGGGAGGCTTCTCTCTTTTATTATCAACTTCAACGATTGGTGCCACGGTTTCTTCCGCCGCAGCAGCAGGTGGGGTGGTGACTGCCTCCTTTTCTTCTTTAGCTTTCATTCTGCCTTTTCTTGCTGGTTTCTGTTTAGCTACTTTGTTTTCCTGAGAGGCAACAGAGACTTGCTCAACAGAGGGTGGGATTACAGTGTCCTCTTCAGCAACTTCATCTGCATCATCTTCTTCAGGTTGCTTCTGCTTGCCCTGGGTCTTACCAGGCTTGGTTTTGGACCCTTCCAGACTAGGCTGTTTGAAGGCAGCCATGAACTGCTTCCTCTCTACCTCACTGCACTTGGGCATTGATTCACTCTCAAGCACAGCCAGTACTAGATCCTCCTCTTGAAGTACTACATTGGATTTACGCTTGACCGTTGAAGAGGTAGAAGGAAGTTGTTGACTGGCCTCTATGTGAGGAGACGATACTACCTCTGCAGGGCTCATTGCCCCTTTTCTCCTGTTGAAGATAGAAGCTAACTTCCCCCCCGTCTTGGCTGCTTCCTGTTTGCGTGAGACTACATGCACTTCTGCCTGAATGGTGACAGTTCGGGGTGAGACTCGAAAAGGTGACTCCACAGAACCAACATTTACTTCAGCTTTAGGGATGTCCAACTGGTCAATGTCCATTTCTTTTGCCTCTGTTGTGATTTTACTTTCATCTTCCATGTCCTCTTCATCCCCACCCTGGCTCCGCACAAAATCTTCAAAGGAGATTGTGACTGTGCTGTTGTTTAACTGAGAGGCCTCATCCACATTAACCTCCATACTAACATCACACAATGAGCTCTCTTTTTCTTTCTCCTCTGGTTCTGAATGCTTTGCTTTCCTAGAATTCCTTGCAACAGTTTTGATTCGTTTTGCTTCATCTTTTGAAAGTACAATCGGAGATAATTCAATACGGTTCACTTCTGAATTAAGTTTGACACTGTTCCTACATTTGGAATCATCTTCTTCAGCCCACTCAACACTGACAGTCTTAGTGGCATTCCTCTCTGATTTCCCCTCAGTGATACAATCCTCAGCACTAAGCTGGGCAATCAGGGATGCTGTATTACTGCCAAAAACACCACAGCTGCTGACTGCTTCTGAGTCTGCGCTATTACGTGGTTCCTCTACAATAAAGCAGCTCTCCTCCTCTGTGGAGCTTACAGTTTCAGCCTCTACAAGTTTTCTTACAGCTTTGCTAGCCTTTCTACTCCTTTTCTGAGATGGCTGTTTTACTGTTGCCTCTGGGCTGGTGTGTCTTTCTGCAAGCTGAGATGTCTGACAGTTCTCTTTTGACTGTTCAGGTGAGCTGGTCTTTTCTTTAGAGGATGGAGCCTTCCGGCTAAAGTAGTCCATGATGTTGTTGGAGCGTGGAGGTGAAAAGGGTTTCTCCACAGGCTTGGGCACAGGAGAAAAATAGTTTGTGATCGTCTTGACAACAGGACTGCCACCATCTTTGCGAGATTTCTTGCACGGCTGTAAAAGGATTGACAAAGTTAATCAATAATAAACACTTCACAACAGCTACTGAGTATGCTATATATGGCCCAAATCAGTATCATAGACATACCTGCATGTCAAAGTCCTCAATGACAGATGCCATAGCCACAACACCAGCCATAATTTGAAGAGACCTAAAGCAAAAGGAAACATTGATTTGTACATGAGGAGCAGAGATAGAGTTGTATTATTATTCAAATATTAAATACCTTTATTCAATATTTCACAAAAGTTTCATAACATTTACGTTATGCACAATTATAGTTTTCAATAACCTTTCATGCTTCAACACTTAAGTGAGAAACCACAACACTGAATCTGAATGTTTTAAATAGACAAATGTACTTCACAATTTAAAATCTATCAATAATACTTTACTTAAAACCAACCGCCGACTTATCTGACACTGTTTACAATGTAAACAGCACTGTAACGTTACATTACAACGATTATTGTGAAGCAGCATTAATACCATGGTATGCAGCAAGTTAAGTTGTGGTGAAGCAAAGTCAGTATAAAAAATTATTATATACAGAATAGTTCATTAATTTAATATAGTGGTCATGGACAGCAACATAACAATTTATATTATTCATGACATGGCGCCCTGTAACGTTAGAAAGCTCTTAACGTTACAATAGTTGGCCCAAATGACAAAAAAAACAAAGGTCAAGGAAAACACTCACTGATAAAAACGGAACCGGTAACTTGCTGAAACTTCAGAGACTGTCTTCTTGCCTTCTCTTATTCACTTCACCGAGTGTGTGAATGAACAGAGGCAAAGTTCATCGTGTGAGGCGGACAGCTGTACGTTGCCACCAGACATATACATTTCACTGTAAAACAACAAGCTAGCAGACTTCGGTAGATGTTACTCTCAAAGCAGCTCCGCTCCTCAACGGTCCCAAAAGTGGGCCAAACATTTTCAGCATTTCAGCCACCAACATAGGAACGCAAAGTGAAAAACGTTACACGGATATTGTTACGAGCAGGAATTCAAAATATATGTTTCTTGACGTATGTTGCTCTTTCAAAAACGCGCCAGACTAGTCGTGAATGAAGAGCGCCAAATATACGTGAACTTTGGCATGACCGAATTCCACCAATCACAGGAGAGAAAATGCCTCCGTCATCGCCGGACGTAGTTTGCTCATAACAAACATGGCGTCTTTGGGTGTAGCATTTAATGGAAAGAAAAAAGTGACAGCTACCTCTGCTGGCTGCGCCAATTCAACAAGAAATTCTAACTTTACTAGTGATCAAAATATGAAATACTGTGTCATTATATGAGTGGTGGATAAAGAACTCAGATATTTTACTTAAGTAAAAATAGCAATACCACAGTGTAAAAATACTCTAAGTAGGCTAAAAGTCCTACAGTATATTCAAAATCTTTAAGTAAAAGTAGGCTACATAACTAGGGCTATTTCAGAATATATATATACACACACACACACACACACACACACACACACACACACACACACACACACACACACACACACACACACACACACACAAACAATCTGGACCATATTAACCCAGAGAAAACAAAAGATAGTTTGAAACAGTTGATTTATGAAACCAATTTATTCTGTTTTTGAAAATACAAAAAATGGGCGAATTCACTGCTTAAACAGAAATGGTCTAGTGGTATGTAAAAACCTGTAAACAACATCTAATTAAAGCAAACACTAATTCATTGTAACATTTCCCAATTTTCCCCAGATGCTTAAGTGATTTATATATACTTTTTAATATGATAAAATAGGGTAATAAAAACGCGAATGCACCTTCCCGGCCGCCGTCGTGTCTCCGGTGCACCCGTTAGTTTCTTGACTTTAACACTCCTGCGCAGATCCCGGTTTTTGGCTTCCTTTTCCTCGCCTGTTTGCTGGTCAACATGTCGGAGTATAATGTGGTGCCGCCACCCGGATCTGGGGCCCCTCTCGGCGGACAGGCGGGTCTTGGGAACGGAGCTGGAGACATCAAGAAAGATGCGTTTGCGGACGCGGTGCAGCGGGCCCGGCAGGTGAGGGGATGGGACCATGTTTGGAGGGAGGGCTAGCTAAGTTAGCTTGAGGGCTAAGATTGTTGACACAGCTTGACACATAACATTGATTTTCTAAATTCACACATATTTACGCTATATAAAAGCTAGTTACGTTATGTCACAGCTTGTTGTACATTAGCTAGATAGAATACTAGCGTTAACGTTACATAATACTAGCTATGTTACAGCAGCCACTTCACAAAAACAAAATTAGATTAAAAAAAAATAGAATTAAAAAGCCATATTATACACAAGAACAAAGAGAGACTAAAAAAACGTATAATAGAGATTAAAGATTGGACCATAATGTTAACTTTAATATGTACTGTACTGAATACACACTTTACAATACCAAGTAGATTTTGCTAAAGGCTAATGCAGTCTTTTGTAAGATGCTCAATCCAATGTGTAGCATATACACGAGTATTAATATGTAGGCAGTGGGCACACTTGAGGGGCAGAGTAGTAGTAGTAGTAAAAACAGTGTTTTTTTATAGCTCAATTGTCGTGAATTTTACGTTTTTTGTTTTAGATTGCAGCTAAGATCGGGGGTGATACTGGTCCTCCCATGAACAACAACACTGCATCAGATGGCTTTCCATTCACTGCACAGAAACGACAGCTGGAGGATGCAGGTATCGTGACTGCACTGCTCAGTGCGCAGTCTCCTTGATCTACTTGTGGCTTGGGTTGTGCTTCATTTGTGCGTCGCTTTGGACAAAAGCGTCTGCCAAAATGAATACATGTAAATGTTAATGACCTCTTTATTGCACGCTTAATAGTGGCTTTAGATGCAGAAGATATTCCCTGTGCAGTCCTCACAGACACACACACACACACACACACACACTCTCAATTACAGTAGACATCTGTTGTTTCCTCACCTGACAGATGAACCGGAGAGCAAGAAGCTGGCTGCACAGAGTGACTTAGATTCAGCCAATGCATTGTGTAAGTTCATCCCGCTATTTTATGCTCTGTTTTATTTTAGCTTTTTACTGTTTAGAACTCACAGTTGACACTATTTAATATAGACTTCCACTTGTACAGTACTCCTGTTCAAGTAGTTTTCCACTTTACCCTTGTCTGTCCATGCTTCCCCTCCTCTGTCTACGTCTCACAGTCTATCAGTAATCCAAAACCTTGCGCAGTTTTCTCACTCTCTCTTTTTTCTGTTGATGTCCCATCTCAGCTATTGGTGCACAGTTAGCTGCTCTTGCACAACAAAGGTGAGATCTCATAGCTTTCAGTTGATTGTATGCAGCCTTTGTATCATGGCAGTGGAGAAAAACCTGATTGTGGCAAAAATGTAATTAGAATGTCTCCTATTTCATGATTTCTTGCCTCTTTTTCCCTCATTGTAATCCTCGTTCGCTGATGGTGTCAGGCCCGCCTACAGCACAGAGGAGTACAGCGTACCAGACAGCATGGTGGGACTCAGTGAGTGCAGCCCAACTCTGTTTTGGCACATATTGATACCACTCTGTTTCTGCAATATAAGACACAAAATGATGCCCTATTGAGAGTGCGACCCAACAACAACACACGGTTTGCTCTCTCTTTGTCCCCAGTTATTGGCCGTGGAGGGGAACAGATCAATAAGATTCAACAGGAGTCAGGTTGCAAGGTTCAGATAGCTCCAGGTACTGTCTGAAGTTAGTCTAATCAGTTAGCTACAGTTTACATTTTTATTATAGTTTACAATTTTTATTTTGGTGTTTAACTCATATGTTATATAAGTACTCTGTGTGTGTCCAGACAGCGGAGGCCTTCCAGACAGGAGAGTCTCTCTCACAGGTTCCCCAGACTCCATACAGTAAGTATCAGGCTTTATGGAAATAGGCTCATTGTAGTTTTGTGGAAGCATCAGAAGAAATGGTTTGCCCTGCGTACTTGTGTTTCCCCAATCACAAGATTTGTCAGAAGGGAGGGCAATATATCAAATGTTTTTCAAAACGTTTGGCCTAATTAAACATTTTCCAAATGATGATGCACTTTGTTTGAAGCCCCATTACGTAATGCCATTTTTAAATGGGTTATCTTCTATAGTGACCTATTTCCTAATTGCTCAGTGTCACTTGCCATTCTATCAGCTTAATAACATGATTTTGTAAAATGGATGGGGAGTAACAGGTCATCTCTCCCCGGCTAGGAATGCCAAGGGGCTGTTGGATGAGATAGTCTCACGAGGGAGGGGTACACCCCCTTCTTCTTATCACGAGTCCACCAACGGGCAGAATGGTACGGTGCATGAGATAATGATTCCAGCTGGCAAGGCTGGTCTTGTCATTGGCAAAGGAGGCGAGACTATCAAACAGCTACAGGTATATTGCATAGATATTGCTTTTGCATTTTAGAAACTGTAGTTATCTCGACAGATGTGTACTCAAAGATAGTTTTACTTAACTCAAACCCTTTGACACTTTTGCAGTGTGGTATCTTTTAGTTTTATATATGAAAAAGTAGAGCCACGAAAATATAGTTGTTGTTTTTTTTATACACCAGTAGTGTCAATCATGAACATGCACATAAACATAATCTTTAATTGTGTGATGTCCCAGGAGCGTGCAGGGGTGAAGATGATCCTGATCCAGGATGCCTCTCAGGGACCCAACGTTGACAAGCCCCTGCGCATTATCGGAGAACCCTACAAAGTCCAGGTACATTTATAAAATCATCTCATCAAGTTCAACTTATGTTGAACACATTTATATGTGTGGTGCTGAGTTGTCATGTACTGTAATCATCACGATTGCCTTTTCAGCAAGCCCAGGAGATGGTGCAGGAGATTCTGAGGGAGAGAGACCACGGTGGCTTTAGTGAAAGAAATGATTTTGGCCCCCGAATGGGAGGAGGCATGGATGTGAGTTTTGTGGGAGCAAAATTAGAAGCGGGCTTAGTTGTCTTTGAAACAAATCCAAGTTCCAAAAAAAAATTCTGTTTTCCACTCAGATCCCTGTACCAAGACACTCAGTCGGTGTGGTCATCGGGCGCAATGGAGAGATGATTAAGAAAATACAGAATGATGCTGGAGTTCGGATACAGTTCAAACAAGGTAGGACCCTGTGATGACTTTCGTGATCATGGTTGCATTTATAATAAATATTTATTTTGCATGAACAGCACATGCAGGTTCTCAGTTTCAAGACAACAATGAGTTTAATGTCTGATGCCTCTGACGAGTGGGGCACTCATGGTCCCTCTACTTATATATATATATATATATATATATATATATATATATATATATATATATATATATATATATATATATATATATATATATATTTTTTTTTTTTTAATGAATGATAAATGTAAATACCACACACCAGAGCATAAACCTTATTATCCAGTTTATAGGCAGCTGCATGAACTGTAATCCCGCCTAATGATGAATGGCTACTGAATCAGGCAAATCCCTCACTGTGGTTGAAATTCTCAAATGACTATGTGAATTTTAATTCCATTTTTAATTTATACTTTTATTGATCCCCAGTGGGGAAATTTAAAACAATTTTTGGTTACACTTTACTTGAAGGTATCTACATAAGAGTGATATGACATTGTCATGAACGTGTCATAAACATGATAAACAAGTCATAAACGTTTGACATAACGCTTCTGTCTTTAGGTGTCATTCGGTTTTTGTCACGACAAGTTAGAGTTAGGGTTAGGGTTCATGTGTCATGACAGTGTCATGTGTTCATGACTGTGTCATGTCACTCTTACGTAGATACCTTCAAGTAAAGTGTTACCCAATTTTTTTTACTCTATTGTTAGAACACACAAATGCCTTTTTACATGAGTTTGTGTGTACAGAGCAGGTGTCATCTTGCTTTCTTTTTTTTGCTTTTCTATTGAACTAACGTGCTTTATTGGAAAAATAGGTCTGAGCGAGGGGTGTGCCTGCAAACAGTGGCATGACAGCAGGAAGTGACATGACTTTTTTTAGTGTGTTGAACTGAGTGATTTTTAACCACTATGAGCAGGTAGCCTACATCTGGCTTGTGTGAGGTCTTGAGTTACAGAGTTGGGTATAGAGTCTCAGCACTACTAAGTGACTCTTCCACATTAGTAATGTGATTTTAAAATATAAAAAAAATATAGCTTAATGCAGATTTAAATCTTTCTTACAGATGATGGGACTGGTCCGGATAAGATTGCTCACGTCAGTGGTCCCCCTGACCGCTGCGAGCACGCTGCCCAGATCATCAACGACCTGCTGCAGAGCATCAGGGTCAGGGAGGAGGGACAGGGGGTATGGATCACTCCTTCTCACATGCATGAACTGTCACAATGTCTACAACATGCTGTTTTCACGTGTTAATTAATAGACACACACCCTAAAATGTAGTAAAGTATCATCTTAATCAATCAGGGATAACAGTTAATGTATGGCAGCAGGGTTGTTGCAGATTTTATATATTTTTTTGCTTTCAAGCACGTTTGCATCAGCAGTAAAATAACGTTGATGCTATAGTACTGAGGCTTTCTCTCCTCCATCCACAGGGTCCCCCAGGTCCTCCAGGCATGCCTGCAGGCAACAGGGGCCGAGGTGGGGGACAAGGCGGTTGGGGGTCCCCTGGAGGGGAAATGACCTTCTCTATTCCTGCCCACAAGTGTGGGCTAGTGATTGGTCGGGGAGGAGAGAACGTCAAGTCCATCAACCAGCAGACAGGGGCGTTTGTAGAAATCTCTCGACAGCCGCCCCCCAACGGAGACCCCAACTTCAAGCTTTTTATCATTCGGGGCTCACCGCAGCAGATCGACCACGCCAAGCAGCTCATTGAGGAGAAGATTGAGGCACGTACCATTCTAATTTGCAGTTACGCGTCGGAAAGCTGACATATTTCTTTGTTCTTCGTCATTTGATGTGTGATTATGTCATGTGTTCCAGGGTCCTCTGTGTCCTGTGGGTCAGGGGCCAGGTGGACCAGGTCCTGCTGGTCCAATGGGTCCCTTCAACCCCAACCCATACAACCCCGGACCGCCTGGGGCACCCGGTCCACCACAGTGAGTAGCTACAACTATTGAGCAGCTGTCTGTATAGCTTTTTGTATAGCATTTAGGTAGATCATGTTTCTCATCATGTCAGGGTGGTGATCCTGAGAGGTTATTAATGATAAACCATTTCTTTTCTCCTCAGTGGCGGTCCTCCAGGTCCTCACCAGTACACCCCTCAGGGCTGGAGCAACACCTTCCAGCAGTGGCAGCCTCAGGCACCCCATGACCCCAGTGAGTCACCTTTTGACTTCACTGCCTCTCCTGGTTTTCAGGGATCAATTTTTTAGTTTTTGCTCATTTTAGCATGTTGACTCAAAATGCATCAACCCTACTACAGGACTTTCATCGCAGGCTATATGTTTTACTGTATACCCTCCCAGTCATTTCAGATGAGTAATGAGATTTCTTTTTCTAAATCTGGGAAGGTCAACAGGAGTACTGATGGAAATGTTGTGATGAGTTGCACTGTCTTTACCTTAAGCAGCTCTGGCTAACCCTGTCTCTGTTTCCCCCCTGGTCTCCAAGCCCGGTCTCCAGGCCAGTAGCAGGGGCTCACCCTCACCCTATGAGGACCTCACCCCTCCACCCTGCATCTTTTCTAGGCAAGGCAGCAGCCAATGACCCCAACGCAGCCTGGGCGGCCTACTACGCTCAGTACTACCAGCAGCCGTCGGGGGCTGTGCCAGCCCAGTACCCTTCTAACCCAGCTGGAGGTGCCCAAACTTCAGGGGACCAGACCCAGCCTGCACAGACGCCGGGGGGCCAGCCAGACTACACAAAGGCCTGGGAGGACTACTACAAGAAGATGGGTGAGACTGCCAAAGAACACCATCTGTACTTTTACCTGCTGTTAACTAGCATTAACATAGCTTATTGATTTTTTTTATTTTTTTTTATTTTTTTATTTAATAGGGCTGACATGATTTGTTGGTTTAAACAGTCGATCCACAGAAAAATCAATCAATCACTTTATTTTAAGGACAATTGGTTGTGCGCCAGTGAAACACAGAATACGAGAGAAAAACACAAAGCACATGAACACATCATATAAATAATAATACTGAAATCATCTCAAAGACCTAATCAATTCAATACTGTCAATGAAATAATCAATCATTTGTTTTTAGTGATTTATTAAGTAAAACTGTCAACTTTTTTTTGGTTTAAACTTGCAATGTTTCATATCATACAAAATTTGTCTATTGCATTCTGGGAGAATTGTGTGCATCAACAGCATACTCGAAAATCCACCACACATAGTATGCATTCTGGCTGGTTTGAGTATGCTACATTTTGTCACTTGAAACACCTACTACTTGTGGTGTCGACCGGCTCTATATGAAAAGTGTCCTGAGATAACTTGTGTTATGATTTGACAGTATAGATTTGGGACACACCGAATGTTTCGTTCCGAAGGTGAACTATCACTCGTCTTCAAGTCAAAATGAACATAGTGATGAGCTGGGTCATGTCTCTGTTGTCTGTCAACTCCAGCCCAGGCAGGTGGCTCTGTCCCTGCCACAGCAGCTGCAGCCCCAGGAGCAACTGGAGGAGCAGCATCCACAACGGGGGGCCAGCCGGACTACAGCGCAGCCTGGGCAGAGTACTACAGGCAGCAGGCTGCATACTATGGACCGTCAGGACAGGCCCCCGGCCAGCCAGCCACTCCCCAGCAAGGACAGGTTGGTACTGAGACTACAGCGAGGTTTTCATCGCGTTTCTGTGGTATCATTCTGTCTGCTGTTTCCATTGTATCTATCTGAAATTAATACATTTTAGATTTTATAATAATAAGTTGATCCTTGAGTGATTTTCACACAAAGGATGTGCTTCCTTCCAACCGTTATTTTTAGACGCAGTGAGAGTTCATGGCAGAAGGCCTTGGGAGAGAATCTGGAAGACGGGATAAAGAATGACGACCCTGAACTTAAGGCCAGAATCTAGCCTGTTTTTTTTGTTTTTTTATTTCTTGTGAGGGGAAATGAAAATCTTTCTCATCACCAAACACCACCTGGACACTTTTTAATAAAAATGTGAACTGAACAAACGTTCTAGTGCTTTGCCGCTGAGGGGAGGGAGAAGACTGATAATCTCGCAATGAGAGGGAAAATGGCTTCTCAATGCCTCTACATACATTTATATATGCCATTATGAACATGGAAGCCTTGAAACACTTACTTTATTGCAGAGAATAAAGTAAATCTATCTCATCTTCCTTTTATTAACTTCTTAAGACCATTTTAAAGCACTTCATTCCCATGTGTTGTATGTACTGCATTTCCTGAACATAGCTATTAGGAATATAATCACATTATGTATGATAATACTTAATCGAAATCCTTTTTAAAGCTCATCTGATTTGCTTAGTGTTCAGATTATTTTTTTGTATGAAATTGTCACCATTCCCTCAGCTGAGGCTTGCATGGTATTTTTTACGTGTTTTACAGTGTACAAATAAAATTCTACAGTGCTCATTCCTGCATGTGGGCTGACTAATAACTGCTGAAAGCTGCTAGAGGTAGATGACAAAACACTTCAAAAGTAAGGCACCTAATAAAGAGCAGGGCCACCCTTCACCTGCAGAACGGCTTCAGTTGGTCTTCTGCTGGTGACATGCAAGTGTTGTGAAAACTGATTTAATTAGGAAGGCCACATCCGGCGGCGAAACTCCCTTAATTTCAGGAAACGACAACAAACTTCTAGCTAGCAAGCTACACGCTGAAAATGGTTATAAAGAAAATTTGGTTGGTGCACTAAGGCAGGCCTGCTTGGTTATTTCTGGGAATGATTGTAAAGATTTACAAAGACTATGTTTACGGCATTTACTATCTAACTGGGACGTTTTGGGATTGATTGGCGGGGATTTGCTGCGATACACTGGTAAGAGGAAATTACATTTAACCATGTATCCAGCTAATTTAAATTGCTCATATTACTGTATTGTGTAAACAGTTAACCTCATTTAATATTGTATGTGGCTTCTTTTTTTCTTTTTTTTGCGGGGTGCAAATGTGCCATTAAAACAATTTCCTTCCTGAGACCGTTTTGCAGATCCGCCTTCTTTGTGACCGGGAACTTAGCGCCGCCCAAGACGATTGTGATTGGCTTAAAGAATTGCAAACAACCCAAAGCGTTTTTTTTCTCCTATCCAGGAATGTATGTATGGAGGGGCCAGACCTTACTTCGCAGCGCTGTGGAGGTAGGTCTGGCAATGCGAGACTACCAGTGTGAAGGTCACTACATAAAACAATGTTTGGTTTATGCTGCCATGATTTAAGGATTTTCTTCTTTCCTCAATTTATTTGTCATTGTTGTCACACACCATCTGCTGTTCAAGCACCGTATTTGCCTCTTGAAATGTCCATTCAGTAGATAGGAAAAGATGCTTTATAAAAATGTGACTAGCTTGGTGTGAACTAGTTCTTATCTTATATTGTTTGGAAAACTTAAAAGGGAATGTCAAACCGAACACATACTGCTCGTGGGCATTCACTTTGAGGCAACTGCATATTGGTCTTTGTTGTTTGTAGTGACTTTCATGTGGAGGTTCTGTCACCCTCTGTAGTTCATACAGCTGCAGGTTCTTCTACACTGGGGACTAGGTTACATTCACCACACATTTAAACTATGCTGTTATTATCTCAAGGTTGCAAGCGGTTGCTTTTAAGTTTATATACTTTGGTTTTAATGGACCCCAACAAGAATGTGTTGATCTTTTCTCCTTCCCACAGTCATTGTGTGTAACAGAATGAAATGTAGTCTTGAATAGCGAATGTGTTTCACTTTAAGATATAATGTATATGTACATATATTCAGCAATATAAGGCTGTTGGTTTTGATTAACAGATGTATCAGGTATGAATCTTGTATTCTGAATGGCAGCTGTAAGCCTGCCTTTGGCAGCAGTGTTGATATTGTTAATAGATGACCACCACCACCACCACCAGCAATACTCTGAATTAAAATGAGGCAAATGTCAATTACTTTAAAATGCGTGTTGAACATTTTGTCGTCTTCATGTTCTTTTACTAACAGCATGTACATAAAGCCCGCTGTCACCAGAAATAACAAAAGCACAGTTGATAAATCAACACCAGATGTCACTCTTAGTCTTCTTTAGATCAGTCAGACGGTATTGAAAAGATGAAATCCAGTTAATGACATTTTTAAAAGATGATTTCTTTTGAAATGTATAACTGAATCGAAAATCTGTGAGGATGATCCTGTGAGTCTAAATTGGTCTGGGCGCTCATATTGGCCCAACACCTTATTCAAACACTATATGTTGGGTTTTTTTCCCAGCCATCTGTATGTGGATTAGAAATTTGACTCAAAACCTCAGAGACCTATTTGTCTGGCCTTAACACATTAGACAAACTACACTAGTCATTAAAGTTACTAGATACTTTTAAATTCCATACTCTTGATTCGATCAAACTAACTTTTACCTGTATTTCTGTTTTGTTTGTTTGTGTGTGTGTGTCTCTACACTAGCCACAAAGATTATAAATACTGATGTACTAAGACGTCTGACTGTAACTGTTCATAACTGACACTTTTGCTTAACTTGGAGGGAAATAAATCTACAATAGTGCAATTTTAAAAATTCTTTAATTTATATCTTTAAAATTAAAAACATCTGAATTGCATTCTACCACCTCCAAAGGCACAGTCATACTTATAGCAGACCAAATTCAATAAAACACTGCCACGGAACAACTTTTTTTTTCTCAATTTGTTTTGTACATAAGAAACAATGCACTATAAAAATGAACTAAACATTTTTTCTTACTGGGTAAACAATGGCCATTCTATATGCTGTAGATCATTAAAAGACTGGAGTGATATGTACTGAGCTGTGGTAGCATTAGACTCCATATAAAGGATGATGTGCTGGTTTGAGGCTGGCAATGCTTGTTGAAACATGAGCATTGCAGCTATTTAAAGACATTGTATTCAAAAATGACATGTTTATAACAACCAATCTTGACGAACGGTGTTTAAGAATATGGATGTTTGAAGCAAAACAAAGCCATTGGCAGGAGGGAGGAAACGCAGTGAGATGAAAGCACAGTGGAGGGAGATGAGTGTCGGTGGAGGACTGTGCAGAAAGAGCAATCTCGCCTCTCACCACACACAGTGGTACGAGATGTTCACACAAAATCTGAAACCTGCACCCCACCAATAAAACACACACACCAAAGACGTCTAAGAAAATGAAAACCATTTCAGATAACTCTTGTCAGAGATTTAAAGACAATAGTCAATATGTGCAAAGAGGCAGGGCCTTAGCCTGTTTGTGGAAAAGTCATAAGATATGCTAGAGGATTGATAACTGAACGTACAATCACAAATCAATAATGCACACAAAGGTTGGTTACAATGTGTGACAACACAGCACCATACACTGCACAAGAGGTTCACTTAGTGACAACAAAATTCAAAATAGTGGATCAATATACAGTAGAATATAAGTATATCCCCGTTCTTACTCAGGCACTGTCCTCCTTAAAACATAGAAAGAGAATTTAAAAACAATGGGATCAAACGGGTTTGGCACACATATGGAAAAGTATATTGAAATAAGGCAGGAAAATGATACTGTATGTCAAAGGAAATGAGGCCACAGAGGATTGGATGGACAGGAATGAAGCACTTTGAACATAAAAATATGACACATACAGTACCTCTCTCATGGAACCAGATGTTAAATAAAAGAGAGAGGGATTTTTGCAGCAACTAATGAGAGCCCCAAATCCGCAGCCATAGCTTTTTCTTTACAAGTGTGTGTGTGTGTGTGTGTGTGTGTGTGTGTGTGTGTGTGTGTGTGTGTGTGTGTAGCAGCTGCGACAGGCACTCCAAGAACACAAGAACATTTCTATACAGGAGAATAAAATCAAACAGGAAATCTACACACAGTCTCGCAAATCAAAACCTGAATGTCTTAAAAAATATATACAGAGGAAACAGTCAACACTTGGCATGACTCACAATCACGTAGCCAGACACACACATGTACACACACGTGTGTATGGAAAAGCATGTTCAGTCAGCCTCCAAAAGTAAGAGCAGAGTGGTGTGACCCTAGTGCTCAAATGGAAAACACACAAACAAGACAAGCCCACCCAAAAATCCCAACCGCTTGCTGTCTCTCTTCCCTTCTGAAGGACACAGCTTCCAAATGCATTGAATTAATTTGTAACAACTAAATTTAGATATTAACTGTTGAAGGTTCACTTTGCACCCTTTTCCTGTAGAAGTTACCTTTATACACACACACACACACACACACACACACACACACACACACACACACACACACACACACACACACACACACACCACAGTATTTCCAAGACCACATTAACATGGCAGTGGCATTTCTAGGAGGATCTACGGTGAGTTTCTCAGCAAGGAGGCAGCGAGGCTACAGGTTGCAATGCAGTGAGAGAGAAAAAAATGCCTGGCTTTAGTTCATTTTTACAAATAAATACAACTAAGGGTTAAATGCTCTGTGTTTCTCTCTGGGTTTTGAAGCCACACCTATTGCAATGGTGCCAACAGGTGGTTGTGCCATTCAGGCAACAGCAGTACTGAATGTTTTGATTGTGTGTGTGTGTGTGTGTGTGTGTGTGTGTGTGTGTAAACAAATAGGGCCGTTACAGTATGCCGCAAGAGTGTGCACACACATTTACCAGATCTATATACATGTGTCGAGTGTATAAATTAGTGTTCTTTGTACATCTGTGTGTGTGTGTGTGTGTGTGCATAATCAATATAATCAACCCACTGGTCTGATATTGTTACTCTGTGGTTAGTTGTCAGCTGATCCGGTTGTGAAGAGGACTCTCTGGTCCATTCTGGCCAGCTTGGCAGGCGGCTCCAGAGACTCGTCTCCTAGCACGGCCCCGTCTGAGGGGAGGGACAGCTCCTGACCTTCCTCATCACTCTCCTCCTCCTCTTCCTCTTCCTCTTCTGCGATGGACAAGGGTAAATAAGTAAGTAATAAACAATGCTTGAAACATAACTATAGTTAGTCTGAGATATGGTAGAAACACAGTGCGAAGGCAAATTACCTTTGTCAGGATCCAGCTGGTTTAGACCCCGGCCTAAACTGGCAAACTAATGGCAAAAGGGGAATGTGTTAGTCTTTTAAATATGGCTAACATTATTTAGTTCATTTATGTCTGTGTGCTTTGGTACCTCTCCCATGACAGCAATGGGGGTCTCTCCTTTAGCCTGGGCCACTCTGTGCTCTATCAGGTAGTACATGTACTCATCGTACAGCAGGCGGATCAGGTGAAAGGAACCAAAACTGGCTGCACTCCTCAGAGTTAGGTCCCTGATCACCATGGAACTGGAAAGCAGAGATGGGGGAATTAAGCCATTGGTAACTTCTTCTTCTTAACTGCAAATAGGAAGTACTTTTCAGTGCTTTGCTCTGACAAAGTTCAAAGCATGAGTCAACTCCATTTTGATCTCTCAACTTTTAGAGAGAGGAAGAGACCCCACTTCTCACTAGGGTTGGGTACCGAAACCCGGTTCCACTATACCCAACCCTACTTTTCACAGTGTCACTATTCATTAACATTAATAGAGAGCGAATCCTGCTGCCTGTTTTATCCAACAGTGAATTGACATATTCATCCACGCAGCACACCAGCACAACTGTACATTCACACACCACAGTACATGTTATGCTCTTACAGTCACTGTCGGTGACTGTAAGAGCATAACATGTACTTATTTACTGTGTAACAAAAGCTTGTAGCTAAATCTAAAAGCATTGACAAAGACAACAAAGTAGAATGGAAATGAAAATGTCTCTCATCACACCTGTAAAAGGACCACTTGAGTAGGAAGAGCTTGGCGGCCTTAGGGAAGGCAGGGCTCTGCTGGTAGGGCTTTAGGACCTGGGAGACTACACCATCCAGCCACGCAGCCCACTGCTCGAGGGAGTTCTGCTGCTGGAGGGTCAGCTTGAAATCCTGCTCCAGCCGCTGAACAACACGGTCTTCACACCGGCACACCCATGAAGCCTGCTCCTGCAAAGGGTGGACAGAATGGGGGAAATGTGTCAGTAGGAGGCAGTCACACCTGGCATTGTACCGGTACAGGGCAGCAGGGTAACCTAATCTTTAGACAGACTATCCTATCCTCCTACAGAAGACTTAAGGTTAAAGTCCTTGTGTGGAGAAATACATTCTTTGCCAAACTGTCTTAAAGCAAGACACTAAATTCTGTATCTAACCAAGTGCTCTTCACTCACTGGAGGAAGGAGGAAGACAAGGAGCTTCTGAGATAAAAACAAGAGGGCTTAGTTTTTACATTACCTTGGAAGGAAAGTTGTAGAATTGTAGAAAAAAAGAGTAATAAACTTACATGAAACCTCATCAAAACCCACAAGCTACAGCAGAAATTGTTGCATAATGCACAACACTAAAACATATGCAAGATTAAACCACAAACACTGAAATTCATGTGAGGTGACATGAATGCTGCCAGTGCACAGTTCAGAGACTAAACCGTTAATCTGTGGTTTTTGCCCCCAACGGCTCCTTCCAGGCAGCGCTGCCTGGAATGCACTAGGTTATGGTTATGATTAGGGTTAAGGTTAGGGTTAGGTGCCTTGGAGGCAGGGGTCGCAGCGCTGCCTGGAAGGAGCCGTTGGGGGCAAAAAACACCATCGAGCGACTAAACCAACCTGGACGTTAGCAAAGTCGACGCGGTTGAGGTCGGAGAGCATCTGGTTGATCTGGGCCGTGTTCTGGAGGACAGCGCGGGCTGCCTGGGCGAGGTGGTTCAGACTGGTGTAGCGACGCAGCGTCTGGGCAAATGCATTGGCTGATGTTACCTGGGAGACCATAAGGAGAGAAGGATGAAGTTTACATAAAGACACATGCATACATACAAATATCTCTATCTCTACCAAATGGAACAGTTTTTTAGTGCCACTTATGGTGAACTGCACGGCCAGGGACTGAACCACCAACCTTCCGATTTGGTAGGCGAGCGCTCTACCACCTGAGCCACAGCTGGCCAGATATGATGCTGTAATGTTCCCCACCAGGAGGGTTTTTGCGAGGAGAGTTGGGTAAATGTTGTATATCCTCTATAGTACATGTGTACTGGATGTAAATTCCTTGCTCTCGTTTGAGAAAATAAAAAATATTTGATCACCCAAAAAAGTATGATTATGTAATGGTTGATCCTGCAAGCCTAAAAAGCTTGCTCTATGGCTCAGAAAACATGTTCTACCAAATGCAAGCTAATCCAAGGAGAGTGTACCTTGATGCGGACCATTTCCTCTGGGATGTTCATCATGGCATTGGTCAGCCAGCTCTCCAGGCTCTTGGCAAAGTTGCGGATGGCTTGAGTTAAGGCACCTGGGGACAACAGGAGACTTTAATACTGGTCAATTCAGAGTTTGTTTTCATTTTCTTATTCCCTGAGAATGTACCAGGGGAAAGGATTAGGAAACACCTATGTTTCTGCTGGAGTTGGCCATGTACAGTATATGCATAACAACATTTAAATATGTAATTCTAATATACGTGAAAGACAAACACCTAGGGTGTGGAAAATATGTCTGTGGCAGCAGTGCAGCAGGATGTACAAAGTGTGTTCAAAGTAATAAATTCAAAGTCTGACTAAAATTGAAATCGAAAGAAATAAATTTAAACACCAGTAAGTCAGTTTCCACAGCGGAGCAGTTGGCGTGCAATAAGGAAAAACTTTGTGCTCTACAACTACAGAGCCAGTCCATTAGTCCAAATGTTTCAACCAAAAAAAAAAAGACAAATCTCACAGAAATGTGGAATTGTTTGTATATGTAAAATATCGGGCTGACCTATGTTCTCTCAAAGGTTTATTCTAAATAGTTACATTTGGCACCTCGGTTAAAGAATAGCTCTGTTTAGGCATATACTGTAGGTATGGACAAATATGTTTTACTGGCAACCTTAATCATGTCTGTCATTACTGAGATTAGAGTGTACAAGAGAGTTAAATAAATGGGCAAATTGTAAAAACGTCATATACAAAAATATAATGCGCAACTTCTTTTCTTTCTGTGGTGTCACTTTTGAGGTAAAAATATTGATATTGTTATTACTATTTTGTTATGTGCATATCACTCTCTGCACCATACTGTATTTGACAGTATAAAGTTTTACTGCATAATCATACTTCTTGTAGAACCTTACTGGGGATGGGCCTGAGGACATCAGGGATGAGGATCTCCACCAGACCCTGGTACAGGCTGTTGTCACAGTCCCGGCTCCAGCGCAGCACCGGATCATACTTGCACAGCAACACCAGGCAGGACTTCGGGAGGCGCTTTTCTGACTCATCATGACTGCCAACACACAAACATGCCAGTTATAATTATCTGCATTCTGTATAAAATGGTGCTGCGACTGCAATAGAAAATAAATCTTCTTGACCACTCACACAGCCAATGTGGCATCTCCAGCCTGACTCTGACTGAACCTCCAGAAGGTCTTCCACAGAGTTTCCACCAGGGTAAACTGCAGGTTGACCATCACATCTAGTATGGCCTGACAGAACACGGAGAGAACATCTTATACATCAGCGAATGATAATAAACAACTGAGCACATACAGATTATGACAAGATCAATTGGACGGACACAAAGTGAGGAGAACAACAACATTATTTATTGATGGACATTACTTTCTAATGTTGGTTGAGTACTTTTGGATCCATCTTCCCCTCAGCTGTCTAACAACATGTCTTTTCATTTGTCAGTTAGTTCTGTCCTACCCTATAAGTTACAGTGGGTACTTTCATTTAAAGTAGTCTTCCACTGTCCCACTAACAACTAAAAAAGGGAACTTCATAAATATTTAATGGGAGCTCGCCAGTTATCCGATGTCCTTTCTTTCACAGTTACCTCACAGTGTTCTCTGTACAGCAGCTGAAAGCTCTTTATGTGCTCCACCTCAATTCCCTCTGGCAGAGACTTCCCTTGGAGGTCGATGTCTGGAAACTCTGGGAGAGTGCGTGATGCATCTAGAACACAAGATATACTGGATCACATTAAATGCACAGAGGATTCAGAATTAAGTGTAAATAATGTTGTATTATATGTTGTATGTATAGTGTCTTTTCAAAATAATACCCTCAGACTCACAATTCTTCTTTTAGGCAAATCCTTAACCATCACTTTAATACCTGTAGGTATTTGTTCACTGTTCACTAAACTCACCTAGGAACTGCTGGTACTGCTGAACCTGGGTGCTGATGTCCACCTGCCCTGAGCCCTGCTGCTGGCCTGCTCCTGCTGCTGCTGCTGTGCCATTGGTCATTCCCTCTACTTTATGCACAGGCTTCAACCTGATGCGACAGGGATAAAGTGCATAAGATAAATAAATAAAAATTCACATCCACACAAATGTGATGAATAATAAAGTGAAAGTGAGCATTTCTGTCATATATAGCATATTTTTGGAAGAGGATTTAAAATAACATATACTGTATAATGTGAGAGACAGAGGGGAAATACAAGTCAGTTAAACAACTGTTCCAAGGAAAAAAATGCAGATGGAAAAAATTGAAAATAGAGATTTAAGAGAAATTGTTACATTGGTGTAATGATAGATTATAGATGTGTGAATGTGTGTAAGGATGTTTATGTGTGTACCTCTGTTTCTGTGAGAAGGGCTGTTGCCTCATGGCCAGATGTTGCTGGTCTTCCATCAGACGGAGAAGAGAGGAGCCTGCCTTGATCCTCAGCCCGTAGTAGTGGTATTTAGAATTACCCCTGTCAAGAACAGGTAAAATATGCATAGTAAATCTATAGAGGAGAAAGTAGATGTGAGAGCGGAGGGTTTATGTTGTCTTATAAACCTTTGGTAACTCCCCCAAAGCTACATAGTGCACCTTGTCTCAATACAGACCAATTTAAAAATACATATATTTAATTTCATAAAATACAATAACCAACATATGGTATAATTTAAATGAACCCATGTTACCAAACATTTCTAAAAAGTAAATCTCACTTGCTTGCTCTCCCCTCCTTCATCAAACTACTCACTCGCCCACACACATGCTGTCTGTCTTCATCTCTACCCACATTTCTTCCTACACTAGGCGAACATTTTGCAATGCTCTCAAGAGCTCTATAGATTTTCCTAGAAAAATCTCCATTGTTCTCCAGTAGGAAACTTTGCTTGGGTGTTCCACTAATTGAGATTTATACGCATATGGACCATAAAAGTGTGTATAAAGAGGGTGTCTATGCTGCTGACGTGCATTATTGTGGTAGGGAGAATGTGGGAGAAGTCTTACTCTCTGATGTCATGTTGATATCAAACATTTTATATACATAAAAAAAAAAAAAAATCAGCACATTAGTAATGGTGTCAATATATACAACCCTGTCATGTCATGTATGAAGGGGTATCAATGGGTTGTGTATATGTGCACACGTCTTCTATACCCGAGTTTGGGTGTCTGATGACCCGTCTTACCGTGTGCCCAGGCGTCGTGTGCGTAGCCCCATGAACACAGATCTAATGAGTTTCCCGAAAGAGGCAGCATTAACAGGCTCTAGTTTCTGCTCCTGGCAGTGCAGCAAATAGTGGCAGTAGAGGGTAGATCGTGGCAGACTCACTCCTTCAGCTGTCTCATAGTTGTCCAGCAACCACTGTACCTGACACGCAGGCAATAAAAAAAAACAAACAGCTGGTGCAGTTAGCAAAGCCAATAGATACAAGGAAACCACACAGAAAACACACCTCAACATATGTGACCACAAAAACTTGCAAACACATTACCCACATGTTTTAGTTAATATACAATACATGCGCACACAATTTTCTAATCAATGAATTATACAAACAAACTGGCTCACATTTAGTCTGTTGATCATTTGGTAATGAAAACACAAATACATTTGTTTGCGTGCCGTGGCATACAACTTTGGTATGCAATGAATAAATGACCTGAAATACTGATGGGATGTTTGCCAAACAGGTTGGTTACCATTACCATATAGGGTTCAGTAGGATGAATTTGGGATGAACAATATAGTGTTGGGGCATTTCAATTAAAAATGCCCCTCATCACATGCACGGCAATGATATGAAAATGGTGAGGCCATGGTTTTGTTTTGTTTTTTAGGAGGAAACCACAGTTAAAAATACTGTATGCTACAACACGTTTTCTGTGATCAATACTCAAAGCATATATCACCCAAAGCTAACATTTTCTGACCCTTATAAGAATCTCCACATTTTTAATTGTGTTTTCCACTGGACAAAACTATGACGTCATCAGTGTGCGTCACCAAAGGGTTGTGTGGATGAAAACAAAACGGGAAGAAATTCCTGCGCTTGGCGCCTCTGCATACCTTCTTGTCTGCCGACGGCACGCTACTCTCCTCGCCCTCTGTAATACTCACAGTGGCTGGGGAGGCGCGGGCTGTGTGTGAGTAGTTCTGACTGTTGCCAGCTGCCCCTCCGCTGCTGCCTAGCATGTAACCCCCCTGGATCACATAGCTGCCTGTTGCGCCACCGTTGGTGCCTGCCCCTTCACCTGCCCCATTGGTGGTGCCACCTGTGGTCACCACTGTGGCCCCTCCCCCTGCTGCACTGGTGGGCTGGGCTACAAACATGGACACACCCCCTGTTGTGCCAGCAGTCACAGAGACGGTTAGAGGTGTGCCAGGGGTGGATGAGCCTGATGTTGGCTGACCTTCATAATACTGGGCAGCTGTGGTCTGGGTGTACAAGGGTGTGTCAGTGTAAGGAAAGGCGCTGGAACGGCTGGATGAAGGACATGAAAATATGTTAGAAACAAAGAAAACTGTTGGAGAAAATAAACTGTTAAAAGGAAAAAGTTCTGTCTGGACAGATGTGTTAGAAAATGATGGACACTGTTTTATTCTAACATTGTGCTGGTGGTGTAGTTGGTCTCTCCTCCTTCCACATACTGCACTTGATTGGCGTACACATGTTGCACTGGCACTGGTGTGAGCTGCTGCTGGACCTGAGGAGTGAGCACACACAAACATCCAATAAATCCTTCCCCGCCTAGTGATACCAGATCAACTGTATCATCACATATTTCATGTTTACTTTCTTTTGCAATCATAACTTATATACATTTCTTAGCTACATACAGATTCTCTGTTCCCTTAACTATATAGCAGCAGTCACCCTTCTTTCCCTGACCTACTTGGAAAGTGGTAGTTGTAGCCTGCAGTGGTGGCTTATCGGGGCCTGAGCTTGTGACTGCAGGGTGGGCTCCTATCTCTTTCTCTTGCACAGAGAGCAGGTACAGTGATTGGTAATACTGAAAGAGGTCCAATGGGAGGTAGAGAGGTGTGCAGCAGCATTCCCTTTCGTAGTCTGCTGATGCCCAGGCCTGGTACTCTGGCTGTCCTATCTCATGTTGTAGCTGGCATTCTTCTAGACTGTTATCCCTGACTAACGCTGTCACCTCGGTGCTAGGGAGGAACTGGAAGCCGACAGAGGCAGGTTCGATCAAAGATGTGATTAGTCAACTAATACTAAGCCAAAATGTGAGAAAGTTGGAAAGTTTTGGATGTTAAATGTGATCACCATTTGTGATGGAAGCTATGATGACGTATGAGTTTGTTTGTATTCCACAAATTTGTGTTGGTCAGTGACAGTACACGTGATTGTCAGACGTCATATTTGACCACCAATGATTAACTTACTGTGTGTGTTTTTGACTTACCTCCTGGCTGATATGAACAGGCTGTAGACTGGTGACACTGAGCTGAGTGCCTGGCTCAGTCTTGGCTATCTGAGAGGTGGCCTGCACAACAGACCTCTGCAGAACAAAAATATACTATATAGTTTTAAGATTCAAGGAAACATTAATATCATGTTGTGTTTGTGTGTGCTTATTTTACCTGTTGAGCCGTCTGAACCTGCTGAACAACCTGCGTGGGAACTCCTGTTTGCACCACAGCTGGAGGGGGGCTAGAGTCCGACACACTGTCACTTGAGTGAAGGGAGCCTTCTGAAGGACAAAGACGGAATGTAAATACATTCACAAGTTGGTGACATTATTTTACTGTCATGAAGTTGTTTGTGCCATTTTGTAAGTGCATCACACATCCCTTCCCCCATTCAGGCAAGGCTCAAACTTAGTCATGATAGATTGATTGATTGATTGATTTTATTTGACCACTTAAATATAAAAATATGAAACAGTACATGTGTCATACATTAAAAATACATAAATAGTCAGGGATGACACAATAAAGCCCAAAGACTTATTTCCATTGTGGTCCCTAAATAGACTAGACTAGTGACTAGATAGTCACTAAACAACAAACCCAGAACAAGGAATTATGTAGCGAGGCAACTAAAGTGTTTATTTGAACATGTTAAAGTATATCTTCGTTCTACAATTACAATCCATAAACATTGAGGTATCTTAACTGACTGCCCTTAAGAACATTCTGTGTTAAATCACCTTTATATGACACGTTTTTAAGCAACTTCAATTTTATGAGGAGTAACCACTAAAAGATGGATGGATTAAGTAAATCGCTGCTTCTGCCCTTAACTGGCCAGGTCTACATTAGTGCCAATGCCATAACAGTATGTGAAGTTCAGCCCTTACCTGTGACTGTAACAACAATGTACTGAGGAGTGCTTTGAGCATTTCCAGACTGCGTGGGGGAGCCCTGGATTTCTGCAGTCACATACTGTGTCTGAGGAGCCTGGGTCTGTGCTGTGGATTGGGCTAAACTACCATCTGCAGGCTTGGGAGTGGTGATGGTGCTGACTTGATCAGTGGGAGTAGTTTGGCCTGTGGATGTGACAACAGTGGGTGTGGCCACAGCAGTCTGAATCTCAGCCAGAAACTGAGGGGCAGTTGCAGGGGTAGAACTGGCATCAGGTTGCCCCGGTGTAATGCTAACACCAGCCCCCTGGGGTTGGGCTGCTGGCTGTATCTCACCTACGTAGCCTGAGGTGGCCATTACAAGAGCTGGGAATCCCCCTAGGAAAAAGAAACAAGTGACTAGTTACACATTTCAATTCAAGATTGTGGGAAATGGGGGGGAAATTCACACTGTTGCAGCAGCAAGGGATGAGAGGAAAGTAGAGGACACACGTTAACACACAACAATAATAAATATTAAATAGAGTAAATATTAAAATAGTAAAATGTATTTACAGTAACTGCAAAGTCACATGTTTTATTGTATGTCTTATGTTTTATCAGTCCCGGTGTGTGTATTTTGTCCATGTGGTCTACTGAGAGCAGTACTGATTGTAGAGTCTGACATATTTGTGGAATATATGATGAATCCAGCTGGAACTGTTTATTTCCAGGTTCTATTTGCTAAGGTTCTAACAGCCCAATGTCATTTGGACTTTCAAGCCACTGTACAATCATTCAGATAGAGGCGAGGCAGGGTATAGAGATTTAGTCAGAGTTTTGAAGGTAAGATGGATACAATTCCCGACTTTTGGATTAGAGCAGAACAGAATGTAATGAATCACAGCTTCTATGTTACTTTTAAAATGTTTAACTAGTAATACAGAGTAATTCATTAATATTTTTGGAGTAGGGAGTACAACTTGTAAAATGAAATGGGGCTTGAACATGAGGCAAGTGATGTTTGTTGCAGGATCTCTTTATCTTTATATCCACTCTTCCCCACTATTTTAGTACCTCTAGCTGTAGCTGACCTGTTGGTGGTGCAGCTGATGTGTAGATGTGGGGGAGGAGCACTGACGGGAACAAGCAGTTCAGTGTCTCATTACCTGTAATGTGATCACACATTCTATGGTAGTTCAGACAGTTGCAGTTGGGAAAATCCCTTACCACATTGCACTAAATGCTTTATGTCACACCGATTATCAGGGGATTATACCTAACATTGTCCTTAATTTGTGACATATTTTGATAAAATATCCTTGATACTAACTTATAAACCTCGTGCCTTCGTTGTTTGACTATAAACACATAGCACAGATAAAAGGGTACATCTGTGTTTTCAAACCAAATGAGGGGTTTTGATCCTGACGTTAACGTTAATGGTCAATTGGCAACAATAAACCTTATTACAAATCTATAAAGTTGTTCATATAGCAAATCAGTGAACAACCACGTTAAAGTGAACTGCAAAGCACCTGCAAAAACGCCTTTGATCGCCACACCCCTCAGATGTTAAATGTCCGCCACCTGCCTTTTAGCTTTCAACTTTACATGATCGAGGACGATATTTCTCTTGCAAGTTATTGATCCAACTCTGCCCCTGCATCAACACTAAACCAAAAAACTGTCCATGTACATTTTTAACTTGACTATCGTAATTTGATCTTAATTGTGGGTAGTTAGCGCCATGTACTCAGGGACTTGGTTTTGTGTCGGCTGCTGAAAAAACATAATGTCTCAAACCGCCACAGAATGCGCGTACATCGTTAAAAAAGACGTGTTTACGTTAACGTTACTTGTAACGCGTTCCGTTAACTGTAAGCAGATGCGAGCACAAGCTTGTCGTGACAGCACTGATGCTAGTTATTTAGCAAGGTACCACGGGCAGCAAGCTACATGGTCTCTACAACAACCGCCATTTTGTACCTTTTGCATTTGACATCGCCATAACAACGGCCTGCTTGAGTATGCATCTGTGGCTGCGTCGTCATGGCAGGCACAATTCAGTGTCACTCGAATGAGTAGCGGGCAGAAACTAGCTAGCTAGCTACCCCATTCAAGAAACGGACTCGACTGGTTATCATTACGACGGCTAGCTTGCAGGCTAACCTCAGCTAACACTAGGAGGCAGTTGCCTGTTATGGCTACTGAAACAACAAGGGGGAAAAGCAATAGCACAATTCAGTTGAAGCATTATTGGACATAAAATATGTCCTATGTGTAAAGAGCTTCACCTCTGTATCCACGTGTGTATTTCCCACCGGTAAATGTCTTCTTTTATTTTTATGGCGGATTCAGTTGTTGTTGTTGTTGATTCTCGTTGCTGGGTTCTTGTCGCCAGGGCTACCGTGGCTATGGCGCTTCGTCCTCACCAGGGCAACTGTTGCTACCCACCCGCTCCTTTCCCTCCCCCTTCGTCGCTCTGATTGGCTGAGTATTGCCAAATTGTCTTAAAGCCACAGGAACAGCAAATGTCCACTACAAAGCCTTCCACGTTCTCTTAATACATCCATGTTCCACGCCCATTTGTGGAACATCCCTGTCTATCATAGCGTTCTAGGCATAGTTTTTATACCTCTAAGGTGGTGGTATATCAGTGTAAGTAATAGGTTCTTCTTAGTGCTTGTCAAAATTCTGCAGTTAGTGATTTGATAGTGTCATAGGAATCTATCTAAAATTCTAAACAGTGTCTAAAGCCAATACCATTACTACATGTAGCTACTACTACCCAGTCTTTGGTGATTAATGATACATCTGTCTAGTTATATGATTACCAAACTCTATCAGTGAATGCCCTCAAGGTCTACCAATTTGACTTATCTGACAAATAATGAACAGTAATTTTGAATCTAGTCACTGTTTTTGTTCAACTAGGCTAAGACTTCGTCTTTTATGCCTTGTTTGATTTTCGATTTTTACAAATATGTTGGACACACTTACTTGATCTATTCCAGCTTGAGTACCAGTATTGCAAAAAAGCCAATTTTCTTTCACTTCTGACTCTTACGTACCTGTCACCACTTCCACTTTTGTATAACATTATACCACAAAAACACAATACTTCTGATTCCATGTATTTCTGTTGTAACATTACTGCATATCGTTAATGAAAAAGTGAAAACAGCCTAGTAAGCAATTGCTTGCCCAGGATAGCCAGTTGAGTTGTCACTTTTTTTATGCAGCGACCATACAACAGAACATATGAATGCTGCTGTGTACTGAGACACAAAAGTAATTTGTAAATAATTTCAAAATGACCCCTTGAATCAAATCATACAGTATGTACGACCATATTTTATACATTTATCTACAGTGTGCATTGTTGATAAACCACACATTTATAAAAAAGTATGGGCCATTGCATTTTCATATTGCTCCCATGACCTCCACAGGTCACTAAGACCAAGAGAGTGGATCACATCACTCCAGTTCTGAAGTCTCTACACTGGCTTCCAGTGCCTCAAAGAATTGATTTCAAAATACTTTTGCTAGTTTATAAATCACTAAACGGTTTAGGACCAAATTTTCTGATCTGCTACTACACTATGAACCACCCAGACCTCTTAGGTCGTCTGGGACAGGCCTGCTTGTTGTCCCCAGAGTCAGAACTAAACAGGGGGAAGCAGCGTTTAGTTTTTATACTCCACATATCTGGAACACACTCCCAGAAAACTGCAGGTCTGCTGCAACTCTCAGTTCTTTTAAATCAAGGCTGAAGACCTATCTTTTTGATGTTGCCTTTCTTTAAATAACTGTTCATTTCTTATACTGAAGTTATACATTGTTGACACTGTATAACAATCTATATAAGCATATAAAGAGAAATTCCTATTTTATCTGCTTTTATATATTTAACTGTTTTAACTGCTCTTCAATGTTTCATTTCTTATACTGCACTGTAACTTTTTTTCTCGTATTTTATCTGTTTTTAATTTTTTTTATCTGTTTTCATGTAAAGCACTTTGAATTGCCCTGTTGCTGAAATGTGCTATACAAATAAAGCTGCCTTGCCTTGCCTTGCCTTTTGTTGACAATGGATGTCAGGGTGGATACCCTCCTAAAATGCCATTCTGTTTGCTTGTTATCATCGAATTAATTACAAATTCATAATTCTCATTGTAATTTCCTAAACGAGCGACCTTTGACTATGTGGATACACAGATAACAATGTTTTATTTTTGCCAGACTCATAATTAGACTTCTTTGTTATCTATGCCTTTGAAAATGTCACTGGTCCTGTTTCAGTCCTCCCCGTTCACCTTTTGGCAAAGAGATTACAGAATAAGTCATTTTTAAGAGCAGAGGAAAATGATAGATATAAGTTATGCAGGGTCTTGTGTGGAATAAAAATGACAGAACTGATCACAATGTCCTAAATATATCCCTGGTGTCAGCGAATGTTAAATCTTATCATGGGAATTCATGGTAACATGCGTAATTAGCATTGGCATATATATAATGGACCAACAGATACCGTTGCTCTGGACGGAGACCAGTGAAGGCCATTAGAAGCACTTTTCCGGTGAGCGCTGAGCGTTACTGCGCAGCCTCCAACTGAGAGAGACGACGTAAATGTGCCGTGAGCAACGTGTCTGAAAGTTGTAAGTCTTCTGGTAGCTGTGCCAAGAGAAATCTCAATCATTCCGAATATTGCAGAGACAGAGAGCGTAGGTATATGTAAGGAGATAACATAGACACAGGCTAAATGTTGCTAACTAAAATGCTAGTTAACATTAGTAATTACACTTAAACAGCTAATGTGAGACGAAACTGCCTGCGTGCTTCTCCTGTACTATACGGTAATTCCTCTACTATGCGACAGTAAGTCCCGTGGTTATGACACAATCGTTAGCCTATTTTTACAAAAACGTCTGCTACGGAGCCATAACGTGAGGTACAAGTTAATGGAGCCTTTTCTACATTGTCGTATTTTTTTAGAAATAAACAATGGACAAATAGAGTCTTTAAATGCTTCAGATGTAAAGTTATTCGCTGTCAAAGTGGCGCCAAAATGAATGGCAGTCAATGGAATGCTAACGGGAGGTGATGGCTTATTAGCATTAAAATGGCGCCATAGGAGGTTCGCGGTCCGAGGAGAAGCTTACCCCCTTGGTAATTAGGCCTGTAAGGTTAATTTCCTGTGTTCAGGCAATGTCAGTTCACCATGTCTTTTTTATTTTTGAAAGAAATTACCGTTACAGTGCACCTCTTCTTTTAGGATGTTGCTCTGTGTTGAGTATCTCTATTCACTGGTGTCAGCTGCCAACTTGAAGATTCACTTTGCAATTACAATAAATTGTCATGATTATTTTTCTTGCTTTGATTTGTTTGACTAATTTATCAGAATATCCACGCATCTTACACAACAATCTATAGGGGACAAGAGACCATGATATCTAGTGATTTAGCAATGTATAGTGCCAATACATCAAAGAACATTGAAATCTTCTAATGCCATGCCCTATGAAAAACCTATAGATGGAGACAGAGTTGTAATCAACCAGTATGCTATAAAAGTTTTTTATGTCACATATTCTCATACTTTTTGCCATTTGTTGACGTTGTCAATATGCTCTGCATATTCACATCCACTACATGACCCATGATTATGGAATCATTTACATATTAAATGTAAGTGGGATCTGATGAAGTCATAATATTGAGGGACATTAACGGTGACAAAAGTGCTTCTCATGCTGAAACACAATCTGATCATTGGGGCCTCTGACATATTTGTTAATTATGCCACCTTTGGTCCGCTTTTTGTCTCCATAAAGGTCTCTGAGGACTGTATCTCTCTTTCGAATCTATTCTTCCGGAGAAGGCCTGCATGCGCAGTATGCAGGCCTTCCCTTGCAGTGCTCCAAACCCCTTTATAAACCACGCCTGGGTCAGCTAGAAAGTCATAACTCTTGCAAACAGGGAGACAGAAAGCTAAGTGCTGCTCAAACCAAAGAATATTCTGTCATTTTAACCACTTTTGTTTTGCTTTATTTCCTTGGGGTACTATGTGGAAAGCTGTGGTACTGGTGGTGTGTCTGCTAGTGGCTGGGGTTCAGCCCATGGACAGCCCAACATATGGGGTAAAAGCTATGTGGCCGGGAGTTCATTCGGGCAGTCATCTTCACCTGCGGAGGCTCACGATGGAGGCGGTCACTCAGGAGTTCAGGTAAGAGGCTGAGGGCGCTACATCTTCACCATGACTGGCCTTGTCTCAATCACTGTTAAGGTTTCATCTGGTGACTCAAACAAGTCCATTCATTGTATGACATCAACTTATGATTTCTCTGGATCTCTGTGAAATAATTGCATGTCCATGATGAAGTTTCTATTCTTACCTTCTTATTTGTGATTGTGTGCAATTGTGCAGATGAGGCAGTGATAACTTCAATGGAGGGAGAAGAAAATCATGTGTTATTTTAAAGTGCAGATAGAAAATACAACTAACTAAATTTTTAATCATGTTGTTTGGTATACTTGGTTTAGTCAGTGTTTACAGTATCGACAATCAATGCTGGAATCAGAGAGCTATAATTCTCATTCACATTGTCATTATGTATGTATGTATACTTGAGCCTTTGACCCTGAAAGAACTTAATTTTATGTTACATCCTACATCCTGTTGGTTTGCATTTTCCCTGACACTCACTCCCTCCATCATTAACATGATATTCTATTCTATGATTATATGGACAGGGACACATTATTATTTATTCTCTGAGTGTATGAAAAAAGCATGGGTGTACTCTGATTCTTCATTTGCCCATTTTACTGCTGCAGATGTTTCAGAGGACCTATTCAGCTCCCGCCAGGAGGAGTCCTTGGAAGGCTTGAGTCACAATCCTGTGGTAGAGAGTCTCCTCCAAAGCAACAGTGATCTAAGCTTCACAAGTCGGAACGACCATGAGGGAGTGTTTAGCAGGCCGGCACGTTCTTTCATCAGTGACGAAATCCTGGAAGTCCTACGCAAGGCTGACCGCAAGGGCCGGGACGTGGTGGTGGGCCTGTCTAACGCCTGCTGCAAGTGGGGCTGCAGCAAGGGCGAGATCAGCTCCCTATGTTGAGAGTCAACCTTGCCACACACTTCTTTTTTCACACTTTTCATGAATTTTAGGTCATTTTACAGTATATTCAGTGTCTTACAGTTAAACCATCATGTGAACTGTTTAATTGTGAAATTATTTATTATTATTATTTATTTATTTAGTTTTTAGTATCTATAAAGTGTATGGAAAGGGCTGCCATGTGTTCAAAAGGTTTATATATATTTCTGTTTAAAGTGATTAAACATGGGGCACCTGGTTAGCTCACCTGTTTGAGTGTGCGCCCCATGTACAGAGGCTCAGTCCTTGTCACGGCGGCCGCGGGTTTGGTTCTGACCTGCGGCCCTTTGCTGCATGTCATTCCCAAACTCTCTCACACTTTCCTGTCGTAATCTATTCTATCAATAAAGGCAATAAAAGCAACAACAAAAAATTTAAAAAAAAAGAAGAAAAGATTAAACATGAATATTATGTTTGTAATAAACAGCCTTAATTATTCAATCTTGAACCAAGCTGTTTTGTCCTTCCCAACCACTAACACACACAAAATAAATGTATTTTCCCCATTACCAGCTGAATTGTGCATCTGATAATTCAAGGAAATAATATGCTTTGTTAAGATCATTTGATAACAACTGTAAGTCACAAATGTCTCATCTTGTTTGTTAATTAGAAATATTGTTGGTATTTTGCATTTGTTTCATTGCACACAGAACACTAAATGGGTTAAACATTCAGATCATAATAAAAAATGTGTTGAAAAAAACATGTAATTGCCTTTTTTTATGATCAATTTGTTATTATTTTTATATTTTTTGAACACACAACATACAAAACAAACAAATACAATCGAACAAGAACCAAAACCCTCACCCACCCCCACCCTCTGCGGTCTCGAGGAAAACAAAACAAACCAATATGTAATTGCCTTTTTAGTACATGTTGAAATCTTGTCTTTCCTTATTTACAAGGCTAGCCTCACTTCACCTGAAATAGGCTGTATAGCGTATTTTGCATTTGATGCATCCATACTTTGATAAAAACATACTTTGAAACCCGTTGACATTATCGGTGATAGAGAAGAAGTATCCAGATCCTTAACCTAAGTAAAAGTACTAGATTAATGTGAAAATACTGCATTACAAGTAAAAGTCCCACATTTACAACTGAGTAAAAGTACAGAAGTACAGCAACATGAACTTATAACGTATCAAAAGTAAAAGCCTCTGCATGTAAATTACCCCTGTAACCAATATACTACAACTTATATTAGTAGATTATACATTATTAGATAGTTAATACTGATGCATCACTTTGTAAGCATGATTTTAATAGTTGGTAGAGGTGGTGCTAGTTTCAACTACTTTATACATTTTAGTCGAGTGGTTCCCAATCTAAAGGTAGGGCCTCTCCAAAGGGTCACAAAATGTAAAACTGATGGGTTATAAGATTATTGATGTGGTAGGAAAGAAGAAAATGATAAAAAAGTTCTTCTTTAAAAAGTGCATTCATTTATTGGAATTTCCTCTAATCTTAAACTACCTATAATGATTTATTTAAACTCTATGGGCCTTTGACGATTATTAAAATAAAACCATCTGAAGAGTTTAAAGAGGAAGTCACTATGTAGTGGAATTGCTAACAACTCATAGTTAAAACATGACAAAGGGTCCCAACTAGACACTGCTTTTCTGTAAGAAGTCACAAGCCAAAAAGGTCGGGAACCACTGGTTTCCCCTTTAACAATGCATTATATTTCATAAGTTTATATCTTTTTACAGTAATGTAAAATCTTCTTAATTTTACTGTCTATGAACATCTTACAATGAAAAGTGACTCCATTTTGTAAAATAACTACAGTGGAGTAGAAACTACAATATTTAAGTAGGATGTAGCATAAAACGAAAATACTCAAGAAAAAGTAGTTTGTACTTACTTAAATACCACTTTATACCACTTAAAAACTTTACCATCTCACTCTGTGTGAGTTTCAGTTGAGCTGTGGTCCCAGGATATTAAGCCTACTCATTGCTTATCAGTAACTGTTCTATAATTTGAGGGAGGTTTTTAAGCACTAAAATGATGATAAAACCACTCCCCTGTGTGGTTTCTATGTGAAGCTACTGCTAAATGTAGCCGATTATGTTTTTGGACCTACAGCAGTCAGAGCAGGAAGTAGGCTAACAGGTTGAGTCAAAGATCCTTTATACTACTGTTCTAAACATGGTTCTAAACCGATTCTGGTTGAGTACATGGATGTATTTTTTTTTTTTTTTTTTCTACAACTAATTGAAAAAATACATTCAAATATACAACGTTTCTGACACGTACTCAAAATGAATGATACAGAAAACTACATGGATATGTAACATTGTTGTGAAATGATGTTACACATTTATGTGTTTGTGAGTGTGTTTGTTTGCGTCACTGGTAATTCCAGAAATAGGCGGGGCTATCTGGTAAAAACTGAACTATCAATTTGAGTTTAACAACAAACTTTCTTTGTAAACTGTGTTAATATCGCTGCAGAATGCGCGACAGACTCCGGTGTGTCTCATAATGAGGTAAGTAATTTATAGTCAATTTATATTATACATTGTATAGTCAATAGCTATTGATAGTTAGCTAATATTGAAGAACAAAACAGCTTGCTATAATTTGAGACAGAACAGTATTTAACGTTAGATACGAACTCCCGGGTTGGGCTACTTACACTTATACTGAGTGCTGTGTGCTTTCATATGCTAATAATATACCACTTATATCTTTATTGTCTCATTTACATTTGAGTACATCTAACAGTAATGTGTGTATGACAGACGGGCTGTCGGCATTCAACGTGAGGCGTTTTACAGTAGGCTAACCTATGTCAAACTGCAGAATCTGCAGGAGCCTATGTTTCGATCGGTTTCGAGGCACGTGTTAGTAGCTCACAACATTTACTGTGTCAAAAACACCAACAGTGCTTGGATTTGAGGAATGTGTTTATGTCACAGGATATAGCCTCCGTGGTTGATACATTTTCTGTGTGTATGTGTGTTTATGTGTTTGTTTTCCACAGGCCCTAGAGGCTTAAGTCCAAATGTAATGGCCACATTTCGGACAAGGTGGCGTCTGTCCATCTTGCTGGTCATCCTGCCAAATTGTTTTGCTCCAGGTAGGCTTATCCAGTGCTTGTGAACATGCTACTCATATACTGTATAAGTTAAATTCTTCATTTAGGTGCTTTAGCCTACTTCGCACAGTAAATGTTTCTTTCCTAGCTTTGTGCTACTTCATTCAGAGGGAAATATTGCCCTTTTACTACATTTATTTAACAGCTATATAATACTACTACTTGCTTTTTGTGTGCTGTCTGATTTTACATACAACATACATGATCAGCCTGTAAGAAATTATGTATTGTTAAAGAATAAACTACCCAAGGGTAGATTAAGTATGTCAAATTAGCTCCATTTCAATCAGCTACAGCACTTGTGTAAGCTTTTTTTATAGCACTATTCAAGTTAAAGCTCTAGATACTTTGTCTACCACTACCAAACTTCTCTCCAACAAAATACACAGTAGATCAGGGGTCTTTAACGTTTTTTAAGCCAAGGACCCCTTAACTGAGAGAGAGACGGATCAGGGACCCCCTACTACATAAAATCATAGCATCAAATTAAGTTGCATATTGAACTCTGCCTACAATAACGTGTGGCCGGACTAAAGCCTATACCTTTTTATTGCATAGAATACCAAGCTATTAAAATATTGGTTGGCATGATTTTATAAATCATGTTTTTTTTCCAACTCTTTATATTTCAATTTTAAATGTTTACAGTACGTGACACAATTTCCCTACCCACCCACAAACCAACCCAGTTCAGGTCCAAAGCAAACGGGGACACACAACACAGACCCATGCACACTGACAAACACACACCAATAAGGGCACACAACATCAAAAGATAAAAGTGAAAAAGTTAGACAAATTAAAAGAGATACAGGAAGAGAGGAGATGAAACAGGTAATAAAAAAAAAATTAGGGCTGTCAAACGATTATTCCTTTTAAATCGCAATTAATCGCTGAATTTCTATAGTTAATCGTGATTAATCGCATATTTTATCACATGATTAAAATTCTATTATTTTTCATTTCATTTTCGTTTTTAAGTACATATTAACAATGGAATTTTTACCAGTGTATCTTGATTGTGAATCAAATGAATGCAAAGAAAGTGACTTTATGAACTTGACTTTAAGATTTGTATTTGTGTTTATTGTAAACAAAAGAAAAATGTGTGAATCTGTCATTATTGCACAATTCCTCCAAGTACCTAACTAAAAAACTAAAAATCCCTATCCTTACCAGAGTCAATATAGTGTTTAGTAACTCCTAAATCATTTTTAATAGAGTGAGAATAGAGTGAATAAGATTATTCACTGACGTCCAGTGATCACTGGTTAATGAGACAGCGTTTGCACTTTGCAGCTGTTCCAGTGGGCTGCTTTCTCCGTGTCGTACAGGCTTTATATGCGTGAAAACTACTGTCCCCCTCAACGGCAATGAGACAGGTCAGAACATGCCAACCGTAGTACGTCTTTAAGACCCAAGTCCTTTACGATGCTGACAGGTCTGGAGTTAGTTGCCACCCTGTTTCGCAAGAGCTGTAGTAATTTTTTTGGATTTGGTTTCATCCACAGGTCGGCAAGTAGCACTCTCCTAAATACTGCTTTGCCTGAGTGCGTAGCATGCCCTGTTGAAGATCTCTATATGCTTCATGCACTTCTATGATGTGATACTGCTACTTAAGAAGGTTGTGTTGTTCAAAACTAACTTGATAAAGAATGAGGTGTTTTATGTGTAGCACATGTTGTTCTCCCACTGAAGGCATTACATCAAGCTTTACATGTTTTGATGAAGGGCTCTTTGTGTTAATATATGCAGGGCACATGCCTATACGTTTTCTCAATTGTAGACTGACCCTATAATGCATTACTTTCTACATGGAAGAGGAAGTGGTGACAAGAGAAGGGTGTATTTTCACACAGATGTATTAAAGCGCTCATTTCCTGTTAACGGTGTGCTTTCTTGCAACATACTGTGTGCAGGCATTGAATTGATCACTGCTAAGTTGTAGGCTTTCGAGAAATGGGTGAAGGTGACAGTCTTGTGATGAATAGGAAAAAAGGGGTGTATGTGTTTGCAGGCATGGGCGAATACACGCATGACTGAATTGGATTCTTTTTGTATTTGTCTTGTGGTGAAGATCAGTCTTCAGCTTTTAGGTTCTTCTTTTAATCTTCTCTCACAGAGATATATATATATATATATATATATATATATATATATATATATATATATATATATAAACTGCTCAAACTGACAGTAAATCAATACTGGATGGTTGGATTTTAGAGTTTTTAGCAGCAAAGCGTAGTTTATTTTAACTTCTTCAGGCTACTTGTGTGCATCTTTTTTATTTTAGCTGTTCTTTCGTAATTCGTTTTTTTGTGACTCACAATATCCTGGAAGTTTGTCACAGTGGGCCAGTACCTTTGCTTGTTGTGACTCATGGTGGGAGCATTTTGGATTACATATTTCAGTCTGTGCCACTGTCACTGACTTCACTGCTTTTTTCTACTCCGTCATCTAATTGAGCTGCATGTATTGGTTTGGACAATACAATAGACAAAACCGAAAATCCAAACCCAAGGGGTCTTTCAAATGTCATGGTTGGAATACTACATTACCAACTTTTTTTGGTACACCTACCTAAAACTAACATAGCCTAATTCAACAGGCCTGCAAGAAATGTTACCTTCATGTAGATTTTAATGTTCAATTTTAGTTGAAGTTTGTTACGAGATAAGGTCTTATGCTTTTCATTGTTTTTTATCCCTTCCGCTCTTTGTTTCTTCAGGTCCCCCTGCTGCTCCCTCTCTTCCTGACTGCTCTATCCCATGTGGTGAGACAAACAACTGTGAAGATATCCACTGTAGTTGGGATGCAAGGCCGGATCCTCAGATCACCACCAACTACAGCCTGCACTGGGGGACAGCAAATAGAGAGTAAACATGATAAAAACATATTCCTTCATCTGACAACTTTAAAGTTTTGTTGACAATAATCTGATAACTTTAGGAGAAGCCTTTTGAATTTGCTTTACTCTGCTTGTCTTCTCTTTAGAGAGGGGCATGTGATCAATGGGCCCAGTTTGTTTGGGATTATCCAGCGTGAACACTTCCCCAGTCATGAAGAACTTCGTGTGTGGGTCCAGGCTAAGAACCAGCATGGTTCTGCCAAATCTCTGGAGGCTGTGTTTAATACAGCAGATATCAGTGAGTCAGTCCTGCACATTCTAGTTCATGAATACAGACACCACCAACAACAGTAATAATAATAATAATAATAATTAGGGCTGCACAATTAATACGATTTTATCAAAATTGCAATATGGATTTGTGCAATATCCCAATTGCAGGGGGGACGCAATATTTGTTATAGGCAAAATATGTGTCATACCATTCTGAATTGCTGCAGAGATGTCCCATACTACAAATCGTATCCTACAGAGTAAAGAAAAAATCTTTGTTTGGTAAAGATCGTCGCAGAAATCACACTATGATTATTGTTATTTTTAAATATTTTATATTTTTCAATGCAAATGAGAATAATGATACAAACATTGTCATTCCATCCAATATCGTAAATCATATCGCAATCACAATATCAGTCAAAATAATCGCAATTAGATATTTCCCTCATATCATATCACTCGATGCCTTTCTGACAACCAGAATCACAATAATTTACTCATTTCAATGGGAAAAAAAAGATGGTGCTGACTTGTCATTTATATCCTAATTATAAGTTTTGATTTAAGTGATATTTCATATTAGATGTTTCTGTGTATCTGTTTCTAGTGAAGCCGCCCCCTCCTAAAGTCACATCGAGCCATAAGGAGTCATTAGAGATTGACTGGATTTCCACTTGTGATGAGCTGCTGCTCTCTTTGGGAAGCTGTTATGTCCGACATCGGACAGAGGCAGACCAAGACTGGCTTGAGGTGTCTGGTTTAGGTTTTGTCTCCCACAATTTTCCTATTCTTCCTCTCAGTGTAGTCCACACTTTGTAATGGAGTATGTTGACATTGAGGAGACAGTGCTGATAAAGGAATAAATTAATCAATTAATGTCCTGAAAAAAAGGAAAACTGTGTATTGTTGATTGACTAAAGTTTTGTCAACTGAATGCATGTTCAAGCTTGTCTTTTTCCTTTCCACACAGGAAGAGGTGGGTAGCCTTGGCTATACATTTGACAGTCCCCAGCCCAACACAGTCTATGAATTTCAAGTTCGCTGTTCCTGTGTCCCAGGCTTGTTGAGTGACTGGAGTGCAACCCACAGAATACGAAGCACAGAGACGGGTTGGTCTTCATTTGTGATGTGGTCTCTTAAGTTTATCATCGGCAAAGAACTTGAGGAATTTTGACAAATGTTTATAGTTTCTTTGTTATAGGTTGATTTTAACGGTTTGGAATTTTGAGAAATAGGCTTTTTTGATTTCATACTGAGGATTGAGGAGAAGATTGTTACCACTCTCACCAGTACACTAAATATGAATCATCCGTACAAAAAAGTGTTGACATTTTACAGTGTTTAGGTGCAGTACTATTTATTAGCTGGGACACAGTCGTAGGCAACCAATGGAGACTCCAGGAAGTTAACATACAATTGTCATTTTTTGTACCGATTACACAAATAATATATATATAACGTGTTAATCAGTGAGCTTTAGAGGTGCTGACAGGTGGATTAGCTGTTTCCCTGCCTCCAGTCTTTATGCTAAATTAAGTTAACCAGCCGCTAGCTGTACCTTCATAGTATACCATACAGATATTTACTGTTTCAATATGTACAGTATTGTGACAGTAATTATGCAAACATGAAACTAGAAGGACTATCCTAATTTATCCTAACAGTTCCGTCTCTCCCACTAAACAAAATAAACATTTTCAATGCTAAAACTATGAACCACTGAATTCCACAAACCTGCACTGGGTTCTGTTTTTTTGCATCATCTCTCTGATTTTCTCTCTTTCTTGCTAATTTGTTCCTCTCTTGTTCAGCCCCTGTAGGAGAGCTGGATGTATGGAAGGACTGTGGGATATCCCAGGCAAGCTCTGACTGTGTTCTGATCTGGAAAGTAAGTAAACAAATGAGTGAAATAATGAACCAGAGTCTCACTTTATGCAGACTCACCCCTCGCTCTCCTTTTTCTCCATCTCATCCAGACGCTTCCTATATCTCAGGCTTGCGGCCTCATTCTGGGATATGAAGTCAGACTGTCTTACAATAACAGCACTGCCGTGTTGGTGAATATGTCCACAGCTGAGCCAAGGGGGCGATTGTTGTGTGATGAAATGCAATGCCACTTCACTTTCTCTCTAAAGGATGTATCATCAGTCAGTGTGTCTGCCTACAACGCGCATGGTGCCACAGTGCCTTCTTATCTGCCTATGCCAATACCAGGTATCAATTGTCCAGACTGTCATTGAGTACAAAGTAGTAAGTAAAAGTGTGGAAAGACTTGTATCAGGGGCCGTATTCACAAAACCTCCTGAGGCTAAAAGTAGCTGGCTGTATTTGGAAAAACTCCCAAAAATAAGGGCTGTGTCAGTCCTACGTTTTTGGTCAAAGTTATTCACAAAGTGTTTTTAAATTAAAAGTAAGAAATGGTAGTGCGGAGGACTCCTAAGTCACTAGGATCTGCTCACAATCAGTCAAATGCTGCACGTAATCTGCATCATCACGTCAGCGGTTTATAAAAATAGAACAATAATGAACCTATAAAAGCAAATTTTGATGACAGGTGAGTTAATAAGAATCAGCTCCCCAATTGAGACATTTTAGCTGAGAATTATTCCTTAAACCAAAAATGCACTCTTCAGATCCACATTTGTTTGACTGGTCATTGTGTCTCATTAAATGTACATTAAATAATCACCAAATGGACTACATAAATAAAGCTGATTTTATGGCCATTAACAGAACGTAGAATTACCTCATCAAAGGATGAAGATTTGTTCAGTCACAAAACAAGGCAAAATTGTTTGCTTTGTTTTACATATGGAATTTGTGACACAATATCTAAAATATCTCAAATGTTTGTTAATGAAATCTAGGCTTAGGAGTAAAAGCTTCCCTGAGCAGTTTTGTGAATAGGTCTTGAAAGGAAAACCTTAACAAGGAACTTTCAGTGCCATTAAGGAGTGGTCCTAAGAGCCTTTGTGAATACAGCACTGAAATGGAACTAAATTGAAAGTTATAGTTAAAGTGACTGTTCTCTCTGGAAAATGATGCTGCAATAATTCTATATTTGTGTGATGTGATTCTCTAATTCCTTCATTTCTATTTCTCCTATTCTTCCGGCTCATCAGAACTAACAAGCATTTTGTCTCTTGCAAAGGTAAAGAGAAAGACGAGCAAGCTCTTCACCTCGTGATGAATGAAGAGCACCTCAATGTGTCCTGGGATCTGCCCTCTCAGCTTTTAGACAACCTGAAGGAATATGTGTTGCAATACAAACAAGCAGGAAGTCCTCCATGCCAAGGATTTGATTGGGTCAAAGTAAACAAAAGCCAAACAACAGGGTTTTTGAAAGGTCTGTTTGATTTGGATATGTTCATAGCAATACAAGCGGTAAATAGAAAAGTTTACTCATACAACGCTGCTTAAATATTTTAAATATCTGATTGAGTAGCCCCAGGAAGTGATATACTGTAGAACATCCATTTAAAGAAAACCATCACTTTTAAGGTTAGACTTGTGCTGGCTGTTTAACTCTGGTGTGTGTCTCCACCTACAGGTCAATATACAAAGTACACACCCTACCAAGTGTCGCTGTTCACAGTATCTCACAGCAGTTCAAGTTCTCAAGTTCATCACCTATCATCAGTTATTGGATATTCACTTCAAGGAAGTAAGTATTTATGCTTTGGTTTTGGGCTGCCTTTTAAAAGTTTTTTTTATTTATTTATTTTTTTACTTCGATTAGCTAATTTAATTCTCCTCGTATTAAATGGAATAAACTTGTCATCCTCATTTATTGATTGATTATTGTTTTCAGCCCCTTCCAGCGTGCCATCATTTAAGGTGTTTTCCATTGCTGCCACTCATGTGTACCTGTTTTGGGAGTCTATTCCCCTCTCCAAGCAGAATGGGTTGATCCTATACTATCAAGTAGTAGTAGACAGTGGAGTAAACAGACAAAACGGTAGGCTACACAACAACAATATATTATACAGTTGTAGTAATTGGTTAAAGAAACATAGGAAACCCAAGTGATTTTTGCAAAGAACGACTATCGGATGAATTGCCATGAAATTTGTAACAGAAATTCATAGATTCCAGAGGATGTATTTCTAGATCCACTGGCTTTTTATTTAGTGCCACCATGGGTTACATTTGTGGCTTTAAGTAAAATGCCTCAACAACTATTGGGTGGATTGTCATGAAATTCGGTACATACATTCATGTTCACCTCAGGATGAGTTCTAATTACTTTGGTAAACACGTAACTTTTCGTCTAGCAGGTCAAATTTGGTTTATGACTACATACCTGCAAAACTACTTTCCATCAGCCTCAGCTGTACTTTGTTCTTAGTGCTAATTATCAAATGTTAGCGTGATCTAAAATAATGAAAACGCTATACCTTATACCAAAAATTCTCTATAACTAGAACTTCCAAACCAGTTCTGATTATACCTGCTAACCATCAGCATGTTGTTTTTTGCACATGTTAGCACGTTGGCATTAGCATTTACCTCAAAACACTCCTGTGTACAGTATATCCTTACAGAGCAGCTAGCATGACTGTAGACTTTTGTTAAATAACCTTCCATATATTTAATGACAAAATAAATATGCATAGCGGTGAATATACAAAAGAAAAAAAAAGTAGTAATAAGCTAATTAAAGCAGTAGTATACTTAGTTTGGTGTGTCTCTTGTTACTTAACCTCACTTCACACAATGTGTCTCTTCTAGTGTACAATGTGAATGCATCCTTACAGCATGAAAATAAGACTTTTAAGTTGCTGCATCTCAGTCCAGGACAGGAGTATGAGGTGCGGCTAAGAGCTGTGACTGCAGCCGGGCCTGGAGCAAACGCCACTGCAAAGTTCAAAACAAAGCACCACGAAGATTTCGGTATTACATCACATCTTAATTATTTTCTTGTTGAATGTGATAAGCTTAGGATGAGCTGTATGACAAAGATTTTTAAGAGTTGTGATTTGATATTTCTAATAACATAATAGGTGCGTGGTAAATTAAGTTGCAGCACTGTGTTGCTGATGTGTGGAGAAGGAACTTCGTTGACACTGTTCTTGATTATAAAAAAGGTTTATTACATCAAAGATTCCAGCATCAATTTACAAGCTTCTGCAGGAGCTCGGAGAGACAACCAACCCAATCCTCAAATATTGTTGCTCTGAGGTTCTGCTGTTCAGGTGAATTAATCATTTTACGTCCATTGCTCTTTTTCAGCGCTCTTAATAGCAGTCGTGCTTGGAATCCTTTTTGTGGTTGTAATATGTGTTCTTGCTTTTTGCAGGTGAGATAATCATCTTAAACAACTTGTCTATAAATGATGTTCTATTTCTGAAGCTATATTCTCCTATCTCTGAGTGATGTATAGCTGTGGTACAGTTGTTTTTGTTGGTAAATATTTGGACTATTGCACAAGAATTTGGTGTAATCCATTCTCAACTAATCTTTAATAACACTTGAAATACTTTTACAAGCAAATTATTCAGTGATGGACAGGAAAAAACTATATTAAATTTAACATTGAAGTTAAGAAAACATTAACATACAAATGTTTGATCTTAAAGATTGTGAGTTAATGTGATTATGAGTTTTATGTTTGTTTTTCTTATGTGTCTGCCAGTGTTTGTCGAGGAGAAAACAAAGCATGTCCACTGGTGCCTCCTTTTTTCTATGACAAAGTGCCAGATGCGCGCAACAGCCACATTTTCAGACACATGATGCACCAGGTGAGAGACTGACTGAAATGATAGGACTTGTTTGTCTTCTGTGAGCCTTAGTCTAATCTTGGAACAGGGTTTCCACTAATTGTTGATCCTGAGTAATGCCATTGTTTTGCTATTCAACTGCTTATCCTGTTAACGACTACAGGCTCACTAATGTAGTCAAGTCCTAGTTTGTTACTGTGCATTACCAACAACAACAAAAATCTTGGATCTGTGTGTGATCTCCCTGTAGACTAATGACTCATTGGCATGGATCTGCATTCCGGTCTATGAGCCACATCCCAAGATCTCTCTGTTGGAGGTTGTGGAAATCCAGCCCTGGGCCTTTAAGTCCTCCCTGGAGAAAACCACCGACACTGACAGATTAACTAGGCCAGTGGTTGGAGATGGGTGCTTACAGATGGACTGCCAGGATGATCAGAGGGAGGAAGCTGTCACAGAGGAGTGTCATAGGACAGACCACAGATATCGAAGAGAGGAGTACAGCAAAATGGTTGACTCAGATGAGGAGAGGGATAGGGAAGATTGTTGGAGCTCAACAGAGGAAGAACAGTTAACGTCGGGTTACGAAAAGCACTTCATGCCCACTGCTTTTGAAATACTGGTTTGATGTTTTCACTATGTTGGCTTGTGGACATTCATCTCAGATATGTGTTGTATTTGTTTGTTTTTTATTGTGCAGAAAATTTTCAATGTTGGTGTGATTTTAGATGATGACCGTCTGGACAGACTTTCGTATCCTCTCTCTGCAGGACCCAGGAGGGCGGAATCCGGTCATGGGAGAGCTTTATCTTCTGAAGTTAATAACAATCCTCCAGTTCTATCTACCCTGACTTTCACCTTTTTAAGATTATTTTTTGGGTCTTTTCCCTTTACTTATATAGACATGAAAGGGGGAGAGAGCTGAGGGATGACACACAGCAAAGGGCAGCAGGTTGGATTTGAACCCTGCACTGCTGCTGGACTCAGCCAACATGGGAGAAACACTCTTACTGAGTGAGCTAGAAACCACCCCACACTTTCCCCTTTTGTATTTGTTTGTTTTTATATTTTGTTTGGCTTTATCTCAATGATGTCTTATGTTGAGCCTCGTTGTGAGTAGCATTTTAAGAGGCAAAAATAACAGGTCGACAAACTGTTTTTTTACTGGGTGCGTAAATTGTAATTTCTTTATAATCTACACATTGATCCAACCTGGAGCCTCAATATAAAGTATGTCAGGAATTATTTGTCACTGACATTGACAGCAGCTGCTCATATTCATAATCATATGTGTAAGTATTTCAGATGTTTGTATGTTTGAATGTTAGAAGTATAATACAGACATTTAGAGGCAAAAACTAACTTCCAGATGCACTTGTTGAATGTGGCAGAAAGCCCATATAACCTATTAAAGCTACAAGAATTGTTGCTATTTTGAACCCACTGAACGTAAATGTTGACATATCAGGTGCTATTTCATGTTATTATTTCCCTATATAGGCAAATTATCCACATCCATAATTTTTAGTTTACAAAAAACCTACCGTACCGTAAACTTTATACTTTGATACGTAAAATGTCCATTAGACATACGTGCAACTGTCATATGTGATTGCATAACAATTTTAATAAGGGTCTGGCTGCAGAGTTTCTAACTCACTAATTTACAGTAGTTCACTTTAGTGACAACACAGCCATTCTGGTAGAATATGGTAGAATATGTAACAGCACAGTTCCCATACAGTCATCTCACAGCCACAATAAAGTATTACACCTAATAATAAAACACATGAAGCCACAATATACAACACATATCACCTTATCCAACAACATGACACATATACAAAACACACCAGTGTCGGATGGTGAACGTGCATATTCAATGAATTATTTACTAGAAACAGTGTTGAAGTGATGAATTTATAAGATACACTCGTCTAAAAGATCTGCTGCACATCCTTCCCAGTAATAAAAATGACATGAATGATCATTTGAAATGCAAACAAAATGCTGAGTTGAGGACATTTATCATATACATTTATTTTGATGAGATTATACTGATCACAATATCATGATCAAAACCCCATCCACGTCCTACTTCTATGATTTATAAATATATACATTTCATGTAACATAATTTAATCTTATTTAATTGGTTGTTTGTAAGCCCACTTTATTTGTGTATTATGTTTTGTGCCTAATCATTAACTACTATTTTAAAAGTGTGGAAAAAAAACAAAGGGGCTTCTGTAATCTCGCGTAGTTAGCGAAATGTGTACTGAACGGAAGCCGCCATAGGACAATTTCAGTCGGCGTGCTCTTTTGAACAAGAAGAACCGCTACGAAGCACGGGAGGAGAGCGGCCCAGTACGATAATTCAACGTCCAAGTCAATATTGTAGGTACAGTATCAGTAGGCTTGTACTTTGACAAAACGTTTTAGACATATATTACGTCGATCAGACCCCCTCATCGAGTAAGGTGTTCTGATAAAGCGATAATTAAAGCAAGTGTCCGTTATGGAGCATTTACGCTAGCCTGGCTAGCATTAGCTAGCTAGCGTTGCCAGGCAGAAACTGCTTAGCGGCTAAGTTAGCTCGCAAAACGTGTTCACCAAGTTTGTACCTATTACTGGTTGCCAACGATATGTTAACCGCGATCCCTTACGTTGCCATTCAGATGTTATCTTATTCTAAAAGGACAAGTTGGTACAGGGCAGTATTTGGATACCAAATGGCGGTATTTGCCTATTTTAATGCCGGGCACATTGTGACTAAGGTTAACGTTACCCCGCCTGGAGCTGCCCTGTCGACCAGGCCCGAACAAGAAGGGCAACTTTGGTAGCATCGATCAACTGTTTATAGGCATCTCAAATGGTGCAGAACCAACCGATAAGATAATCGATTATGGACGTTACAATGAGAGTAAAATAACCAGCCCAGTCAAATGTAACGTTAGTTGATGTAGCTAGCTAAACCAGACGGACTGCTAGCTAGGAAGCGGACATGGCGGCCCTGCTACATAGCTTATATGCTAGCTATATAACGTTAACTTATTCCCCGACGACTTTTCTCACTCTGACCAACCACAATGAATACGATCCCTCGCGTAAATCGCGAGACTCGTGCCCACGTGTTGTACAATGCTAACTTGAACGAGAAATATTGAGACATAAAGCGTTTCTGCAGTTTAGCTAGACCAACGGCTCGGGTGGCATGGGGGTGGGGGTAGGATTAACGTGGAACGGCTAAGCCGGGTTACAGAGATTTTAGCTGGACGGGTTGTCTAATGTCCTAGTTTTTTGTGCCGCAAACTGATTTCCAATTAACATTTTAGATGTTGGTATTGCTGACCTTCCGAGTCCAACCGCTGCTGCGTTTATATTATATGTATCTCAAGCTTCCCCTTACCTATCTGTAGTGGGCCACTGTCCGCTTCGAACCTACAACACCATGTGCCACACTAAGTAAGAAGATAACACTAAGTAGTGTCTGTAGAGGTTTATATAACTTCTCAGATTATTAAGCAGGGGCTCTTTTTAGTAGTGTATTGCCATGACTGATTAAAAAAAAAAGGATCAGCATAGGACCATCAAATGATTTGGACACAATGATTACTGAAGCTATCTTAGACTTTGAATTACATCATATGATACAAGGTAAGGTTAAATGCACTATTTGGGTATAAAGACTGGAGGTAGAGAAGTTCTGCAGAACTTCTCTACACGTTTGAAAAGTCTGATTTGCATTATGAGTCATTATAGTTTAAGCAGACTTAACTGCATGCAATGGAGCTCTCTCATTATGTTCTGTACATTGTCCTTTTACATTGCTTTCCTGACCATACATGTGGACTTTGGAGATGATGCATCAAAAAACTTCTGACTGCCATTGATGGTGTTTGTATTCATACTGTCTGATCCAAAGACCACTTGCTAACCTATTTCTCTTTACTTGTACTTTTGTAATATATGTACATTATAAGAATTCACTGGAAAACATGTATAGAACGAAGTTAATGTTCATTTTTTTTACTGCTTTTTCAGGATGGAGTGGCAGCCAGATGAGCAGGGACTTCAGCAGGTCCTCCAACTGCTCAAAGACTCGCAGTCACCCAACACAGTCACGCAGAGAGCAGTCCAACAAGTATCCTACTACAGTGCAATCTGAGGGTGTTTACTGTAGTTGAGTGGAAGGGGTGGGAAGTTGTATATGTTTAAAGTATTGATGATTCCATGTAGAAGATTGTCATTCTTTATTTTTTAACATGTTACTTAGCATAGAGATTAACGGTTAGTTGCTTAATTTCAATGCTCAAAGTAAAATGCTCCTGAACTATCATGCTAGAAACTCGAACAACTCAACCAATTCCCCGACTTCAACAACTATCTCATCTTTGTTCTCACGCGACTCAAAACTGAAGGTGAGTAGCCATATGTGTGTATCCTCTTTCATCAATTTAAACCACCAAAAAAATTGCACAGGCCTGAAAATATATGTTGAGTGAATGTCTTCGGCCATAGTTGACACATGACCTTATCGGGGGGGAAAAGATCCCAATCAGTTCCACACAGTGAAAAGAAAAAATCCTGAGTTCAGGTAGAACTCAAAACTGGTATCTGAATAGGAAAAGGTTGGATTGATTCATCTATGCTGGTTATCGGCAGTCCCTCCAGAAAAACGTGATTATGTGATCGCATAATTCAATGCATAATCAGCCAAAGTCCGCATATTTATGCGGGGGCTGCATTTTTTTCAAATACGCCGCATAAATTGTCGATTTCCGCATAAAATATGCAGGGCTTGCATGATTTCATAATCCCCGCATTTTCGTTGCAAAATTGAAAATGACGTAATTACGCGACGTGAACGTCATCGAAAAGCTGCAAACCCTGCGATGAAGCCATGATGAAACCGCAATTTTCATCGCATAAAGTTGTATAAATATCCCGCATAGTCCATCGCATTTTTTAAGAAAACGTGCCTAATTTTTGCCCGCAACAATCGCGAAAAAAAACTCATTTTCACGCATTTTTCTGGAAGGACTGTTATCAGGATACATTTGTATTGTCTTGTCAGCTTATTTGTAAATGTCTTCCTCTCCTCAGATGAGCCGACTCGCTCTCTGAGCGGTCTGATACTGAAGAACAATGTTAAGGCCCACTACCAGAATTTCCCCCCAACTGTTGCTGACTTCATCAAACAGGAATGTCTCAACAACATCGGTGACCCCTCACCGCTCATTCGTGCCACTATTGGTGAGTTTGTGCGTTTTGGTGGGCATTGTATTGGCATGTGGCATTAATTATTTTTGTGGGCTAGCTTCCTTCCACACACCCAATACACATGCTCCTCTGCCTGCTATCCCTTCCGTTACCCTCTGGAGATGATGCATAAAAACATTAAACACCTGACTGCCCATGAAGGTATTTGTATTCATACTGTCTGATCCAGAGCTGCTACAAGGGCAGCTGCTACAAAGGCAACTGCTCACGGTCCCGTTAATTATGAATCAATATCTGACGTCTGGTATCTTCTGCTTCTCTCTTGCTCTTCTAGGCATCCTGATCACTACTATTGCCTCCAAGGGAGAGCTACAAACATGGCCTGAGCTGCTGCCCCAGCTCTGCAACTTGCTCAACTCCGATGACTACAACACCTGCGAGGTCTGCACTTACCCTGCTCTGCCCTTGTTCTTTTTCTTTTTTTTTATAAGCCATAAAACTTTCGTCACTTTCCTTTAAAGCCTTACACACCCACACAGCTATTTTCTTGGTTAAACCTTTGCTCAGGTTATAGGTATGTATAGCTGGGAATTGCATAAGGCCACCAAACATCATAAAATGAATGTCTAGCAGATGCAACAAAGCTAACAGGAGAGTGAGGGAGATGTCAATCAAGCATAGTTTGTACCTGCATCCCGAGAAGAGGTCTAATCAGGCAAAATAAGTGAAAACCCCTGTGTGGGTGAACCATGAGTGTGCAGATCTGTAAAAGAAATGGCAGACATCCACATTTATTTTTATATGTATGTACATTGTTTCCCACAGAATTAGATTCTATTTGTGGTGGTAGCTGACCCGGTGTGGGGGGGTGCACACGCAGAAAGATGTGCAGGCTTCTTATATTAATTGTACTGCAAATATTTTTATACAAAATTCTGCAGGTAACAATTAAAACTTTTTAAAAACGTAATGGTATAATGCAGTAAGGGAAGGGGGCTTTCGCATCTGACTACACTTGACATGAAAGTCAGGAGCATGTTTTGCTCCTCAGTTGAAAAATGTAGGCGTGACTTACATAAGGTAACTGCTATTACTGTTAATTTGTACAATAATACAATAGTGTTAGAATAAGGACGGATGGAGAGCTCTGGCGGACGAAGAGCTCTGCATCCAACAGCAGCGGTGTCTCGCTGCGCCGCTGGTCCCCAGAGCAGCATGGTCACCTGGAGAGTCCGGTACAGTCTGACTCTGCAAACGCTGGCAGCTGAAAATCGGATGTTTTTGCGCTTGTGATATTCCTTTGGCGCTGACTTTCTCTATGCCGTAAAAACCCTGAATAAATACCGGTAATAAATTCATAATACTAACCAAAAGGGGAAATGGATTGTTGTCGGGAAAAAGCAACTTCTTCTGTGTGATAATTAGTGGATCGCAAACCAAGTTTAAGGCTCATACCGCCACCTACATTACTGTATTGGAGTGTGTAGAATAATCAATGGCATTAATTAATCAATCTGCATGGAGGAGTTGGGTCTATTGTGTTTTGAGCGAGAGAACTGTGTGGCGGACCACCACAAATATATCAATGTATGGGAAACACTGTATGTATATATGTATTTGTGTGTAAAAGCAGGGATCAGTCTGATCAGATTTTTTGGATGGACACTTTATGAAACATTGGGAATCAAATTTTTTTATTTTAAACAATTTGGCAGCAGTCCTCTTGACAGGGTTGTTGAGTATCGTCAACATGGATTTGGACTTTTAAGTCCGTCTTGCATCTGGACGTGATGAAAAACCCAGCTCATTGATTTACAATGATACCTATTGTTCCTATATTTTCTGATCCAGATTTGCCAAGGCTCTGTGCTAGGCTGTTGCTCAATAGTGGTATTTTTCTATCAATCTCTATTCATTAAAAAAAAAAAAATTGTCAGCTCACACATCCAAGTCTCATACACATACTTTTTTTTCACCGTTGTGTTTGACATAGAAAATGCCCATTGTGAGAAAATCTAATGACTTGAGAAATGTTTTGCACTTGTGACTACAATGAATTCTTTAAATATTCAGATGAAAAGTCAGTACAGTGCACTCAGCACTTTTACTACAGTTTTATTTTCTGATGCAGTCTCACTCTCTCCTCTGTGTCCCTGTATGTTTGCGCTTGATTTGACAGCCTCTCTGTGTATGTCCGTGTCTCAGGGCTCGTTTGGAGCACTGCAGAAGATCTGCGAGGACTCGTCGGAGCTGCTGGACAGCGACGCTCTGAACAGGCCTCTCAACATTATGATACCAAAATTCCTCCAGTTCTTCAAGCACTGCAGCCCCAAGATTAGGTACAGGAGAGAAAGGGACTCATTCTGATTGTCATTGTCATCTGGGCGTGATGCATAATAACATCTGACTGACAATGAAGGTGTTCGTATTCATACTGTCTGATCCAGATATTCTGACCTTACTGTCACTTCACCCCTCTCAAGAGTTGCATTATTGCCAATAGGATTCAATTTACAAAGTTCTTCTCACTGCAATATTTTATTTTATTTTTTCTTTTTGTGGCCAAAACACACGTGCTCCCACTGTCGAGCGTTTTAGCAAAACAAGGAAGGACTATGCCAAATGTTGCTTTTGGTATATTAGGGCTGGGCGATATGGCCAAAAAAAATTTTTTTTCAACAAAACAGATGCGTGAGATAAAGCTATTTTCTCACACAGGCCTACAGGTAATTCAATTCTTGTTCCTCGCTAAAAGTTCAAATAATGTTAACGTTATTGCGCAACCTTGTCCCTGTTTTCACCTGTTGCTGAGTAACGTACATTAACATCCCATGGTCTCTTGAATGTAGCATACCTGTAGCAAGCTCCTTCGTAGTAGCTAACCAGCGGTAAAAGCAAACGTCGAAGAGGAGCTCCGTGCTACAGAGCGGTGATTGCTAGTTGTTTAAGCGGCTACAGACCTCCGTCACAGCTCGGTCGTGTCAGCCTCATTTAGTAGATGTGTTGAGCTGCAAAAGAGTTCCTCAACACCGCCTCTGACTCTTCAGGTCTGCGGTAGCTGGTGGTTCAGTTATCCGAGCATAGGTGACTCTCAGCCGGGGACAGAGCACCGCGAGCTGCCGGTGCGACACCGGTCATTTCGGCGGAGATTACAGATAAGTAATGAAACGACTAGTCGAGAAAAGAATTGACGTTAGTCCCAGTCGCTGCCATGTTTGTGTAGCTCTATGACAAACGCGCGGGGGGAGGGGTTGAGCCAGTTCGGAGCTACGGGAGCCCAAAGGGGAGCGTCGGTGGATGTTAAGGAGAAACTCGATTTTCATTTACACAAATTGACGTTAACTACACATTCGACTCGATAAAATTGATTTATGGCCCAGCCCTATGGTATATGTTTATTAAAGTGACACATTATGCATTTTCATCGCTAATCTACCTCTTGTTTGCCCTGACTGTTAATGTTACACTGGCTTTATCAATTTTCCCTGTGGGTCGCTGCAGGTCCCATGCCATCGCCTGTGTGAACCAGTTCATCATTGGCCGAGCCCAGGCCCTAATGGACAACATTGACACCTTCATAGAGGTGAGCTGTGCATTTTGAACGCTGAGGAAAATAAGACTATTGCTTTGTTTTGAATCCAACCGTTTTGTTGGTCATCTGTCGTGTTTCTTTTACCCCGCTTATAAAAAATGTCTGTCTTGTGTTATTTCGCCTCTCCCCTACTAGAGCCTGTTTGCGCTGGCAGCAGATGAGGACTCTGAGGTTCGAAAGAACGTGTGCCGAGCCCTGGTCATGTTACTGGAGGTCCGCATTGACCGCCTCATCCCCCACATGCACAGCATCATCCAGGTAAGCTGTAGCTGTAGACCTCTTGAATGCAATTTAGATGTGGGAGAACATTTAGACCACGTTCATAGTTCACTCCACTTAGAATTAAGTGGATTTTTAAGTCTGTCTTGCATCTGGACGTGATGAAAAACCCAGCTCATTGATTTACAATGATACCTATTGTTCCTATATTTTCTGATCCAGATTCGTCAAGGCTCTGTGAGGGGCTGTTGCCTAATAGTGGCATTATTCTCTCGATGTCTATTCATTTTTTTTTAATTTTTTTTATGCTGTGTCAGCTAAGCCTTTCCGAGTCTTAAGCACGTACTTTTTCTAATCTCCTGCAGTACATGCTGCAGAGGACCCAGGACCCCGATGAGAACGTGGCTCTCGAGGCGTGCGAGTTTTGGCTGACTTTAGCGGAGCAACCCATCTGTAAGGAGATGCTGTCTGGACACCTGGTGCAGTGAGTAGCATATTAACCACTGTTGATGTAATGCGTGTGCTGTGTTAATATACCTTCTAGGTTTTACTAAACACTCAATTCTTTGATCATTTAAAGAATCAACCACTTATCAGCTTGTACGTGAGCTCAGCTGTTTTAACCACGCAAATCTTTCCCCCTTCATATAGACTGACACCTATCTTGGTAAATGGGATGAAGTATTCAGAGATAGACATCATACTATTAAAGGTAAGCTCTCTCTCGGACTTGTACTGTTTTTAATACTGTTTGAGACATTAGAATCTAATTTTTTACCATCACTTGGGAGAGCAGCAGTCCTCTTGACAGGCTGAGTATCTTCAACATGGAGTTGGACTTTTGAGTCCGTCTTGCATCTGGACATGATGAAAAACCCAGCTCATTGATTTACAATGATACCTATTGTTCCTATATTTTCTGATCCAGATTTGCAAAGGCTCTGTGCTCGGCTGTTGCTTAATAGTAATATACAATGACCGCAAAACGTGCATTCAAAATTACAGCTAATAACACAGGAGAAAGATGCTGATTTAGAACTGGTCCTGGGGCTGTTTTTTTTTTTTTTTTTAAAGTGTCTCGAAGTACATGTAACGATGCAGCTAAAGTAAAATTTGTGCGTTTGTCCAGGGCGATGTGGAGGAGGACGAGGCAGTACCAGATAGCGATCAGGACATTAAGCCCCGTTTCCACAAGTCGCGCACTGTCACTCTGCAGCATGAAGGAGGGGAGGGCGAGGAGGGCGAGGACATTGAAGATGACGACGACGATGATGACGACACACTGTCAGACTGGAACCTGCGTAAGTGATGAAGAAATGCAGTTACAGAGACTTGAATAGGAATTCTTGTGATATGCTATTGTACACTTAGCCGGTTTGGGTCTGAATCCATCTTGTGTCTTTTGCATATCATCTCCGTCTCTTCCATGCATCTTTCGGCAGGTTGTACAATCATTTTAATAAAAGTAGAATTGTTGGTATTAACAACCCAAATTTAGCATACTCAGTTTAGACAACTAAAACGTCTTCTGCTTTCAAGTCACCTGTGACACAAAGGACCAGCAGGTTGGGGGATGAAGGAGGATTGTAAGTGGGCTCTTCTTTTGGATGTAGGGAAGTGTTCAGCTGCAGCCCTGGATGTGCTGGCCAACGTGTTTCGTGACGAGCTGCTGCCCCACCTCCTGCCGCTCCTGAAAGGCCTGCTCTTCCACCCCGACTGGGTCATCAAGGAGTCTGGCATCCTGGTTTTGGGGGCAATAGCTGAGGGTAAGACTTGCAGGACTAGATTTCTCACAGATTTGTCTTAGGAGATCCGAAAAGTGAGCTGTATCTAATCCTTATTGTGAATGCCTGACTGCTTATAGAAGCTGAATACGATGTATGTTTTTAGGTGATTTCTGTTCATAATGTTAAATGTTTTCAAACATTTAAATAACGGTATTACCCCTTTCACACAGAGGGCTGAAACAGGGTTTACTTTGTGTTTAAAAGTCAGTCAAATGTCAGTTTGTCCCGGGACCTCTGCAGATAAAGTCAGCTGCTCAAATGCTGCACAGCACATGCCATGATTTTACAAAGGTAAAAGGTTTTACAAAACACTTCATAATATTTTCATGACCTGGTAATCCTATGACAAAAGTATGCTCTGTGGAGGGGCACACTCCTTAATACACATCAAACCGACCCTTGTTATTGGTGTGAAAGAGGTATATGAAACATTAGGAGTAATTATTTTTTCAAACACAATTTGGGAGAGCAGCAGTCCTCTTGACAGGCTGAGTCTCTTTTTAATATGGAGTTGCTTCTGGACATGATGAAAAACCCAGCTCATTGATTTACAATGATACCTATTGTTCCTATATTTTCTGATCCAGATTTGCACAAGCTAAGCAAATCCTTACCTATGCCTGAACAAATGTCTCCACTTTTGGAATAAATAGACTAGGGTGAAGCCAGAGGCTCAGGAAAAATGTTGCCAGACGGTGCTGAGAGGCCATAATAAGTCATCTGGAGTGACCACTACATATTCCACTGACCCAGTTAAAATCTACTAATAGGATATATAGGCCTTTTTTGGTTAAATTAAGCAAACACTGCTTTATCTAAAGCCTGTCCACACATGACTCAAGTGTATATCTGATGTAAGAACAACTCAAAGCTTCCAACAGTCGCTCTCATTCATACTAGTTATCCTCAAAGTACTAGTTTGTGCAATGTGTTGTCCGACCCTGTGGGAAGGAAGGTACTATAAAGGGGAAATCTGTTATTGTTTATTAATTACAACTTATTAATTTCACTTGTAATTATTCGCTCCTCGCTCTATGCCTCAGGTTGCATGCAGGGCATGGTGCCCTACCTACCGGAGCTGATCCCCCACCTTATCCAGTGTCTCTGCGACAAAAAGGCCCTGGTGCGCTCCATTGCCTGCTGGACCCTGAGTCGCTATGCCCATTGGGTAGTCTCCCAGCCCCCCGACTCCTACCTCAAACCCCTTATGACAGAGCTTCTTAAGCGCATCTTGGACGGCAACAAGAGGGTGCAAGAGGCCGCTTGCAGGTGAGCAGCTAAACACTTCTCTTCTCCTTCGTATGTGGATATGATGAAAATCCCAGCTCATTGATTAACAATGATACACTTTGTTCCCATATTGCTTTCTGATCCTCACCCCGCATGTATCATTCCTAGACTGGCAGAACTATACCTGAAAATAAATATTGACCTGTCCATCTTGGGTTTTCTCTCAGTGCGTTTGCCACCCTAGAAGAGGAGGCGTGCACAGAGCTGGTGCCCTACCTGAGCTTTATCCTGGACACACTGGTGTTTGCATTTGGGAAGTACCAGCACAAAAATCTCCTCATTCTCTACGATGCCATAGGAACTCTAGCAGACTCAGTGGGCCACCACCTCAATCAGCCTGTAAGTACCTGTGAAATTGAGACCTGCACTTATTTGTTTTGCACTTAAACTATAGAAAACTATTTATTTATTATTTTTTTTAATTTTAGCTGTTTTTGTTACTGCTAGACAGAGCAGTTTTCAGCCTTTATGCTAAGCTAACTGCTAGTTGTAGCTTTATATTGAACAGACCTATGGAGTGGCTTCGCATCTGACTCTGCAGAAAAAGCTAAAAGATTGACATTTTTAAAAAATTCAATCATATGTCTTTGTCAAATACTTTAAATGGAAAGGGAAACCCTGATCATACCAATTTATATTGTTCCTCAGGAGTACATTCAGAAGTTGATGCCCCCCCTTATTGCCAAGTGGAACGAGCTGAAAGATGAAGACAAGGATCTCTTCCCACTACTAGAGGTGAGAAGTTGATTTTTAAAGCAATACTTTGATTTTTATTTCAATTGGGCACATTTTTCTGACACACTGAGCCATGTTTGGTTCAGATTATGTCTGAACTTTTTACATCATAGCTCTTTCACACTGAAAAGACACAGAACATTATCGTTGAATTGTGGAGTGTCTATTGCCATAAAACAATGAATCGATAAAGTTGTTTGATTGCTTCCATGTCTATTTTATTGGGCATACACCACAGACAACACATTTTGCATATGTGTTTCTTCCAGTGTCTGTCGTCAGTAGCAACCGCCCTGCAGAGTGGGTTTCTGCCTTACTGTGAGCCTGTCTATCAGCGCTGTGTCACACTAGTCCAGAAGACACTAGCTCAGGCTATGGTGAGAATGCAAAGTAAATGATTGTGTTGTGTATTTAGTGATCTATTTTCAGAGGTACAGAAGAGACCATGAAACTGAATCTACCTTGTCTGTACAGATGTACAACCAGCATCCAGACCAGTACGAGGCTCCTGACAAGGATTTTATGATTGTGGCCTTGGATCTGCTGAGCGGCCTGGCTGAGGGTTTGGGGGGTCACGTGGAACAGCTAGTGGCCCGCTCGAACATCATGACCCTGCTTTTCCAGTGCATGCAGGTATGAGGCAGTGTGTTTATTAGTTATACTACTTTAAACCTGGACATGTTCATAAGTGTAACACTAAGGTGTCTGGTTTGTGTTGCAGGATACTATGCCTGAGGTGAGGCAAAGCTCCTTCGCTCTGCTGGGTGATCTAACAAAGGCGTGTTTCCTCCATGTTAAGCCCTGCATTGGTGAGTGTGCTTTATAAGAGCTCTGACTAACCTCCACCACATGTAGATTGAATTACATCACCTGTCCTCTAACATCTGGTTAGCACCCCGCATTGATTGTGTGTGTGTGTGTGTGTGATTGGATGTCACTTTTGTTTGTATTGTAACCATTGTGTGTCCATGTACTCCCTCCCAGCTGAGTTCATGCCCATCCTGGGGCTCAACCTGAACCCAGAGTTTATCTCCGTGTGTAACAATGCCACCTGGGCCATTGGAGAGATCTCCATGCAAATGGGTGAGAAAGCAGGTCACACTTATTGTTGATGCTTGTTCTTTATTTTATTTTAACAAATGCTTGTGTTCACTGAAGACACGTGCCCAGTATTTGGATATGATGAAACACCCAGCTCATTGACACAAAATGATACATTTTGTTCCTATATTTTCTGATCCAAATATGGCACACCTAATGTTGCGGTAGGTGGCACAGTTGAGTGTTTTCCGTCTTGAATCTGCAGGTTTACATGCGTGCAAGCTGGTGTGCGACAAGCGCAAACAGATCTGCAGGTCTGTGCAAACGGCACCGCCTTTGTCTTCCCTCTTTGGCATTAATTGTTCTTGGACTTTGAAGAATTTTTCATAGTTACACATTCATTACCTATCAGAACAGGCCGAACAATGTCTATAGATGTAGGCATGTATTTAGGATTTTGGCAAACTTTGCCTGATTGTATAAGTGGGTCATGCAGTGTGCTTTTCCACTTTTCTCTGCCGTAACACTTCTGCCATGAAATGGCGTAGCACTGAAAAGCGTGTGCGTGCGTGTGTGCAATTGTGCATGATCCAGTCAGCCCAGTGACACACTGATATCTTACAGGCACAAGTGTCGTGGTGAGCGAAGGGACACCAGCAAACCATGTTTTAGACCAACAACTAAATTAACGAGTTGTTGAGACTGGCCTTTCTTTTTATGCAAACTGCTATACTACTAATAATAATGCTATACAATTATTTGAGTTGGAGTCATTCCTGTGCTGATGTCTTTGCTGATTGAATTTGCAGACACCTTTTGTAACAATGATGGCAGCTGTAAGGATTCATCCTGTAATACATTGGACATTTAGGGTTCTGGTTACAGAAATCTCATAATGAACAGAATGTTGCTCACTCTGCAACAGCAATCGATACATAAAAGAAAAAAACAAAAAAAAACCTATATTACAAAAAACAGTGCCTGGACTACTACATATATGCATGCCTTTTTGAATAAACTGTGTTCTTAACGTTTTTCTAGGTGCAGAGATGCAGCCGTATGTGGGAATGGTTCTGCCACACCTGGTTGAGATCATCAATAGACCCAACACACCCAAGACTCTGCTAGAAAACACAGGTACATACACAGCCATAGACCCTGTATAGGTTGGGACATGTGTTTCAAACATTGGGAAGTGTCTTGGGAGTTAATGTGATGTTTTTTTTGTCTCCCTGTCTGCAGCCATTACGATTGGCAGACTGGGTTATGTCTGTCCCCAGGAGGTGGCACCACAGCTGCAGCAATTCATTAGACCATGGTGAGATTAATTTTATATATTCTCTCTCTCTCTCTCTTTCTCTCTTTCTCTCTCTCTCTCTCTCTCTCTCTCTCTCTCTCACTCACTCACTCACTCACTCTCACTCACTCTCTCACTCACTCACTCTCTCTCACTCACTCACTCTCTCACTCACTCACACACTCACACACTCACACACTCACACACACACAAGGCCTATTCTTTGATTTTCTGGTCCAAGTCCGAGAAGCCCTTTTTGCACTATGTAGGGATGCACTTTCATCAGTTTAGTTACTTTGTTGAAAGAAGAGAATATGCGCTGTTATAAATTCAATTTTCGCTCATCATAAAGACCCGCAGCAACCAAATTGATGAATTAATACATTCCACCTTTTGTCTCGTCATTTTACCTCTTCCCAGGTGCACATCATTGAGGAATATTCGAGATAACGAGGAGAAAGACTCCGCCTTCAGGGGAATCTGTGTGATGATTGGCGTCAACCCTGCAGGAGTGGTGCAGGTGAGGGGGGTGTGCTTTAAAGCTGAGGCTGCAGGGGTTGGAGAGATGGGGGCGCCCTTCCTCTAGTGATGGGCAGACCGACTCTTTTCCAGAATCTGTTCTTTCGAGTTGATGCGTGTAATAGACTTAAAGGGATTGAACCTTTTAAGTATTGCTACTTTTTGCAAAATAGAGCATCAGTTTCTCCGTGACACTGTCCGTTATAGTACATGTACATCAGCTTCTGCAACACAGCTGCTGTCGTCATCTGTTTAGCTCGCCTCTGGTCCGCCTATATCAGATGCACAGATTTGATTGGTGCAGCTCACTACAAGGGCATAGTTAATGAGCATCATTACTGAATGCCAGAGTGACTAGCTGAGCAAATTCAAATTGTGCTCTCGTGAGAACTCTGGATTTCCAGGGTAGCTGCCCGTCCCACAAAACTTTAATTCAATGCGTTTACCAGTCATCATAAGTTTACATTAATAAAGATAAAATGTATATTTAAATGCATGACTTAGGCCTAAAACTCATGAACACACCAAAGTCTGAAGAACAACCATCCGAGGAGCTTGACTTTAACATTACATGAAAAAAATAAAACTGGTGAAGTCAAACGTTGCGCTCTCGTTTGTTCAGTATCATCCTCCAACTCAAGCCTAGTTTAAGTGGTAAGCTGAGTATTGATACAATGTTTTGGGGTGTACAGTAAAACATCTCATTTGTAATAAGCCCATTCTTGTAGGCTACATATTAAGCCCCACAGGATGTTATAGAAATGTGTTGCGACTGCATCGATTTTGTAGTTTTTCCTGCAAGTAGCGAGTCTCACATAGCCAGAGCTATCTCCATAGCGCTGTCAGTGCTAGCTTCTATGACCTCCCAGTTCTCGAACGGTTCATTCAGCCTTGTTCATTGAGTAGCTGTCTCGAGTCGAGTGAGTGACTTGACAGCCTCGTTCCAGACCAAATTCATTTGTTTTGATCCAGAAACTTTTCACCCCTTTGCCATTCACATGAGCTCTGAATTTACTCGTAACAAGTCCACTCTATGTCCAGGATTTCATTTTCTTCTGTGACGCTGTGGCCTCCTGGGTCAACCCCAACGACGACCTGAGAGACATGTTTTACAAGGTAAGCGCCTCATCAAAAGGAACACCATATTACTGATTCCATCTCGTCAGACATTGATCTAATGCGATGGGCCTTATTTTAGATGGAATAAAATGTTCCCTCCCCATGTGTAATGCTCACTTGCCCCACACTGTGATGATCACTTATCAGACATTCGAAATCTGACAACATGCTGCGGATGAATTTTTGAGTCTGAGAAGTGTGTGCAGAGCTTGCAGTTTGTGGAGGGGGAGCAGTTCTCCGTAAACCAGAAATTTTCATGTTCAGGACAGCATAAGCGAATTACTCACTGGCTCTCATTTATGTTGAGCAAACAGCCAATTGCTTTGTTACATCCTGTATAGATAGAGGTGTATCTCCTCAGTCAGCAATTATGCATCAAATACATCCTTAAACCCACCATTTTTAAATATCCATAAAGAGATGCAAGTCCTCCATGATGTTTTTCTGTTTTATTTTTCGAAGATCTTGCATGGCTTTAAGGATCAGGTCGGGGAAGAGAACTGGCAGCAATTCTCGGAGCAGTTCCCACCTCTGTTGAAGGAGCGCCTGTCGGCCTGCTACGGCGTCTAACCCGACCTCCTCCTTGTCCACACAGGACACCAACCTGTTAGGTATGTCCAGCAAACATACAGTCTACCCCCAGACCCCCTTCTGGAGATGATGAAAACCCCAGCTCATTGATAAACAATGATACATTTTGTTCCCAAATCCATTTTCTGATCCAGTACCCCACTTTTCACCACCGACCCATTCATATGATCTCTACACTTATTCACGTAATCCGATTTTTTTTAAATCCCTTTGTGTTCTTCTGTCTTTTCCCCAGGTTAACGTAGGGGAGGGTTACTGGGGAACTCGTTGCACTGCCCAGATTGTGGGGAGAAATGAGAGCTGGAGGGAATGTGACTGGCTTTGACCCTTCACTCAGCGGATGGTCCCCTTTCCCCCTGCTCCCTGTGTGTCTCTCTGAGGGAGGGAGGGAGGGAGGGTGGTGGGTGTGGGAGGGTAAACTGGGGATATACATATACCTCTCGGATTAAATGCCTCACTAAATCCAACACACTCAAAAGTGACTTTCGCCAACGGCACCGCAGAAATCCTAGGCAGGTGAGGCTGGCTTTGACTGCCCCCTCCTTGATTTGATTATTTTGTTAAGATAGGTGGGGTGGGGGGTTGGGGAGGGTTGGCAGATAGGTACATACAAAGGAATTATCGGAACCAGCATTGGGTGCCACAGTCCCAAACACCACAATGCACGTAGTCCGTAGACACACATTTAGACGCGTTTAAACAGGCTCGTGCCAGAGGCTAAAAAACAACAAAACAAAAGCTTTTACTATGTAACAATGCAGGAAATGTGCACAATTTGTTTGCACCTTTTACGGCGAAATTGCATAAACCATTTGGTGTGCATATACATGGGTCTTATCCTATTTTCACATGTACATTTAGCTGAATTTAATTTCCTTCCTTTTCCCTCGATTACTGAATTCCTTTGGAATCATAGGTCTCTCTTTCCCCTGACCCTCATTTGAGGGGAAAAAATGCAGTAGGTCTGTCCTCTAAGGTTTTTACCACCGCTGTACCAAGTTATTGCATGGCATATGAGCACCTCTTTAAGTGACGCATGTTAAAGTGAATGTCTTGTTGCTCACTTGATTTATTACATTTTTGTCGTCAGTATGGGGAGGCTGCCATAATTTGAAGCTGTCAGGTGCTTGGTTCGTTTGTCCTCCCATTCATACATATTGTCTAATCGATGTCCCTTTAGTTTAATGGAGGCTGTGTGTGTGTGTGAAGACCAACAATAGGTAGATAAATACAGCAATCTGATTCATGTCTGATTGTTTGGAGAGTCAATCTCTGCAACAAGAGTTCAAATACTGTAGGTAAGTCGAGAGTCCTTTTTGCTGCTGCTTCGTTTTTAGAGACTTTACAAAACAGACTTAATGAGAGCGATAAGACATCACCAAGAATGAATTGGTTCTTACTGATATAAATGCACTTTCTTTTGTAAGAAATTTAGAATTTCAAATGTAAGACATAGTTATAATAAACTGATCTTGAGATTTTTTTTTTTTTCCATAAGTGATTTTAGGATTGTTAATGGCTTGCTAAAGTAAGCATAATGATATTGTTAAGCAATGGTAAAATGACTAGGTAGGACTCGAGGCCTCTTAACATACCAGTAGTTTTTTTTTATAATTTAGCTCCTCCTAAAATGGATTGAATAGGATTTAAGAGGGAGACATCGTGGTTACAGTCTTCTGGATCTATGTCCCAGTACACCACTTAATCCATATCTGCGGTAGTGTCTCCCCATCGTTCTCATCAAAGCATTTTGTTAAACGACGGCTGCTTGAGCCGTCGAACCTTCTCCTGATCATGAACATCGCATGCTTTTCAATGAGTCTTGCTCCTTTTTTAGTCATTTTATAACTGGTCCATTTGGAGGGATCTACCTTATAAGAGCTTTGTCAATGGCAATGCTACTCGCTGCTGGATTAATAAGGTACTTCTCCAGCTTCTGATCAAACTAGTGATAGTTGCCATATATTCACCCGTTGATACTGTGTAGGATTTGCCTGGGAATACACTGACTCTGAGTCCTAATAGTTCTCCCCTGACACTTGTTAGCTTATGCGAGAGAGTGGTGGTCTTTATCCAGCTTTATATTTCAGTCATTGTCCATAGTGGACGGTTGTAATGAACGTGTGTATGGCTGTTTGGTGTTTTACTATAAAGGTGTGTATGTGATGTAATTTTGCACCAGCCCTACCATAAAGTTCCTGGACGGGCATAGTTTGATGCCTGAGTTGATGTGGCCACTGGGAGTATCAACGGTTGCCTGCCAGTTAACATCAGTTTGATAGTAGTTAGCTCAAATTTCCTAAATCGAAGACCGTCACTGATGGGGGGGGAAAATACCAAAATCTGTTCTAGAATGAATGTGTCAAGTTTCCTCAGAACTCTACAGGGTGGATGCTGATGCCATCTTCTCCAGGTTTAACTGGTAGGCAAGCATTAAGATTTGAGGCAGCCACTCACTGATCACAGGCTGGACAGATCAGTTCTTGGAGCCGCTCCTGTGCCACGAATTGGTAAAAAGTTAAGGCTTTACCACTCCTCCCTATGTTGTGATACATTAGCTATATACAGAAATGCAGGTTGTCCACAGGTTGTCTTTTTATTTTTTTATTTTGATGCTCATGTGACAGGTTTTTGTTTTTATTAATTTATTTTGTTTTTGATTTTTGTGCACCAGTGCACAAATTCTTTTGGACTTTAAAAGTTTTTTTTTCCAGGTATTTTTTTTTTTTAATTTTTTTTTTATTCTTTTTATTTAAAGAATTATTTGTTTTCGTTGTTTTATAGCGGACCATTTGATTATGTCAAATTTGATGTTGTGGTTGGACTGAAGGAGAGTCGGTGCTTGGTGCATACCTTAGAGAAGAATGTGGAAAACCTCAATTCATAACTTTGTTTCAATCTGATATCGAGGCTGGCAATTGAATTTGATGTAGTACCTTTTTTTTCTTTGCTCAACTGTGGTGCAGATGGGATGTTATCTGACATATCCCTCTTTTATTTTTTTTGTGAATAGGGGAAAATAAATTTTTTTTTTTTTCTATTAAGCTTTGAGTCGTCTGAAAGTTTTGTATTGTGTATGATCAACTGAAAATGGATAGGTTTGTGCATTTGACATGCAGATAGCTGTCGTCTGACGTGTTGCTCATTTTGCAAATGAACCAAAGTGACATTTAAATGAAACTCCATGCACGACAGAGGCTGGTATGGCTGGGGGATGAAGTACGGTCGAGACCAATAAAAGCTCATTCAAGCTTTAAATGGTTGACTGTTGCCAGACATTTTTGGCACACGAGTTCATGAATGAAACGCCACATTTGTCTAAATTGAGCAGGCAGTGTTTGTTCAATGCACCTGATGAAGGGCATATTTGACTTACACTTCTCATAGAATCTGACAGCAAATACAACTGGGAAAAGTAACCACGACTTAGGTGTGTGGTACTGTGACCATTTAATATGATGTACTGGAGGACACCCTCTGCATTTATCAGTCCATGCTAAAACAAGTCACCTAAAATGTTTAGTGGGAAAATAAAGAACAGACGATGCCTCCATGGACGATGCACAAAAATTGGCACGTTGCCTTCTCTCAGGCCTGTCAATAAGCTATCAAAGGTATCGCACACATTGCAGCAGAATTTCAAAATGTCGGAAAATATGGAAGTTAACACTTTCTGGTGGCATTTGTAAGTGATGGCAACGCATTTTTTTCACAATATTGTATCTTCAATGTCTGCACCGGTTAAAGAACTCCACTGATTTTACACAACCTACGGTTCACAGTTCTTACGGAGTATTACTGCATGTGTGAAAAGTTGCGTACAACCTTGAACAGTCGTGTCCATTAAGTGCTGAAGACTACAAGTTTGAAAATGAAAAGAAATCTGGGGGTGTGCAGTTAGAAAGAAGTGAGCTTACTAGAGCTTGTTTGAGGCAGTTATGTTGCATTGTGGGTAATGTGAGAGCCAGGTTTTGACAATGAAGAATGTGGAATAAAGACATCTCTGCTTCTGCTGCATTGATTTTTGATCCGTTTTTTTCTTTTTTTAAGTGCAATGCTAAATCAGGGGAGTATTCTTAACTATGTGCAAGTGTTTTTGAGTTTAAAGTTAATTTACAACATTAAAAGCATTTTTAGAAACCTTAAATGTTGCTGCTTGGACTACTCTAACTTGAGACGTGAAAGTCTAACACAGTAAATGTTGCCCTCTCTAGTTAAATTTGACATACACATGATCCATTAGGCAGCACATATTTACTCTCTCAGTAATAAACGGCCAACTTTTTTCACCATTTGTTGCATTTAAAAAAATTACATGTTGCTGTAGGGATTTAAATGTCAAGCGCATTTAGTTTACTACTCACTACTACTAATGAAATGTTCAGTATATAAACTAATACCTTCTCTGATAAATAATATGACAATGAGTTTTAGATCAAATCCTAACACATGGTGAATATTCTTGTGATTAGATCATGGGGCACTTGGATTAAATATTTCTACAGAATTGAAGCGTTGGCTGAACTACAAATCTTTTGAGTGGGAAGAACAGGAATGCAACTTAAGAGAGAATGTGACCAGTGCTGGAAAAAATGAGGGGGATACAGGGGTCTCCTCCAGTCTGGTAAGTGGTATTTGAAATCTTATATATTCTATGTGAAGAAATCCTTTTTGTGAAGCTGCAGCCACTACAATCGTGGTGCAGTTTCACACATGGCATATTTGGTACAGGTTTAGAACAATTCTTTGTCTGGGTACGGTAAAACATTGTGCTGTCCCCACATATATAGGTGTCTATGGTAAAAATGCATAGACCTATTTATGATTTCCTATATTTTCTGTAATAGCTATAATACATTGATGGTTGTCTATAATACACTTGACCAACGCTTCAAATGAGGTAAACCACTATAAGAGAACCCTGTGAGCCGAATCCAGATTCTACACGGATATGAAGGCTCTATAGTTTCAATAGTTTTGTGCCGTCAACAGCCATCCATCTGCCCAGTTCTTGTGAACGAGGTTTCTCAGGGGCCCTGGAGGGAATCGCTTCAAATTGGGCAATGACATCCACTTGGACTCACTGATGAACAATTAGATATTGAAAGTCAAAGGTCAGGGTCACTGTGACCACAAAAAACACATTTTTGGCCATAACTCAATAATTTCAAATTATGACAACATTTTAAACAAGTGTCTAATGGGATAAAAAGATTGCATTTTATATCCCAAAGGTCAACTTCACTTCATCAACGCCATGACTCAGGAACAGAAAGAAGGTTGGGTAATATTGGGTTTAGAAGCTCAGGAGTTTGATGGTTGTGACTCGGGGCAGTCCTGACACGTCCACGTCCTGGGGCAAGATCACAGTAGATACTAAACACTAAACTCGGGACAGTTTCCAGCCGGTTCCAGCAGCCTTCAGGCTGAACAAGAAGTGACAGAAACACTGTGGTCCGATTCCGATTTAATGAAATGTTATCAGACCCATATATCAGCTCCTACACAGTCTCCAGTTGTTTTTATTACGACAGAGTAGCTGTCAAAATGCTCTACATACGATCTGTTAACACACTGTAGATTATCCGTAATCTGAACAGAGTTAGTCTTTCTGACTTCTAAACATAACTATCAGCCACACAACGTGTTCTGTACAGAATAAGCCTTTAAATCAGACAAATACCAGTTAAATCCCTCCAATTCAAAATCAATAAAAAGTTTGTATAAAAACGTCATGTTGAGTCGATTCTGAACCATTTAGCTGTTAGATCAGCTGAGAGGCCGGCATTTCCCATCATGCCCTGGGTCCGCCTGGGTCTTGCAGTCGGTGAAAAGCAACTGCGCTGCCTGCGTCTCAAACCTGCGGCCGCCTTGATCTTGTGAGGTTATCGTTGCCCACGTGTGCATTACGTCAGAGCAAGTCAGACACAACTCTAACCGTAATGCATTGGGTGGCGATCGCCGGTGATCGATTCTGCGCAGACCTGTCTCATCTCGAACGAGCCTATTCATTCTCCCTTGTGGGGGGAGGGGCTTAGGAGACAGTTTTGGGCTTTAGCAGAAAAGGGGGAGGGACTGAGAAGTTGTCAATTGTTAAAAATGTTTGGCTAAGTCCTGGATCTATTTAATGTTAGAGACATAGATATACAATAGTATGTTCTTGATTTGTTAAATAATCAGTGGCCCAATAGATCCTCTATCCTGGCCCAACACAAACGCAATCATGTATAACATTGTTTTTAAAGAATCCCTAACCCTGTGTACAGCAAAAGCAGAGATGATGTATGCCGAACCTAATTTATTCTGTTATCACAATGAAAAACAGGTCTACAAAGGCTCATCTTGAAACTTGTTTTCGGATGTTTTAATACACAGCTCCTCATTTCTCAGTCTTTCTAGCTGTGTGCAGATGCTTCTATCGTTTTTACCTTATTGGTGGCAAAATCCTTTGCAGTCCATGCTAATAAGATGACCGCTGGCAAGAAAAATAAATAAACAGATTCTGGAATACAAAGCTTAAGTTGAAATGAGTCTTATTCCACACTGTAAACCTTGAACTGTAATCAAACATAGAAAATGGCTTGGGTGCTTATGATCATATGCTGATTGTAAATTGTAATACTTTACTCAAAATACAGTGTGTGACAATAACAAGACGTAAACAAAAAATGTAATTAAATTTATAATTTAATTATTAATAAAAATTAATTTAGCAAAGACATTGTCTGTGTCAATCCAAGGCCTTTTTGGGCCTGAAAAGAAATTTAAATATATAGATCCGTGTGCAGCGGCCCAGTAGATCTGCATGTCTATACTCTTTGAATGTTAAATTCTGCTTTGTTTAAACCAGCAAGGCAAATGATAGCCTACTAGTTGTACTACCAAGGGTCAAAGGATATAGGCTACTGTAAAGCCCTTTATGACTTAAAGGGGCGCTATACAGTTTTGGCAATTTCTTCACTGTTTTCTCGCTTTTTGCTTGCAGGTTTCTCTATAGAGCCCCCCCCTACAGCTTCGGAATAGATATTTGGCAATACTGTTGTAAAAACTTGCTCGGTCAGTCTGCCGTTTGCTCTTTCTCTGTTCCTCCGACAATGCTTTCCTAGCTTTCTGCTTCTTTTTTGCCGGCTCAGCCATGACGATAGTGTGAAAAACTCCATCGCTACCAGCCGGTTCTTGGATGGGGCGTGTATGTGTGCAGTGCCTAAAGCAATTCGTTACATCTTCTCAAAAGTTGCAAGGGTGGTTTTTCCGCTCACAGGCGCTAGGGGGAACCGAGACGAACTCCATTCAACCCTAATAAAGTCATATAACCATTCCAATGACTCCGAAGATGTTCAGTTAAGGTACATTAAGCTAAAACAAACTGCATAGTTCCCCTTTAATGACTGGGATCTATGAATACAATTGACCTGATTTAACTGATTTAGCTTATTCTCACTTCCTAATTTTGTAGTTAAATATTTTTATTTATTTATCAAAGACATTTTCTGTGCAAACCCAAGGCCTTTTGGGCCTGAAAAGACATTTGTGGACTAGAGCAGAGAATATGGAACTACTGGAATGCTACTACACAAGTGACCCCAAGGAAAGGGGTTACATAAAGAGGTGTGACCAATGGATACTTCGAAATCCAACATCTAAGCTAACCAAGAAACATACAACACTCAGGGTTGCCACATTCTTACCTCTCCTGGATTATGGCGACATTATATGAATGCGCCTGCCAGCTCTCTGCAGATGTTGGATGCTGTCTATCACGGAGCACTGAGATTTATTACTGGTTGTAAACCCCTCACCCATCATTGCACTCTGTATTCCAGGGCTGGACTGGGGTAAAAAACCAGCCCTGGACTTTTGAGACCCAGACCAGCCCACCACAATCGGCCGGACACCAACAGTCCTTGCACTCCCCTTCAACACATGTACACAGGGGAGTAGCACAAAATCCTGGGCCCTGTAGAAAGGCATTCTCTATGGGCCCCTCCCCACATCCACAGCTATTCATTCTAGCATATTTTTGGTACTACACCCCCAGTCCAACACCCCTGCATGTACATACAAGCAGGGTCCAAATTAGCACGATTTACCAGCCAAATGCTGGTTATATATGCAAGTGGCTGGTAGATTTGCTTAACTCACAAGCCAAAAAATAATCTGGTGGGCAAAAAGTTAATTTTGAAGCCTGCAACCAGCCTCCAATACTGCCACTCAGCTGAGTGGTAAGTAAGACAGCATGGTAATGTACTCACTGAGTCAAAAAGGCAGCTTGGCAAAAAGGCTTTCTCTTTTTCTGCCCCTGCAACCTGGAATACACTGCAGCAGGATCTAAAACTGTCCAACTTGATCCCACTAGGGGAATTTAAACACATTTTAGGGGAACTGGAAAAAACATCTTCGGAATCATGTTCAATTGTTTTTAGTACTTTTGTGTTTTCACTCTACTTGGCACTTTCGTTAAATGTTGTATACATATTGTGTATACTATAATCGGTTTGTCTGTCTGTAACTGATGTTGTGTATTGTCCTTAACAGGTCCCTCTTGAGGATGAGACCATGTGTCTCAATGAGATTACCTATATAAATAAAGGTTAAATAAAAAAACAAATAATAAAAAAAAAGTGTTCCAATACCCGCAGTCGCAAACTGATATCACAACGTGATGAGGTAACAATGCTACGCCATAAAGACTCATAGAAAAAGACAAACTTTTGTGCTACTTTTGGATGATAATGCGAAAGAAATGCCAAAACAAAGCAACATGGTATAACATTTCACAGATGAAAATGGTGTTTTACAATATTTTACTCGCGAATGTAATATCACATCTTTAAACTAACATAAAGGTAAGTGACTGCCCTCATACTCAATTAAGATGATGCTAGCCTAACGTTATGTCAGGTAAAGTATTTCTTATTTAATTATTAATATATCAGTAAGATGCTGAAAATGTTATTCATATGTGATTTTTTTTCTTCTTTTTTTTTCTTTTTAGAACTCCGCCATTTAAATTATATTGAGGCTTAAAGCCGCATACTGTTACTATCTACACAAGATACTGTATTTTGGTTTGAAAACCCGCAATTTTAATTTAACTAAGTATCCTGTCTCATAAATAGCCTACATGACTGGTGATGATTGGAAATTCAGCAAGAAATTATGATTTTAATTGTGGATAAATCTCCTGCCTCGATAGACCACGGGTGTATTAAGAGAAGATAGACCATAGACAGTTAAAGAAAGAGATAGGCATAAGGTTACATGCATTACGCAGGCGCGGCATGTCCGTCCCAAAAAGGCGGCCGCGTCGACATATTGCTCCAATGAACAGCAGCCGCCGGTATTTACGTAGCACCGGAAATGGTGTTGAGAATGTTTTGAAGGAGTTCGCCTTGACAATAGTTGATGTTCCTGCAATAGCTGCATTAACGTTAGCTAGCTACATGATATCAGTCTTAAGTGGTAACGTTAACCATTTTTGTTCCACTGACTCTGGCGACGATTTTTTTACCAGCGGCTAACATTGTCAACAGGACTTGGTATCAATAACATATAACGTTAGCAGTAACGTTTCTTGATGCTAGCGTTAACCTGCACAGCGGTAGAGTAACGTTAAAGCTGACGTTAATTTACTCGTTTTTTTTTTCTGTAACGACAGTTACAAAATATTGATTCAACAGACATCTGTTGCCGATACCGAGAGCACCGAAAAGAAATGGATTGCATTCACGGGTAGCTAAAGTTTTCTTCAAGCATTGTATCTCTGAATTGTAACCTAAGCAATGTAGGTGACGCTAAGCTAAGCCCTAAAGAGCAAACATTTGTGAAGTTTCATTGTCACAATATTTGATGTTTTATGTATTAAACCACATACAGCCGACAATATAAAATAGAGGTAGTTTAAATTAATGTTGGCTTAACAGTGTGTGAGTTACGTTAACTTAGTGGTCCTGTGCTAAGAGGAGAAAAGGTGATGTCTGAGGTCAGGGTTAACTTGCTTGAACCAGAGGCAGGGACATGCAGTGACCAGGGTGGACCATCTCCTGACCCTGTGAAATATCCCAGTATTGAATCTTCTGGGCCTGACCTGCAGGGGTAAGACTTTCTTTCTCACTCAATTAACTAGCTGTTCATTTCGCGCGCAAGGATATGGGAGTATAATAAGCAAATCACGTTGATCTATATATATTCCTTCCAGCCTTCTGCCTGCTGATCACCCATCCTCAGCAGATGTTAGTCCCTCACCTTCTGCTGAGGCAAGTGGCTTGTTGTCATTACCCTGGGAGATGGTAACCCACATTGCGTCACACCTTCCTGCTCAGTGCGTCATCACTGTGCTGCCAAAGGTTAGTTTTAAAGACTTTGGCCCATCACTCACTTCCATTGACGATTTTTTGCCGCCTAACTTTCTTGCTGGTGTTGTTCAATCATTATATTACTAAATCACTATGTGATAGCTTTCTCTGTTTTGCAGTATACTTCCAAATTGACTGGGAAAAATAACAGTGTTATTGGCCCTCAATTAAGTTTGTTGTTTAGGCATTCACTTTTATATATTTTTGTTTGACAAAACAAAAAACAAGTTTTAGTTTTCCAGAATCAACATGTATTATAGGTGGCCCTGTGGAGTTTTATTGTAAACATACAAAGTTATGTTTACCTTGAGTATTACTCAACATGCATTGTGTTTATCCTTGAGGTCTAACGCATGTGTTGAGTGAATTTCCTTCATCAGAAAACATTTGCAAAGCCATTTGACTTTAAAGTGTTTTAAATCCTGCATTGTTCATCCTTCATGTTCATTAGCAAGCGGTCTTCTTCTTCCCTGCCTTTGTTGGCACATTACTGTGTTTCTTGGCATGTTACTCCCACATGTAGATCAGTGAAATAGTGTGAAACCATTAGCAGGAATGTGCATTGTGTCACGCAAGCACATGCACGTGTGTCCTCACACTAGTGTGTCCGTATTGTTACAAGAGGGCAGAAACTCCACAGGGAACTTTTACGGCTTTATCAGTCTTGCACATAGTAAATATTTTCCCTCTTCCTCCTCTTTTTAGGTCTGTCATGCATTGGGTAATGTGGGTAAGGACAACACCGCTTGGCAGCTCCGGGCAAACAGACTAATAGGATCCCGAGCTTGCTTTCCAGTGGGGCCGAGGGAGGACTTTGACTGGCCCTCTGCTTGCCTGGAGATGGAGCAGCTGATAACCTGCTGGACGGGCCAATCACACCTTGTGGCCAGACAGACCCAAGGGGATGAGGAGGAAAGGGAACAAGTGAGACCGCAGCAAAGGGGAGGGCAGGATGGTGAACCAGTTGCAGAAGGACAGGAAGATGGTAGAGAGGATGAGGTAGAAGGGGTGGGAGTGGAAGCGCAGGAGGTTGCGTATGGTGTTGATGAAGGGATGGAGGTGGCAATGGAAGGTGAGGATGATGAAATGCAGCCAATCGTAGGTGGGGACCAACTGGTAAGATTGAGAGAGGAATTGGAAGAGAGACGGGAGGATAATGCAGCAGCACTAATGGAAGAGGAAAGGGACCACATGATGGTGTTCGGTGGCAATGAGGGACAGGATGGTTCTCTAAATCACCAAGAGGTCTTGGCCTACGCGAGGAATCTGGGTAATGGAAGACGGGTAGAGATGGAGCAGCGTCAACCCCCTAGAAGTCCTAGCCCACCCCCAGCGCTGGAGTGCATCACCCTAACTTCAGGCCACATTGCCCAGGTCAACTCAGTCCTCCTCATGGGGGGAGAGGGAGCAGTTTGTGCCACAGGCTCCAGAGACTGGAATGTTAAACTGTGGGATCTAAAGACAGGCTCTGGTGGCACGCTGCTCCATACATTGGGAGGACAGGGTGACTTCAGCTCTCATCGGGGCTGGGTCTGGTGCCTGGCATCTCAGGGACCTATGCTGGCCTCAGGGGGCTTCGACAGCACAGTGAGGCTGTGGGACCTACAGGCAGGTGGTGCAGAGAGGGGCCTGATCAGGGCTGGTGCCGCTGTCCTCTGCTTGTCCTTTCAGACAGATGTATTGCTGGCTGGTACATTTGACAAGAGGGTCAGCATGTATGACACCAGAGGTGAGGGGGTTTAGCATATAACTTGCATTTCAATTTGTCAGTGTGCATAAAGTGCAAATAAATGTCATTATTAAAAAAATAAGTGATGACAGTTAGCTATCAAATAAAGACAAATCATTTAGTGTCTGAGGTTATTTATGATATCATCATTTTGTCTACAGCTGCTGAACCCCTGGTAAAAAGCCTCCGTCTCCATGGTAATGCTGTAATGTGCCTAGCTGCAGATGACAAGTACATCATCTCTGGGAGTAAAGACTGCACTGTGGCTGTCTATGACCGTAGGGCAGGCAAGGGCTTGAAGAAACTGCGGGTAAATGCAAGCACACAGGCACGCACTCTTAAGTTTGCGTTAGTGTGTGTATATCCTCAGATGCACCTGTAAACCAAGACTAACTCCAACCAACCGCTTCATTTCTAGCTGAGCTCTTATCTGCTGTCCATGAGCTACAGTGGCTCTGAAGTATGGGCAGGAGACAACAGCGGCATGATCCACTCCTTTTCCATGCAGACGGGGACCTTAAAACCCCTGTCCCACTTTGATGTTGGACACACGGCTCTGGTCACTGGCATCCACAGGTCCCCTGGGAGCCTCTACACCTGTTCCTCTGATAGTACTGTCAAGGTAGGATGAGGCAAATTCTTTGTTGCATTACATTTGAACTAACTCTGCTACTTAACAGTTTTAAGTTGTAATTTCTTGTCTGTATTACAGGTGCATATCCCCTGTGCTCCTCCAAGAACATTATGCACACTGCATCACCAGACTGGAGTCAGTGGGGTTAGTGCTTTGTACCGCAACGTATAGATAATTAAATTATCTTATTGTTTACATTTTGACGAGGACTTTGATTGTATAAAGATTCATTTTTATTTAACTAGGCGTCTAAGAGCAAATCAACTATTAGATCTATTTGGCAAGGTGAAAAAATCTTTATATTAAAGAAAAACAATAAACAGAAATAGTAATAAAAAAAAAAAAAAAGTGAACTCAAGCACAAAGTCATAATCAGTACAGTATCAGTAAGTAATCCAGGCTTTCTCATTCTCATTTCTGTTCTGTCCCCCCCCCCCCTCCCCTGTGTCATCACCCATTCTCCGCCTGTCTGTCTTCAACTGTCAGCTGAGTGTGGATGCTGGAGTCCTTGCTGTAGCCTCAGGGGATGTGTGTGTGGACGTCTGGAGGCCCAAAAAATGAAAGCGCAAGACCCGCAAACTCTGTGGCAAGACTTAAAGCAGGTGGTGACGCCTATCAGCACCCCCTTGAAAACGAGATGGTATTTTGGAATTTACAACAAGATTTACGACACTTCAAAACCGATGTTAGTATTCATTTAACAAATAAACACGAGAAGGTAGGACTGGAAATTAAGACCGTTGAGCTCTGTGTCGTACATATGGCCAAACATTTTATTTTTTATTTTGCTGCACTGCCAAACACAAATGTTGTTTAATTTAGCTGTAATACATCATTCATTTTTAATTCATTTTAGTTTTTTCTTGTGTTTATATTGTTGTATGGCAGGGTACATTTGAGAAGGTTCAGGTCCCTTGTGTTGGTTCAGCTAAAAGCCCTCAACTGTTTTTTAATTCCTTGTTTAATCCTGTTTAAGACATTTCCCTACAAACACATATGTGAACGCAGGAAATGTGTTTACTGGTAATGTTTGTCTCGTGCACATAGCTTTCAAAGACGCTGCATTTGAAGGAATTTGTCTCCTCCTAATTGTTGTGCGTTCAAACAGCATTGAAACTAGTGCATAGCAGGCTATTTGCATGCTCCCAAAGTGTCTGAATCCATTACAGTAACTGACATTGTACCAAAAGCATTAGTTACTTGTCATGTACAGTGAAATAATTGTATCCATGTACTCTGTGACACACCGATTGTATTTGTAAAGCTATTTATTTAAACACAAGTGTGTGTGTGTGTGTGTGTGTGTGTGTGTGTAAAAGTATAACAATTGAATTGCTTGGATGAATCTTAACTATAAATCATTTGCACAATATTTGACGCATGCATCTATTAAAACACACTGAAGGACTATTTCCACAGAAGATGCCATTAAATGGCCTCAAAATCTAGTGTCTGAATGATTGGCTGGCTGTGTCCACTGCCCTGTGGGGAGTACATACAATCAACAGCTTTGTGCTAAATGTTTGGAAAAGCAGCTATTCAAATTCAAGTCCTGAGTCAAGTTACCCATGTAATTCCATACTATTGAAAGGTTGAGATCAAACCTTTTAAGGGAAACGTGTAAAGAAGCAACATCAAATAAAGCCTTTAAGAGAAAATAAATGGAAAGTATTTACAAATGCAAAACCATTATTTGTATTTTCCACATTTCCTGTTTTAGGCTTAACATGCATTGTCTCAAATAGCAGATTTATTGCCATACTAGAAGGATTATCTTGTACACATTTGACAGTAGAAAATCTGTGGTTACACTCCGACAGGAGTTGTCCCCATGGCAGTCTGTTTATGGTCGGTCAGCTCTACTCAGGACTGTTAAAGCAGCACACAGGTCTTCTTATCTTTAAACGGGTTGGACGAGGCAGCGATGCCGGTGAGCAGAGGGTCACTGCGCCTGTGGTCCTGACAGTACCGGACCAAATCTGCTGCTGTCAGAGAGATCTGCTGGGATTAAGGTGGACAGGGTGGCATTTCACAGGATTTCAGACATGACAAAACTATGTGCCATTGAATGTTAATAATACATGGAGCATGTCAGTACACTTCAATGACTGATCAGATTATTCAGATTCTTACATACCTTTATTCTCTCCATGCTTGCCTCCAGCTGAAGTTGATCCACCAGTTTTTGTGCCTGAATAACACTGTTGCTGCTACACATCTTTCCTGACATGTGGCCTTCAATATAAAGACTCAGCAAAAAATCCTTCTATAGCTGGACTCAATATGCTTCTTTAAAACCAAAAGGAGCAGCAAGAAAATGATTTTGTACAGAATCCCAAGAGTCAGCAGAGGTTGTGCAGGAGTCTGGTCAGAGAAGCTCCTCACTTTTCTTCCTCACTTGTAGCCCCTTTTATTTGCTGTTGGGGAGAGTTCAAAGGCTCTGTGATATGAAAGGTCATACAGCACAGTGGTGGTGGAAATGTCACAAACATCACACATCACTTCACAGCAACCACTGATGAAAAGGTTATTAGCCAAGGCATTATGCTACAAAGCTACATGCTTTTTGCCTTTAAGCTACAATGTGTTGCTTGGGTATTTCCCTCGTTTCCTAATTTAAAGGCCCGCTACTGTAAGTATTGCAATTGTTCAGCTACTCCTAAAAGCTGCAGTTTCTACTTTGTATAGTGACATTTAACCTTTGAAACACAATAATATAAAATGTCATGCACTGTTTAAAACAACCAGCTGTTTATGGAATAATTTAAACCACCTTTGTCCAGCTCAAATAGGTTGGAGCATCATCACACTGTTAATGCCAAACACAACAATAATGTAAAGCTCGAACAGAAACCATTAAGTCATTTTATTTTGGATACATATAAGTAGCATTTGCTCCATCATTATTTTAGGAATTATGCATGACTGATATTTTATAAATAAATTAAAAATTTAAAAAAAAGTCAAGTAACCCGCGGTACATGGTTTGAGCACATGGTTTTTTTTGTCTTGTTTGTCCTTTCGCACTTTCCGTAGTGGGAGCTTGCCGCAGGCGGCCCATGCGTTTTTTGGTTGTTTACGGTAATGTTCTTCAGTAACGTTTACGGTCTTTCTTGTGCCCGGTGACAGCCGTTTAGTAGATACTATAACCATCTTAATCAACTCACGTCTCTTCAAGAATAGGTAACGTTATGTTTTCATCTCCATCTGCAAATGTTCAATCATGACTGAAGTCAGTCGATAGGACATAACAAGCTCACAGTTAGCTTGTCTGCTAGTTAACATCATAGCCTAAATAATATAGCCTTCAATAAGGGACTTCAGTTTTTGATTTGCAAAAAAAAATGTGTTATCACTTTGTCATTATGGGTTATTGCGTGCAAATAAAGTTGAAGCAAATGTCTATTTTAAACGAAATCTCTAGCGCAAAACACTAAAAGTGAAGGCGTCTGAATGTTTTTCTAAAACCACGGTATAACGTATGCATTGAGATAGTGAGGGTGTATTAGAGTTGTGTTATGAATTATGGCAAAAACATCGATCAAGAAAACAGTTCCCATGAACACACCCCTGTGGGCTTCCTCTGAATCCTCTCTATCTATCGCTTAGTGTCAAAGCTCGCCCTCACCCTTCTGGAGGCCTTCTGGAGAACAGTGCTTCAGAATGCTTTGTAGAGTTTACAGAATAGGGTTTTTCTCAGCTGTTACACATCAGACACATGCTCAGTCATGGCTCAGTTTTTCAATACGTCAGTCAGAGCAGAACTGCTACAGTCACCACAGACTGAAGAGAGATTACAGCCATTATTACCTGACCAAGGCTCTACTAGACATCCCCTTGATGATAACCACATCACTAACATGTTCTTTTTGTTTTTGCAGAGAAGATGGCAGACCATGCTCCTTCTGTTGCCATGGAGGCCGTCCTTAAACCCAGTTGCGAGCTCCCAGTTGACATGCAAAAGATCAGAGGCTACGACTTCAACCAGGGGGTTGATCTCCACGCAGTGCTGAAGTCCTACATCAGCACGGGCTTCCAGGCCAGCAGCATGGCCTTGGCCATCCAAGAGATCAACCTCATGGTGAGAGGAATGGATGTGTAACGAAGGTTATAATGTAGAAAAGTAAACGCACACAAAGGGTTGTCGTGAGATGCTGATCACTGGAAGTAAACTTGAAAGTAAGTGTCGCACACAGGCCTGAGGGCCGAGACGTCATCTAAATAAACTAGAGAAATGCACATGGAGCCAGAGTGTGTGACACTTTTTTCTTACTTTTATTTGTAACTACGGTTTCCTGTGTAACTACCGTTATCTTACATAAAGCACATGTTCTAATTTACCTCTGATAGCCATGCAGATAGTTTAGGTTTTATTGACCCAGGGTTTGAGATATTAGTCTCTGTGATTTGTTCCTCTCTCTTCCTACCCCAATACAATGGAGGTGAATGGGATTTCATTGGTGGGGCTCACAGTACTAAATAATTACAAATAATACAACAGCAGGTTGTCTTTCTAGAAACAAAGTACTTGTTAGTCTGGAAAAAGCTATACACCTCACTGTATTTATTTATTTTTTCTTAAATTTTTTTGGCCTTAATTTTGACAGTCAGTGCAGAGGTAGTCTATATCCACAACGTTCCACTTCCAGGATGGCTCCGTTGCCGACGGAAATTCCGCCGGATTTCACTCATTTAGGCCGGATATCCGTTCCCTTGGGACTTCTTTGTGTTGGTGGATTTAGGAGGACTATGGTTAACTGCTCCTCAGATCTCTGCAGGGGAAATCCAGACAGCTAGCTAGACTATCTGTCCAATCTGAGTTTTCTGTTGCACTACTAAAACAACCTTTGAACGTACACACGTTCCACCAAAACAAGTTCTTTCCCGAGGCTATTTTGCAGAGGCGGCGTTGCTCTGTACGGCGCTTAGCACCTCCCATGACGATTGTGATTGGTTTGAAGAAATGCCAATAAACCAGAGCATGTTTTTCTCCCATCCCGGAATGCTGTGTGGACTCGCCAGACCCTCCTCCGCAGCGCTGTGTAGGAAGGTCTGGCAATGCGAGACTAGTGCAGAGACAGGAAATGTGGGGAGAGATAGGGGTATAGAGAGGCAAAGTCCCTCTTCTTCTGGTGGACCACCATGGAAACTTATTTCGAGAAAAAAAAGATGTAGGATAGTGAATGGTAAGAGAAAAATAATTATGTGATCCCGTTTTAAATTGAGACATGAATACACATATGATGTTCGTCAAAATGAAAGATCATTTTTCAAGTGAAAAAGGTCTCAGATGATACAGATTCAGAAGCCTATGATCAGTCTGTCTCTGATCATTTGTAATGTTGGCCATTGTTGTCTAATGACTCCGCACACCCACAGATAGAGAAGCGTCTTGAGCCAGTGGAGGAGGGTGAAGGAAAAGAGTCTGATGAACACCGCAGCAAGTCTGGCTGCACCATCTTCCTGGGTTACACCTCCAACCTTATCAGCTCTGGAGTCAGAGAGAGCATCCGCTACCTGGTAGAGCACAAAATGGTACGAATTCATAAACTTGTCATAGTTACGTCACAGGTAACATCTCAAACAATCTACCAGTTTGACAGCGGGACTAGTTTCTCAGAATCTGTTTTGTCTTTCTGTGTTAGGTGGATGTGATTGTAACCACAGCTGGAGGTGTAGAGGAGGATTTCATCAAGTGTCTGGCTCCCACGTACTTGGGAGAATTCAGCCTGTCTGGCAAGGAGCTCCGCCTGAGGGGCATCAACAGGTTAGCAACCAGGTTTTCTCAGGCAGAAAAAACGCTGATGGGGCGCTGGGGAGTGCTTCATCCCAGCGCTTTCAAGCGCTGCTCGTAGGGTTTTGTTTCTATGACAATGGCATTAACGTTAGCTAGATAGCTAACCTAAAGCTATGTTAACAGAGGCCTGACTACACAGCTAACAACAAACTTACTCACGTACACGCTGATAAAAGCAAAAACACTCACCAGCAACATTCAATGTCTGGCCGATTTGCTCTCTCAAATGGGCTTTTCTGTCAAAGGAGCAACAGTAACGACACCAGCGCTTTTCTAAACAATTCAGAGATTTTCAACTAGAAGTGTCAGAGTGGCCACACTGAAAAAGGCGGAGCGCTCAGAAAAAAGACGCTGGGTGCAGTGCCTTTTCCCTACGTGGCCGCATGCGTGAACAATTGAAAAAAATATAAATAGGTGTGCTGTATACTTATAATGATAAAAGACATGATGCAGGGTTTTGGCAGGCAGGTCATCTTTAGAAGTCCTAGCTTATATATCAGATTCCCTAACTTGTTTGTTTAGGTCTGGTCCCTGTTCATCCCCTTCATCTCTTCCTCCTCCTCTGTCCTTGCTGGTGTAGGTTAGGGAATCTGTTGGTTCCCAACGACAACTACTGTAAGTTTGAAGACTGGCTGATGCCCATCCTGGACCAGATGCTGTTGGAGCAGAACACAGAAGTGGGTCTCTCTTATTAGCGTATTGTTTGTCTATTGCACCCAGCACAGTTGTATGAAATAGCAGTACTTATTAAGCCCAGTTCAGGCCAAAGATTTGTGACCAGTTGAAACTTGCAACTACATGCGACGCGCCGGTCTGCAACGTCCTAAAATCCGCCAGTTCACACCAATGCGCAATTTCTGTAGTTTACAAGCGTACTTCGCTATTGGCTGTTGAAACAGGTGACATCTCTTATGTTCTAAAACCAGCCACTGGGGACTTGACCAGCTGAGTCGCAGGCGACGCCATCAGCTGGCTAAAGTCGCGCTGAGACGGGCCAGTTCAGACCGCTGCAACCTTTCCCTGCGATGTTCTCAAACTGTTTTGTATCGTCACAAATCTTTGGTGTGAATTGGGCTTTAGTCTGATATCCTCTCATAACACACAGTTGTGCAGTCAGGATGTTCCAAACTCTCATTTTATAATATTGTCTACATCATGTAATATTTGACCTTTTATTATTTCAGGGCACCCGTTGGACTCCCTCCAAAATGATCCATCGGCTTGGCAAGGAGATCAATAATACTGACTCTGTCTACTACTGGGCGTACAAGGTGAGTCCTGCTTTATATTGGTAATGTATTACATCATAAGGGAACCAAAAAGACAAGAAAAGCTAAACCATTCAAGACACAAAATCAAATTGCTTGAAACTCTGACAATACAGACAAGTATAAAATAAATGTACCAACCATATCAAGTTATTTCAAAAATGTTATCCAATATATATGTATTATGAATTAATTGTGGTTCCTGTGTCTTTGTAGAGTGGTTGGTGAGCTTGTTAGCACTCGTGACATCAGTGGACTAAAAAACCATTTTGAAACTGATGAGTGAACTTTTTTACTCACTTCACCCTGCTTCCCAGCCTTACTAACTCTGTATAATTTGTACGTACAGTGTGTTTTTGTCTATACATCAGTCATTAAATATGCTGTATTATATTCTGTTTCAGAATAACATTCCAGTGTTCAGTCCTGCTTTGACAGACGGCTCTCTGGGTGACATGCTCTACTTCCACTCTTTTAAGAACCCTGGCCTAGTTTTGGACATAGTGGAAGGTAAAAGCAACATTACTGCTAGAGAACAGTAGTTGTCTCAGTGTTATCTGTTGGTTATGTCAGGAATGTGGACTCTATTTCAGATATTCGCAGGTTGAACAGCCAGGCGGTGTTTGCCAAAAGGACGGGAATGATCATCCTGGGAGGAGGGCTGGTCAAACACCACATATGCAATGCTAATCTTATGGTAACTAACTTCATGTTTATTTCCACATAACATGTTTATTTCTTACTTTAGCACTCATACATGACTTCACATCAGTTTTTATAAACAATTCTGCATATAAATTGAAAATTGTCATCAGTTGCAGAATGTAACTGTGCATTTAATCAAATACTGTGCAATTTTGAGGTCCTTTATTTGAATATTTCCATTTCACGCGCCTTCATATTTCTATTCCACTACAATTCAGAGGGAAATATTTTACTCCACTACATTGATTTACCAGCTTTAGTTACAAGTTACTTTCTACATTTAAGATTTTACATGCAAATAATATCATGAGCTTATAAAATAGGATGCATTGTTATAGATTAAACTACCCAACGGTAGCTATATAAAATAGTTAAAATTAGTTTCTCTTCCAACTATTAACAGTAAAATGCTACTGCCACGTTTTTCTGAATTATGAGTACTTTTACTTTTGATAATTTAAGCACATTTTGCACTAATGTAGTTAAGTGACTTTTTCCAATGCAGGACTTTTACTTGTAATGGAGTATTTCTATATAGCAGTAATGCTACTTTTACATTAGTAAAGTAAATACTTCCTCCACTACTGTTGGTCATGAACATTTTTATTTTTTTTAAGATTATTTTGGGCTTTTTCCACCTTTATTTTTGACAGGACAGCTAGGTGAGAAAAGGGAGAGAGAGAGGGAAGACATGCAGGAAATGGTCACAGGTCGGATTCGAACCCTGGACCTCTGCGTCGAGGCATAAACCTCTCAGTATATATGCGCCTGCTCTACCCACGGAGCCAACCCAGCCACAACCATGAACATTTTGAGTGAATTTGTGCAAATCTATGACAAAGTTAAGACAAATATTGTTGTCCACTAGATTTACACGTGGATAGTAATCTTCTTTGATTATAGATGGATGCTACCTACCTGTCATACAGTACAGCCACCGGCAAATTCCATAGTCAGCAAAGCAAACCTCCTCAAAACCTAATTCAACATCAACGTGCAAAACCAGTTCCTCTTCTGACGCACTGATGTCTCTCTTCTGTCTCCTTCCAGAGGAATGGAGCTGAACATGCGGTGTTTGTGAACACGGGTCAGGAGTTCGACGGCTCTGATTCTGGGGCCAGACCTGATGAGGCTATATCCTGGGGCAAGATAAAAACAGATGCCACACCTGTGAAGGTACTGATATTTATACCACCAATATTAGCCTTGACCCAGACCAAGACTAATGTCAACATTATGTTTTATTTATTACAATTATAACCTCAGATACTCTTTTCTTACAAGTCTTCCCTTCTTCTGCTTCAGTTAGTTATTACATATATTTCCCAGATAATGCACCTGAACTGTTTAAAATGTGGACTATTCTTGCTCTTTAATGGTGATTGGCTGACATCAAACATTAAGGTTGCTTTCACACCTATAGTTCTGTAGACTCGGTGTGATTCGGGGGTGAAGTTGGTTTTCATTTGGTCAGGTTAGCGTTCAAACTGCACAATTGTCAAGCTCACCAAACATTGTAAACAAATGTCACGCTTTGGAAACGGTCATGTGAAACTCATCGACACTTCCTGCACTCGGAAATAATGGCGCCAACACCAAATTTATGGGTTTTATGTTTGTTTTTTTAATGTGTTTCTAATATTTTCGAAGAAGGCGACAATGTGAGCAGCTGAGAAGACGGCTGAATAAAGGAGAGGGCAGGCCCTGTTATCATTTAGTAAATCATATATAAGTCCATAAATTGGGTGCAGGGTTGAATTAATTTAAATTGCAGGCTAGTAAATGAACAGTTTTTTGGTTCACTTCCTATATTTGGTTCGGATCGCGTTCTTACCTAATGTGAACCGAACTCTTGTGCACTTGGAAGCGAAACCAAGACCCCCGTTTTCCAGCAGCCCAGAGTTTGGTTGTTTGGTTCACACCAGAGTTCAAATGAGCTTTCAAATCACCCCAAATGAACCGGACTATCCGACGAAACGCCCTCCAGCTCAGGTGTCAAAGCATCCTGACACTAACTGTTGATGTTGAAGTTCATCTAATCTCATCAAACATGCTGTGACACTGAGGCAGCATTATGCCAGTGTGACAGATTTGAAAAAAAAAAAATCTTACTAAACAACAGACTTGCTCCTGAAATTAGTTTATACAGTAGGTGTTCCTATAGCACATTTAAAAAAAAAAATAGGCATAGCACCTATGATACATGGCATTGACCTCCATGTGGATCTATGGATCAAAATTATATCTCTGTCTGAAAAAATTACGATACATCATTTTCAATTTGAATACAATTTATGGTGGAAAATGTGTTTGGAAATACTTTTATAACGCATCAGAATTGGACTCTGGAAGCAGGAAAAAGGATGTTTCGAACACCTTTGGCCTCAAGGTGGCAGTGTCTTCACAGTTTGTGGTCCAAGGGTGCAGTGTGGCATCAAAGCAACAAAACATAAATATAAAAGGCAGGGACTGGAATCAGTTTAGTGTAGTAAGTGTGTAACACACAACAAATATAATCTTACAGAAAAGTGGTACACTGCTCTGTTCTTTGTTCCCAGGTGTATGCAGATGCCTCTTTAGTCTTCCCTCTGATTGTGGCCGAGACCTTCGCTCTCCACGCCGACAAGCTGACTGCTGGCAAGAAAACCGATTAAATGGTTGCCCCCTTTAGTGCTCTGTTAGAAACAACCAGCTTTGTTCCCTTGGATCTCAGATATCAGTTTAATATTTTAAAACTTTTTGTTGAAAATACATGGTTAAGGATTGGCAACTTTAAGAAGCAGCGTTACATACAATGCTGCAATTGAAAACCTTATTTACTGGGAGTTAGTGGTGGGGGGTTTCCTGTCTTAATGCTTTCAATGAAAATGTTTACTTGTTAAAACAAGTACAGTTTTTCCCTTTCTATTCAGATAGCTGTAATAGTATGGGCAGCATGCTATTGCATGTACCAAAGAGTCTAAAATGCATCAGATTTGTGTGTGTGTGTGTGTGTGTGTGTGTGTGTGTGTGTGTGTGTGTGCGAGATACACACTCATGAGGGAATGTTATTTAAGAGTTTGGATTTATATTTAAGTTTAGTTGTGGCGTGCCACATCACTTGTACATTACCTTATTGCTTCTCAGTATCTACCTTCTTGTCACTGTTACAGGATGGAAGATGTGCCTGTATAACTTAATAAATCATAATCTAATCTATAATCTATCATTTCTTCCCATTACAAAAAGTCTTTGTACAGTAGTGTTTGAGAAGGCCACAAGGGTTCCATCATGTGACACTTTAATTTCACATGACTGTGACAGAGCACATAAGACATTACTGCGGATCTACTGTATGAGGAAAAATAAATACTGTGAATATTAAAGTTTGCAGCTCCTCAGTTGCATTTGAAACATCTGAACTGCAGAACGTGGCCACTTTATTTGCTACACTTATACAATCTAATGCAATTTAAATGACTGCCATAAATTCTACCTTTTATTATAATGTTCAGCTTTTGATGATGTGAATCGATCTATATTTTTTATTATTGAGGCCATAGTTAAAGGTGGTTTTATTTACATATAAGGGAGCATAATATTAGAAAAATCTCTAAATATAATGCAGTCTGGTCCAATGCCACCAGTAACGATGACCTCAATGCTAAAACATCATTTACAGACATTTAACACCTCTGTGACACTGTCAACAAAAACAGAACATTATAGGCATAATAAAGAAGACTTCATGCCAGAACGCATAAAGTGGACACTGAGTGTATTTATCTATTTTATAAGCCTTCAGTTTGATAACCTTTTTTTTGTTTTGTAATTGACAGACCTTCTGTAAACTCTGATTCAGCTTTCAACCTTTTGAAATTTCTCTAATAAACAGACAGAACTCAGCACTGTGTTCTCCATTGCACTTTGAGTTTGTCAAAGTGGAAAGAAAAACAAAGTTGTAAACATCTCATTCACGTACAAGTTGTGGCAAACTTGCTCAATGACAATCCACTGAGAGGCGAATGCTGCTTCAGAGATGAAATGATGTCTAGCGAGCTCCTCCAGTCACCTTAGTGCTGTTTGTAAGATCCTCCCCTCCAATCCCCTGAGGGGCTCATGAGAGCATCACAACTTGTGCATGTGTAGTTAGTGCTGTGATTCTCAGCTCCTTCCTCTTTTAGCTTTCTTCAGCAGAATCAACCGCATAATCTAGTAACAATGTTAAAGCCATTTCCCATCACAATACATCAGACTGCTATAGTGGGAGTGGATATTTCCTCTGGCTAATCACTGCTCCCATATCCTTTACACACAGTCACTGTTACACTCACAACCCAGTTATATTTGCAGACTTTGGAATGGAAATGTGGGTAGTTTTTGTGTCAAAAGTGTATATAATATATTCACGTTTTTTTCCTAGAGTTTAAAGTGTCAGAGTGTCTTTTTTTTTTTAGTGGGAATGGTGACCTTTTCTTTTTTGGAAACAGAGATGGAGAAGTGGAATTGGAACTGGGATAAGGTCAACATTCCCAAAACCTCAGACCCATGTCTCTCTCTCTCTCTCTCTCTCTCTCTCTCTCTCACACTCACACTCTCACACTCACACACACACACACACACACACACACACACACACACACAAATTGGGCGTTTCTGTCTTAGTACAAACTGCTTTTCCATTCAGTCCTTTTATCATTTCCTATTGGCAGTGACACTGTGTGAGTGTGTGTTTACCCAGGGCTCAACAGTTAAAAGATTAATTTAAAAGGCAGTGGTGTGTGGATTCTCAGCCCTATAGCAACTTATGTTTGCTCTGTGCTTAATGGAAAGATTACAGAAATACTGAGAGGACTGAAAAGAGTTAGATAGAGACTGTGTGTGCGTGCGTGCGGATGAGCTGTAGTCACGCTATGATAATATTGTGTGGCGTCTGCACAGAGCAGACAGTGTTTTCCCCCTCCTCCTTCTGCGGAACAATCACTACACTGTGTGATGTGCAGGGCCACAGCAGTCATAATGGCAATTATGTTTTCTCCCGGCTAGATTGGGAGCTTTTTTTATGGTGAGAGAACCAAAGAGTCAGACAGGGAGGGAGAAAGAAGAAGGAAAAGACAGAGGGAGAGTTGACCTACTTCACAGCTGCAGGGTGGGGTGGATCTGTGAGTATAGCTGGGAAAAGAAAGGAAATACACAGTGGATAGATTTGTGCCCATTTGCATATATATATATATATATATATATATATATATATATATATATATATATATATATATATATATATATCAATTTAAAAGTGTGTATGCAAGGGCATAATTTCCCCTGGGGATAGGTGGGGACGTGCCCTCCTCACTTTTCAAAATCCTGTTGTTTTTCCCTGCTCATTTTTGTTGTTTCAGGTTGTTTTTTTTAACTGAAGTCCTCATAATGTCCAGCCACCATATTCCAGACAGCAGAAGAGAAGTGCTGATAAAAATGTTGATGTATTTGTCTGAATCACCTTCAGTTATTACCCTATTAGCTTAATGTGCAGTTTGCAGACTTGTTTGCCATGGGATTGGCTTCTCGGGCTGCTAAGTGCAAACAGCGTTTTTTTTTGGGTAAACATAAATGTAATCTATATTTCTACAGTTAATATTCTCTTAATACGCTCAAATTCAACAGTAAACCACAAGTAAAGACACGGAAATCGACTTGTATTGGGCATATAAAGGAAATTTCTAATTAAAAAAATATAAATAAATTATTGTGCACCCCCCAAATGCATCTTCTTGGCCATGGATGTATTATAGTCCTGGCTCCTTATCTCCACCTCTGTTTACCTGTTATGTTGCCATAGAAACTCACACCTCGGAAACCTATTGGCCAACCTGAGCAAGGTGCGGCAGGTGAGGGAGTATAATAGTGCGTGGGTGTAAAGAGGGAGGAAAAAAAGACATTTGCAGAGTGAGGAGGGGCTGAGCGAGACAGAAAGACAAACATTCAGATAAAGAAGAAATACAATAGAGCAATACATGTATAGAAGGCGGATAAAGAATGTAATAAATGGAAGAGAGAAGTAGAACACGAGTGATAAAAGGATGACTTTTACATCTACCTCGCGCTGCTTTCTCAAACAGGAAGTCGCCAGTTGAACCGCCGTCTCCTCCTCTGACGCATGGCTGAGGCTGATGACGACTATGTGTCACTGTTGCTCTAGCAACCACCCCAGCAAGGACAAACATCCGGATAGATGTAGTGTCACTATTTTTCCTCAAATCTGTTATAATCTTAATACATCCATGGTTATAATCGTAGTTTAACCACAGCTCACTATCACCTGTGGTATCACCTGTGGTAACAAGTACCATAGTTTTCACACAGTGTCTGATGTATGTCTGTAAACCATTAAAATAGTAGCCTAATAGTAATAGTAACATTTTAAAACTAAATTAATATTTTCAGTGATGCAGCTACAGGCATACACAAACTTGAGCAAAGGCAGAGAAACGAGTTGGATAAAATCAGTTTACATGTAAATATATTGTATTATAATTTTACTTCTGCTGTATTTGTGTGTCTAAATAGTAAAACAACATTTTTTACAACCTACAACTGATCTATAGGCCTGTAAAAAATATTGTTTTATATACATGCCCAAAAATTAAAATAAATATATATATTTACTTTATTTTTGGGGCATTTCTGCCTTTATTGGATAGGAAAGCTGAGATACTGTATGCAAGGGGAGAGAGAGGGGGGAAGACATGCAGGAAAACCGTCACAGGTCGGATTCAAACCCCAGACCTTCTTTGTCGAGGAATAAACCTCTGCATGTGCGCCCGCTCTACCAACCGAGTTAACCGGCCACGGCCTAATAATATTTTAAGCCAGGGATCTTCAACAGGGGGTCCGGGACCCCCAGGGGGTCCTCAGAGTCACTCCAGGGGGGCCTCCAAATTATTGTTAATTTTTGAAAAATTTTTTCAAAAATTAAAAAGTCTTAACATGACTCTAACATATTATTAGCAAATATAAATCCCCACTGATGGTAGGCTTACTGGCCAATAGGTAATGTAGTCACTAAGGTAGTCATCCACAGATACAGTTCATCCCAAAGGATTGACTGTTTCACATTTAAGGGTTAACATTAAAACATGATTTATAAAATCATGCCAACAATTATTAGGCTATTTGAATAACTTAGTATTCTATGCAAAAAAGCTATCTATAAATGCTTTAGGCTGCCCTAAAAGTTATTGTAGGACCAGATTAATATGCAACTTTATTTTATACAATATATGTAGTAGGGGGGTCCTTGATCCGTCTCTCTTTCAGTGAAGGGGTCCTTGGCTTAAGAAACGTTGAAGACTCCTGTTTTAAGCGATTATGACTCAAGAGTTGGTCATTTTTCATGTATTGTAGGTTGCTGGCAGCTTTATACTTTGTTAAATTGACAAAATGAGAAGTCAGACTTTTCTTCTTCAATGCATGTGGGTTAAGGACAGTTTAAACATTTGATTTATAGTAATTTGAATGTAGATGTGTCCTGATTCTTCCTCTCTTTTTTCTGAACTGGCACCTCACTAGAATAAGTTTTTCTTTTTCAGTAACACCATGAAACTTAATTGCCTGTTATTTTTCTTGTTGTTTTTCCCCCCCCCCTCTGTAGTCATCTGTAAAATATTTTTTAAGCTATGCAAATGTGTGGTAAAAGTCTCAGACTGTGCAGGGTTCACAAGAGGTAAACAGTTAATGTTGCATAATTGTACTGTGATCAAACTGAAGTAACATAACGTGAAAATAGGTTTTTATCATAACATTATTTGGTCGGGAATAGGCAGTAAGGTGCCATGAGAGCAAGCAGACTTTTATTCCATCCAGAGACAAAAAGCTGAGTGGAGGAACCGTTTGTCAGTGAAATTTGGTGTAATATTGTTTTTTTTTAAAGATTATTTTTTGGGCATTTATAGGCCTTTGTTTGACAGGACAGCTAAATACATGAAAGGAGAGAGAGAGGGGGGGGGGGAATTACATGCAGCAAAGGGCTGCAGGTCAGAGTCGAACCCAGGCCCACTGCGTCGAGGTGTAAATCTCTGTATATGGGCCCCCGCTCTACCAACTGCGCTATCCGGGTACCCAATTTGGTGTAATATTTATTTAAAATGAAAACCAGCATTCAATTTCCATGTTCCTGACCTGACACAAGAGACGAAGGAAAAAGGAAAAAGGGAGATAGAGAAAGGTAACAGGTTAAATATATATATATATATATATATATATATATATATATATATATATATATATATATATATATATATATATATATATATATATATATATGGTTTTTGATGTTACATGTATTCTATAATTGCAGGCATAGTTGAAAAAAAAACAAGACACATGTACTGCTTTTTCAAAGACATTTAATTTGAATCAAATTCAATGCACACATTATCAATCAGCCATCATATTTATTTTATAAATTTTGGTTTAAAAAGTAATCGCACATATGAAGAAAATGCAACTCTGTCCCTGTTTTATTTTTTACAAACATGGTACCAACAACAGACAGTTAAACAGAAAGTACAAAGTAATTTTGGTTTTGAAACATCAAAAAAAGAGAAGAGCAACACACACAAAACACTGAAACCAATGTTGCCCCAGACCTTATTAGATATATTTTACTACAAGCGAGCTATGGATTTCAAAGTTTATTTGGTCACATTGGTTTTCTTTAATTAAAGTGGCTTTTATGGTTTCATGAAAATTGATATTTTAATAGTCTGCAAATGCAATAAGAGATCAGGCATTAATCCAAGTAAAGTGTTTCATTACAAAATGTGAGTGTGTACATCTTTTAAGGAAAAGTTAAGTTGCAACTAGGAATTCAGTGAGCCAAATGACTTTAACATAAAGAAAAATATTTCATAATTGTCAGTCACTTCAAAATACATTTATTTAAACATGCACGTACACATCCATACTTTGAGACGATAGCTACAGTCATAGTGGAGTTAAAATGAGCTGTGTGTGTGTGTATATGTGTATATATATATATATATATATACTGTGTGTACTTTGTGTACCGTATGTGGAAAGGAGACCAGTCTCCTGTTCCTGCTGAACTGAGCCAGCCAACATCACACACTGATTATCAGCACAGCAGGCACAGGAGACTGACCCAGCAAGACACAGACACACACACACACAGACACACACACACACACACACACACACACACACACACACACACACACAGCTTGCCCTACAGGAACAGGAGCAGTCTTCGACACTAATGAGACAGCTGACATTTAGCAAACACTGACACACTGAAGCTGCACAATTTCAGCTAATTCAACAGATTAGTTATTACCAGAAGCCTATGGATAGTGACACCTGCCCCCATACACCCCTCTTGGCCACACTGCATTGGCCTTATGCTTTCATGACACAATAGTGAATCATCCGTGAACCACACACCAACTCGATCACACATGCTGCCACGGCAGAGGCGATTAAGTGGGCGTCTGACTTTGTTGGGCCCATAAAAAGAAAGTCAATTTAGAAAATGAGCAGCAGCACGTTTTTCGTCCCTCTTTATCGACAAACTATTTTAAAACAGTAAGTGCATTTCCATACACAGTTTTCATATGTTTACTGGCACTGAGCTACACTACTAGTCAAGTTTCCATCCATATTTAGCGTACATTCTAACTTTCCAGAAAAGATACATTTCCAGAAAATGTATAATGGTTACTATCCACTACTCTTATGTGAATATTAGGAGTTGGGCACAAAAAAGAAAGAGAAGAAGGTGCAACGAGATGACGTACTTAAAAAAGTGCCAGTCAGACCTTCAACGAATGTAAATTAAAACATGATGGAAATATGCCTTTTTTGTTTGTTTCATGCATTGATTTGAGGAAGGTCTTTTCATTAATGCTCATAAAGACAGGTAGATGAAAACACCCTTTATATCTTAAGAGTTTCATATTTTGGGCTTGTCTGAAGTCTGCATGGTGTGAACGTGAAGAGCGGTGGTTTGATATTCTCCCCTTGCCGGCTGCAGCCCTGTGGCGGCAGAACTTAACCACTGTGAACATGGCAGACACTCACTGTTCACATGTGGGTTAAGTCCTGCTGCCGCACAGCCAGGTCGTGCAAGTACCTGTTCGTGACACAGAGCGGGATGGGTGTGTTTGCGTATGCAAATTCGAAACATGGATGTGACTGTTTGGGAGTTAGCAAATTAGTGTGTGTCTGTGAGAAATAGCTGGCTTTCTTCATGTCAGCCATTGGAAATCCCTGGCAATGTGATTCAGTCCTGTAGTCTCAAAAATCACTCTGCCAGGAACTCCCCTGGCCAACAGAGACAACTAGACAGTTTGTGGTGAGAGGACTTAAAAGCATGCGTAAAACTAATAATAAACACCAAAATAGACCTCCGCTTTCATTGTCACCTCTAATACTTTGTTAGAGGCTACAGTATATCCTTCATCTATAACTTTCTGTAAAGGAGTGAATTGTCACAGCAGTCCTATGTGCCACATCTTTTTCATTCACAGGTCGTAGTCATTGCACTTTCTCAGCCCTGCATGTACTGTATGTGTGCATGGTTCTCGTCCACTCCCAGACTTCCTGTGGCCTCTTATAAAAATAGCTTTTCAATGACAGAATGGAGAATTAGGTTAGAAGGAAGTGGCCAGTCAAGTGGCACTCCCTTAAAAAACGTTTGCCCCTCTCTGTTCTACTGTACTTCTGCCCCTTTATCTGTAAAATGAAACGGCCCAAGAGCACAGGGCCGTATTTCCTCTGCTGCTAAGCTACTGCTAAATCCATGTTGAGTTCAGAAAACTGATATTGTATGTATATGTTATTGCTTCTTATTACTGCCATTCAAATGATACCTGATATCTACAAGCACATACACGCATTACCCCTGGAGCAGCACCTATTAATCTGAATTCCTTTATGTTGAATGTTACCTGTCTGGAAATTACACATTTAGTAAATAATTGAATGTCATTCCAAGCTCCAGATCCACATTGAATGCTATTTTTCCATCTTCTTCAAGTCTCTTTATTTTCAGCAGCATAAATATTCCACCATGTACAAGGTATGAGTCAGTGGGACACTTTTGGGGAACTACAGACTCTAAATACGTTTAAGCCGGCTGTCTATTGTCACTGTGGGCCAAGTTGTTGCAGAGCTGCTTCAAGGAAGCAGTGAACTTGGGCACTATCACTAATGCTATAGCATTGTTGTCACAAATCTACTGCAGCCAGGTCTGAGAGTTTGGAAAGAGCTGAACATTTTAAATACCACTCAGTGAAACAATTTTGTATTTCAATTTTTTAAGCAGGAAACCTAAAACTCAGCTCTTAACCTCACACAGAGTAAAAACCCTGTTAGAAGTGTTCTAGTTTCCCCCAGGCCAATGCTCTTTCTCTCAGTCTGTGGTCCAATCAACCAATAACACCAAATTACTATACTATAACCGCTCAGAACACACTGTGATTTTGGAGCTACTGGGAAGAAATTAGAAAACCCATGTTTTTTTCTCTGTCTGCTCACTCTTCATACTTTGTGAGCATCTCTCTTTTGCACTCTCTCTCACAGATAGCAGTACGAGAAGACTTTCTGAGACCCTAGCTAGATTAGCGTAATTTTAGGGCCAGGTTATTATTTTTCACTCAGTTCATGGAAAACTTAAGTATCTACATAATTATGAATCTTTAACATTTTGTTTTGCATTTTACTGTAGTTGTAAGTGTCTCCTTAAATTCTGCTTTATTTTATGACATGTGCATTATTTTCTTTGGTCGGTCTCCACATGTTCACAATAAAACGTGCCGTCTCAAGACAGAAGGTCAATTAAGGTCCCAGCACCTATCAAAGACAGTACACTTACTCCTTTTTAACTCCTCTCCTCCATCAACCTAAAACCCTCTATCCCACCATCCTTTCATCTAGCAGTGGCTCGTCTCGTGTGTTATTTTCTCTGCCTTTTCATCTTTTCCATCGGTTTCTCTCTTTCCCTTTGCGTTCCCCCAGTCGAACCCACAGCCGTTAATGTCTATGAGCTCATTCCTTCCCTTCCCCTGTAATGACAGCACTCTGGTTGACGCACGCTGTCCAACACCTCACCTCAAACGCTCGCTGTGAGGATCTCAACGTGTCTCACTTTTGCATTTGGCCTGTCTTGCTTTTTGAGTGCTACGGTGGAGCCAGGCAATCCTGTTGTTACACTCTTCTCAAATTGGATGCTTACTATGGTTGAGAATAATCATAAGCTTCTGCCACGTGGGCTGTGACTTATTGACAGCTCGTAATTGTGCCAATGTGTTGCATCCTGATAGAGGCGCAGAATTGGAAAATTAGTGTCACTGGGTTACGATCAGCTGCAGATGTGCCTAAGTAGAGTTAAAATGTTTTCATGGCCTACAGCCTTCTGGGTGGGGTGCTTTGATGGTTTTAGGGTGTGCGCTTTACACTTTGTGTGTGTTCTACTCAGTTTATAACTGTGCACACGATGTATGGAGCGCCCAAGTGTAGACGTGGCCACTGGCTGTTTTCTCAAACCGGTCTCTTCCCTTCAGTCAGAGTGCAGAAATTGACATTGCCGTTTACACAAGGGCACACAGTTAAGTGGAAAAGCCTCTGTTGAGACAGCTGGATCTCAACCCCTTGGTGTTTCATCACATATCTCCTCACACGCACGCACGCACGCACACACAATCAGTCTCTCCGCACATAATATGCTCACTATCAATAAACAAACACAGGTATGCCAGTGGGCTGCCGGACAAACATGACATGAGCGTTAGCCGGGTTCTCACCCAGTCTCATAAACAGGAATAGTACAAATACATACCAATCTGACACCATTCACACATCCAGGCTGTATGGCGCTTCACAGAGCAAACAGTGAGCAGGGCAACTCACAGGCTGGCTGTACTCTGCTATTGTGCACCTCATTAATGATTATGTATCAAACTGAAGCATATGTAATTTCTTTTCAATCTTTCCATTGCATTAGACAATTTTACAGAGGGCAGTTTGTTTCCAACCCCAGTCTCATGTGAAATCAATCTATCCAATGGTTCAAGACATTATGTCAACATTGGAGCACAAGGGTTATTATGACGCCTGAATTCCCTTCTTAAAGTGGCAATCCGTAAGATTTCAGTCCTGGTTGATTTAGAATTTCTATTTGAGTGAAATCAATGGAATTGTGCTAAGAGTTTAGCGGTCTGGAGCATAGAAATACAATCTCATTCCATGTCTATGGTCTGGAGTCTTGTTGTTGATACATGAGCTTCAAGTTTTCAGAATTGTGTGCATAGTTCCATTTTTTGTGTGTATACAATGGAGAAAAACATAATTATTTTAGGGAGATATCACGCCAGACACCCAGTTTGTAATACTGCAAATATATAAATATTGCAATACGTTCATCAGTGGGCCATAGGCTTAATCATCATTGTATTACCTCTTTCTGCAATAGATGGTGACTTAACAGATATTGTATTTAAATGAAAACCTTCAAGATTACAGCTTTAAAGTGTAAATAGGCCACATTTGCTTTTCATAATAGCTGTCGTATCCATTACACTTCTAAAACACACTCACACTGATAAATGCAGAGGGAGAAAATGTGGAAAAGTAACTATTAACCAGAGTCCACAAAGGTGAGGAGATCAGCGTGGAGAGGAAAGATGCCTGACACAGCAGAAACTGTGGCAGCATTTCCTCTGCAATTTACAGAACATTTCCATGACAATGTTTTCTGTCAGATGCTAATTCAGGCCTGTCAGTTTCTTAACCCCAACCATTAGATCTGCAAAACTGACAAAAAATACCGTAGTGAAAACATAGAACACATCCCAACGACCTTAACCTAGATCTCTGAACTCACACACCTTACAGCACAGCAGTACCACACCCTGGCTCTCTTGCTACCAGACAGACTGTGTGTCTGGGTATGTGTGCGCATGTGAGTAAGACTGTATTTGTTTCATGTGCGTGTTAGGGCGTAATTATTGCTAAGGCTGTGACATTCCGTGACATTCATACAAGGACTCAGGCTCTACTATGGGCCCTATCTGTTGCAGTTTTCCTGAATCAAAGGGGAACGTACATTGGCTGGCCTGGAATCAATGGAACGCACCACATGTGGGACATTAGTCTGAGAATAAAAAAAGTATTTCCAGCTCCAGATTTGAAAAAAAGAGAAAAGCTCAAAGTCTCTTTGGGCTGTAAAGCTAGCCTCAGCAGTGAAGAGCCCAGCCCGAGCCCGTGGTCCGCTCCCTGTAGCCCTATGCGTGTAACCCTATCCTCCGCCTGATTCGTTGCCAAACACTCTTACCACCACCAGCCCTGTACTTAGTGTACAACCGCCCTGCTGCCACTGAACCACACATGCACAAATGGATGCAAAAAGTACACACACACACACACACACACACACACACACACACACACACACACACACACACACTCTTATTCCACTACGCCACGGTTTCCTGAGCCTGGGCCCATTCCTACAGATTGCTGCTGGGCACACCCACCCACCCAGCCACCCCACGAAAGCCAAGGCTTGAGTCCTGGATCCCCACCTTCTCTTCTGCTTCAGCTCCTTCTATTCCCTCTTTCTTCCATCTATTCCTCCATCCATTCACCCAATTGCCTTCCCTGGTAGGCTTTCCAATCTAATGATTCCTCACTGTAAACCTCTCTTTCGGTCTTTCCCATGTCTTTTGGCGGAGAGGTTATCTGAAGTCACAGTCAGTCGCACACAGAGTAAAGCAACATATCCCTCTGTTACTTTTGAGTACTTTCTGGACTAAATTAAATGATTTTTTATCTTGTCTTTCCTCTGTGCTTCAGCGTCATGTTAATCTCCTTCAGCTTCCATTGCCTAATTTGTTCTATACCAACACTACCAGAGGGGAACCAGACAGGACGGCAGACAGTAAAACAGAGACAGCCGTCCCTAAGCTGTAGCTGAAACTGGGTTAGCTACAGTAGCTGCTGGATTCCCTTCCTTTCATGGAGGTTTGGGAGCTTGCAGACTTACAGGGCCTCTGAACAATGAGAGGAATGTTTGAGCGGCTCTGGCCTCGCTTCACTTCTACCATTATGTCTCTCGACTGCTTTTCTAGAACTTTTTGTGACCTCTGTTCCCACTCTGTGCTGCCAACAAAACCCCACGGAGACACACACAGACTGATGGACATGTAGACAGACAGATGACACGCATGTGGTAGATGGATGACATACATACTGTAAGAAGACTGTTGCAAAGTAAGGCAGACAAAAAGGTACAGGCAAACTAATTATGCAGTAATTCATTCAGACAGTTGGAGATATAATCCCTAAATCAGACCGACAGACATAGGCAGGCAGACAGACAGACAGACAGGCAGGCAGGCAGGCAGGCAGACAGGCAGGCAGGCAGAAAAACAGACAGAAATCAAGTCATCCCATTCAAAGGAACTATTTACGTCTGACCTTTGTAATGGAGCCGGTCCACAGTGGCAGACGTTAGATCAGGGCAATATTCCAGTGCCAACATTACAGTACATTTGAACAGCAGGCACACTTTACTGTCGTTCCATGTAAATGTCTGGCCTGATCAACAGGTTGCAGGAATTGCTGTGAAGTGAGTGTGAAGTGCTTCTCTGTGAAAGACCAGTGGTTCAAGAAAAGCGTACAGATTTTCCAGGTCATAAAGTCATAAAACGGTAAAAAAGGCAACAATCAACAACTGAGAAAAGGCAGACGCGATGCTGCACCTACCTGAGACAACAGTTTTTACTCCTTTCCTCTGTCTCAATGTCACTTTCCTCATGCTCTCCCTGCAGTGTCACACTCTTAAGTTGAACTTCACAGTTGCCCCCCCCCTCTATCTCTCTCAGTGTTTGTCTGTGTCTCCCACTCTTCGTCTGCTCTCGTGGGTCTGTTTCTCCTTCGTGGGTCTGTTTCTCCTTCGGCTGTGCAGACAGAAGTGTGTGAATCGAGTGTGTCTGGGAGCCAGACAGGGTGAGAGTAAGAGAGTGGGCGGGCCCAGCCCAGTGCAGGGGATTCCTTTATGACGATGTCAGAAGAGAGGAGCCCTCCCCTTACTTGTCTCTTCTCTGCCTCCTTCCCCTCCCTCTTCTCATCTCCTCCCCTGTGCATGGCCGAGGCTGCTACTAGAACACAGGAAAGGGGGCAGGGAGATAATTGGCCGCACAGCTGCTAATAAATGAGCAAAGGCTGTTTGAGTCAATAGCAGGCAGGAAGACCAGGCTAAATGTGCAGTGTTTCAGTGGACAAACATACTAAGAAGCTTTGTAACACTGTCTTGTATGCTGAGAACGTTCTGTAAAGAGCTGAGAGTTACAACAAGTTGCAGATAGTGATAATTTCTCCCGTTGTCTGACAAAGATCTGAGTCATCGCATTTATCCTAAAGACACCGTAATTCAAACCCTTCTAATAGCAGCTAGTATTATTTTGCAAGCTTGTTTTGAGATGTTTGTTTTACTCTTATCCAAGAATGTGCATTTTTGTGTAATCATATTGATGAGTGTATTTGGACAATGATTTGTATAACACTTTAAAAAACACAAAGCACTTTTCGAAGAATTGAATAGAGGAAATGATCACGAAAGGCCCATAGGAAATATAAAACCATGGTAAAAGTCATATTCACAAGGCCGGAAACAATAATAGAAAGTGTTTAAGTTGAGCATTAAGAAGTGATTTGAAAGATGGCATAGGTTTAGCTAAAGTCAAATAAATACCGGATCTTGCTTTGAATCAATAATTCAATAAGACGCTGATGATTTGACACTACATACATACACAACCATGCCGAAATCGTGTCTGTTAAAGTTGTAACCTTGTCTATTCTGAATGCTTATGCTAAGGTTGGTGTGAAGTGGTTGTGTCTCTTGTTTTGGTGAAATTTTAAGCTGCTTTTTATTGTGAGAGAGGGACTTTAACTAGGGCAGGAGTGCAGGGTTACAGAGTAATCTAAGCAAGAAGAGACAAAGCGTGGCTGATTTTTCCAGTTCACTTAAAGCTAGACACTTTTACAATATGGAAATCATTCTCAAAGTGACAGAGATCCATGAGTCAACAGATGTGCTTAAAAGTATAAATTTGAGTGCGCTGCAACGTGACACTTATTGTGAAGACATTAAAGCGTAACTCTCGCCAAAATGCAACGTAGGGTCTTTTTGTGAATGTACCCGAGTCAAACTTTCGTTTAAAAGCATAATTAGGACGGAAACGCCACTTTTAAGTTTTACCGTAATCTCATTTTCGGTCAAATGGCCTTTTGAATGGGAGTGCTAGGGGCACTACTATGATAGCATCAAAATCACTATTTTTAAAACACTAAGAAGGCTCAACACATCATGAAACTTTGCTCGAAGTATCACCAGTGGCTCTACACATGAACTCGAGCATTGAGAACATTGTTTGTGTACACAGAGTTTACTAAAAAGAAAGGTTTTGAACGACTCACTTTAGCAGTTCCCTTCATAGCAAAAGAAAGTATTCTTCCCTGTATTTACGTATGTTCATCATGGACTTTGCAACTTCTGAGTTAGGCTCTTGTATTTGTGTGTGTGAAGTGTTTGTGTCCAAGCTTGGTTTGATCTGCACCTGTCAAGCATAGGACCCCCCCTCCCCCCTCCCTTCCCACCTACACACACCCCTTCCCAACAGAGAGCCAGTAACACAAGCTTCAGAGAGGGGCTATTAGAGGCTTTATGACTTCCCCTTCTTCCCCTAAAGCCTTTGGGTGTGTATCTGTGTGTGAGAGCGGCAAAGTCTCGCACAGACAACCACGCCCCTGAAAGAGAGCGGACGTCACACATTCCACACACACATCCACACACACTTATGTGTCTCTTAGCAACACATACACTCAAGCTTAGTGAAATGACTTTGCCAGTAAAGGACACATGACCGCAACACATCCTTTATCTTCAGGTGGGATACTGTTTTGTTTATGGACAGTTTCTATGCTGTCTTTGGAGGGGATTTACAACTTTGCATAACAGACATATGACGTGTAATGAATACCATAACTTTTTGAGCGTTAGTTAGAAAAGATTGCTTGTGGTGTGAGTGAATGGGGTTACGCTGGAGTGGAATAGAGCTTCATACATTTCTGACTTATGTGTATATGTGTGTTATCACTGCATGACTATCTGTTCATATCTTGTTTTTAATTAATTAATTAATTTGACAGGGACAATGCACAGCTCCTTAGCAGTACCAGAGTTAGCTATAAGCTCATTTTCATCTGTAGTCCCTGGGCAGGAAATAGGATAACATCTCTGTCAGAAAGGAACCCTAACACTATATATATATATATATATATATATATATATCATGTGTAAAGGTCAAGGACTCAATAGTCATGTAAGTAAATGAGCTGAAAAGTCTTAAGACAGAGTTAACTGGGTAGTCTATGTTGTGATGAACTCGTCTCTGGTAAAAACAAACCCAAAAGCATTTCCATCTCCATTCTGTGGTCTAAACTTCAATACATGCCGTGCACACTCCCCTCTTATTTTGCCTCACAGGGATGACTATTAGCATAGCCGCATGCAACACAAGTACTATAATGAGTAAGATGAAACAGAGCTGAAACAAAGATGCTCTCAAAAGCTACTCATCACAAGAAGACTTGAGACAACTTTCAGTTTCAACCAATACCAGTTCATTCCATTCTGGGCAAAATAAAATCCAAATAAACTTGGTATGAAACTGTAGAAATGAGGCCATATTTTGCTACTTTTCAACCAATGCCATTTTATTAGGAGCTAACTCTGGTGCGCAATGTTCTGCAATCATTCCTGCTGGCAGTGGAGGATAATGGTATTCGGAAAACAGTGCTGAAAGAGCGCTCTGTACTTCTTCTTGCCCTATAGGCCATACTCTGTTCTTTATGATTCTGTAAAACATTATCAGCTCTATGGAATAGTGTAGTGATATGTAAGCATTGTAAATGTGTGTCTCTGTGTGTGTGTGCATGTCTGTGTGTCTTTGTTTGACTGATGAGTCCGTTTTCAAGAGATAACGAGCAGGTGTTATCTAGAAATGTGTGTGCGTGTGCAGTTTTAGTGTACAATGTGTGTGCATGTGTATAATACAGAAGTTATTCATTGCAATATTTACCTCTAAGGTCACAGTGAACTGCAGATCTTTAGCTCCAGTGGGTAAATTTGTGGAGTATATTGGAAGAATATTTCAGTGTTTGATCTTACACTGTACATGGCCGTTACTGTATGCATGCATAGATGTGTGTGCGTCAAAGGGTCACACGGGACATTCGACTAAGTGGCCATCTTAGACAGTGAGTCAGACAACAGTAAGCGACTAATCTGGGCCACTGGGTTTGGGAGTAAAAAAAAAAAATCAACTTCCATTTGGTTGTCATGGTGAGTCAGATCCAATTATGCAACAAGCAGTGGAAAATGGTTTTGGAGAGAAAAAGAAATGCAGGAGAACGACGGCTGATCTGTGACGTATCAACTTTAAACTTATTTAACTATACGTGTTGGCTGAGAACACATACTTATTAACAGCAACAGTTTCTGTAGGGAGAGGGAACACTTTGCTTGCACTATCCTTTATTGTTTCTTTTGAAATCATTCATTTAAAAATAATTTTCCATTCAACTCAATGGAACTGAATTGTATACAAAGTCCTGATGTCACCTCCTGTTTTACTAGCTTTGCTAACTTGATGCAGGCTCTCATTCAGCTTTTTCTTTTTTATCTTTCTGAAAAGATAAAGTGTGTTCCTGGTGTTTACTTTCCATTTTCAAATCAAAACCAATCCACTACAGCACTTGCTATTAGCAAAAGAAGCATACAATACAACTACAGGTGTCATGAAAATGTACCTGAGCAGCAGCGCGGGTACTTGGTTCATCGAAACTTGGTTTTGTCCATATCCATAATATCCACCAATGGTCTTTTCTGAAGAAAAACTTTTTACCTGTGAGCTCGTCTAAAAACTACACCGTTAAGTCTTCTCTGTCCTGCTATTATACATAGACGTGTCTGACTAGCTGCGACCCCCTCGACTCGCCACTGGACTAGCTACTTTTGTTGACTCGGGATGTTTAACCCACAATAGTGTTGAGCTTATGGACAATGGTGTTTATTAAAGGTAGCTAATAATTTCAATATTGAAAGTAAACAACATTATTATTACTAGTATTATTAAGATTTATCATCCTTTTCTAGATGTATGAAGTACACTTCACTATAAACTGTAAAGACTCTGGACTTTCTTACTGGATTTTTAGTTATTTGTGTTCTAAAATTGTAATTAAGTTTACTTACTTCTGGACCAGAACATGAAGTTCCAGTTTCACTTAGGCTCTGTATAGAAGTACTCAATACATGGGTTCTTATATGATGGATAATATTTACATTTATTTTAAAGATGTATACTGTAAAGTATAATCTTTTACTTGATGCACTGCATTCTGGTTTGTACTTCTGCTCCCTATAATGTGCTGAACTGTATATAAATAGATGCCAAATAGCTTGAGTAGGGGCATTGGCCCTGGTAGCAGTATTGTGTAGGGTTGCTTAAGAGGAGTGACCCACATTGTCGATGGCCTCCGGAATCAACCTATCAATCTTTCATCCCTCTCCTCCTCCTCAGCCCCACCCTGTATTAGCAGCCCCGGGCACTCCCCCCCCATTCCCGGCCTCTTTTTTACCCATCCACCCTTGACCCGCTCCCGGGACATTTGAGGTCATAACTTTTCTACACCTCATCCATGCTGGACCATGTCACTGGAAACCAGTCCAGAACTTGGTTATTAAGTACAACAGAAGACCAGCATGTCTTAACCGAGCTCAAACTAGCCAGCTAGGAGGCTCCGAATGGATCCACTTGACTTTGAATGGTCTGCCCTTATTTTCTCTTTTTTTCTCTTTCCTATGCTCTCTCGCTCTCTCCCTCTCTTCTCTGGTATTTATGTGTTGGCAGTTGCCGTGGAGACAAGATAAACAAACACTGTGGCGGTAGACAGGAAGTGCTGCGGAACCACAATGGCGTCACTGCGGCTCTGCACTCACTCGCCCTCTTTCTCTCTCTCTTTCTGCCCCAGCCAGCATGCATGCTATTATCCTTAGCAAGCTATATGGAGACCACACTGCTCTCGCTTTCTCTCTGTTCTCTCTCATTTCTCTCATTATTATTAGCATTGCTTTTTCAGCTGTGTGTGTGTGTGTGTGTGTGTCTCTCTCTCTCTCTCTCTCTCTCTTCAACTTTATACCACATTAGCTGGAAAATCTCTGTCTGATTCGTGGTGTCTGGAATGCCTGGTGTTAGTTGATGTGCTGAAAAGCTGTTAGGCACCGACCGTTTTAAATGTTCGACCTGTCTGCAGGGCGTTCACTGTCGAGAAGCTGCTCCCCTGTTTCAAAACTGGGTCAAGAATGTGTGTGTTTGTACTGTATGTTTTGGAGTTTGTGAGAGGCCTGTGAGTGTGAGTTGATGGGTGAAAAATATCAGCGTTTGTTGGATTTATGGGTAATACATTATGTGTGAGGGAGTCAGATTATATCCAGTGAGTGAGTCAACAGGTGAAGTGAGAGGCCAATATAGTGAGGGCAGTGCCACAGAGTGAATAAAAGGAATGTGTGCGGTCTTATTGCAGACTCTTACATCAGACTGGCATTAGTGTACTGTGCACATCCCTCCTGTTCTCCCTCTGTCTTTTTTACACAACCCAGCTCTAAATTTACTCTTCTGGAAAAACCCCTTGAGAAGATACCGCCCTCTCTCTCCCACTCCACATGCTAAAAATATCCAGCCAAGACCACCTTAACAGCCCCCTTCCTCGCTTGCTTTTCTTTCTGTACTCCCCTCTTTCGATTTACTGCTGCCCCTCTCTTGTTCACGTCTTGCACTCAACGCCAGTTCATTGTCTTACATGACTTTTTGCTATGTAATGTGTTGTGACTCCTTTCTTTAGTTTGTTTTCCTGTGTACTTTACCTTCCTTTTCCTATTTTCACCTTCTTCCTCTATCACTCCCCCGATAGCGGCGTCTTCTTCCAATCCGTCAAGGCTGCTTGGCATTTCTGCTGAGATAGACTGTCAGCCAGCCATCCCTCCATCCATCTCTCCATCCATCCTTCCATCAAAGCAGCCAATCAGACTTACAGCCAACCAGTCTGTGGACCAACCAGCTGCCCACCCAGCTGGCCAGATGATGAGCGGTCCAGCTATCGGGTTCTGGCTGGTGGTGGAACCCGGTGAACAGATGAGTTCTCTGGACACACAAACAGAAGAAACAGAGTTGGATTTTCTTGAGGTCAGCTCATAGCATGGGAGAGAGATGGAAAGATTAAAAACATATGTCAAGATTCAAGATTCACTTTATTGTCCCACATTGTAAGACATTTGGATTTGGCTTCCACCCATGCTGCATCCAAATAAAAATATTCCACATACATACAAGAAAATGGTAAGCCAGGAAACAAGAAACATATCAAAGAACAGAATAATAAAACATACAGTAATGCTAAAATAGATAAAAACCAATGCCAATCATCACAGTGTCTTCTATTTATCACCCCTTTCTGTAAGAAATAGAATAACGATTGAAACAGCAATTGCAATTGTGAATTGAATGCTGGTAGCAATGTTGTTAATGGTATTGTGGCTATAAAAAGAAGAATACGAAAAAGAAGTGAACCATCAGGAAACATTTGTGAGAATGAAATGTAGATGTGCAACTGGCCAATGTATATGTTTTCAGTTTAAGGAAGTGATTCCAAGTAGTGTACTGTACATGTAAGACCATCATTTTCTATTTTTGTTTTTGGTGGTCAACGAGAGAGGAAGCCTATCTGTGACCATATGGTGTTTCTGTTCCTCTGTTCAACCCCTGACATCATCTGGAGTGACACACGGCCGGGTGACTTCCTCCGTCTCATTAATCACTTGCATGTTAACAGGCGCACACACTCTCCCCAATTCCTGTACCCTTTACAGCTCCGCACCACATTCCGCCCTCCCTCGTTAGCTTTCCAGCTCCAACATCAGCCTCCAATGCTCTTTCCCAGCTGATCTGCCCACTTAGCAGTGACCTTTGACCCTCCTCCTTCTCCCCCATAAAACCTCCAACCGCCATGCCATGTTTTCTCCACCTGCTGCTCACCTGCTGTGTGTGTGAGGTATGAAACCAGACGAGGGAGGATCTGTCTTTAAACATGCCTGAAAAAAAAAGAAAACACTTTTTTATCGAGAAAGGCATCTTGTTTTTAACTTGAGCTTTGTTCATAGTGTGTACTTTGGCTTTCCCGCACTTGTGTTGTGAAACTCAGGACAAAAGTGAAAAAACCCACAGCCGTTGGAGGACAGGTGATACGTCTAGTGTGTTATCTCTACATGGAGATAACCCTGACAAGAAGGATCATCAACACCAGGCTCTGATTGGCTGTTTTGAGCTGAACTTTTGAACATTGGGGAGGTACAGAGAGAGACTATAAGTAGGGGAAAGTTGGGTGTATGGGTGATTATGTATATTACTGCACACTTTTAATATTACTTAATGCAGTGTGCAAATAATCCTGCAACTACATTTGGTCATTATTAACAGTTTTAGTACAAAGGATGTGGCCATATATCATGCCAATAAAGCTTACTGATGAATTGGACAAGAACAAGATGGAAAGAGAGAGAGAGAGAGAGAGAGAGAGAGAGAGAGAGAGAGAGAGAGAGAGAGAGAGAGAGAGTCATAGACACTGAGTGGAAGTTAGTAGTCAGCTTTGTGAAGTGGAGCGGTGAGAACTTCTAGTACATCAACTTTTATTATACTGTCAAAATACACAGATACATCTTTGCAGGGAGATTAAGCAGTCTGTGCAGGGGTCTATTTTCTGCTACTCTGTCACGGTCAACAGTAGCCAAAACACCAGTAAGTGTGGGATGAGCCATGGTCTGAAACTACTGTAAATCACAGCATACACACATCTGCAAACTCCTTAGTGTAAATAAAGTTAGTCATCTCCATCACCTAAAGGACTCCTCTACTGAAACAACAGGTCATGGGAAAATAAACCCATCAGTCAGAGGGGACGGAGATGACGAACACAAGAATCATCAAACTCATTTTCAAAATGCAAAAACATTACGTGACCAGTTCTGTAGTAAAAAAAACAAACAAAAAAACTCTTAGCTTTGGTAAACTGGTTACTTTTTCCAGTTTGTCACCCAAAAAAAGATTTGCTAAATCAAATAAATGAAAAGTATGTTGTGCACAACCAGGTGGCCTTCCTAAATGTGTAGGCGTCAGACAATAAATGGGTGGTTTAGCAAGTTAAGCCAAGGTGTGCACAAACTGGGTGTGTCTGTGTGTGTTTCCGCTACCCCCACCCATGTGAAGGGTGCTTTTGGGAGAGGGTATGTGCCCACACTCGTGCCCTCTGGTGCTTAGGCTTTCCTCCATTTTGGCGCATGCACTCTCCCATCTCAGCTCTCTGTCTTTGCTCCTTTCATCTTTCTTACTTTTCTTTTTCTTTCTTTACTTCTTGATTTTTTTGGGGTTAGCATAAATCATCCAACTCATTCCCCTCTATTTTCTGTTTTTCTGCCCTCTCTGCACTCTCCCTCTCTGTGCATATTGGTGTAGCTGTCCTTATTTGGCTTCCCTTCGAGTGAGTAGGAGTGTGAGCATAAATGTGACTGTGTGTGTGTGTTTCCTCCTGACTGTGAGTCACTGCTTGTCTGACTCACGAGCGCTAACAAAAACACACAGTTGCCATGGGGACACACTGACCCCCACCCCCCTTTCCTCTCCCATCTCTCTCTGTCTCTCCCTCCTTGCCAGTCTCTGGTTTCTCTCTCCTTGCGGGCACTGCTGCATCCCAGGCAGCCCCTGGCATTGTTACATGACATAACTTGGGTGGGATGGTGGTGGTGAGGTGGGAAAAACAGAAAAAAACTGAACAAAAGTAAAGGTGACAACTGGTGTAAAAGATTGTTTAAACGGAAAACTTAAATCAAAGTACAGGAGCTTACAGGAGGACAGAAACCTAGGGTGCGAGACAAACAATCATCTATCATCAATAGTAAGTAGAAATGTCTGCATTGGCTGAGACAGTAAACAGAAAGGGCCCACCTGTAGTTCTATTCTCTGCTTCTGTTCTCTTGCTTTTACTGCTCTAAAATTGCAGACTGCTTTGAACTGGGCCTGTTCTTTGATGTGCTGGCGTCACTACTCGGCCTTGCCGTAACCTCCAGGGAGCCGATAATGTGCCCACGTGTGCCATTACATTTGAACAAAAGTCAGGTAGGGCCCTGGATGTACCCAAAGCCTCACGCTACTAGGGTATGGCTGACTTCCTGCATGTTTAATGCTGGTGGTTCGCCACCTAGTGGACAGAATGTATGTTACATATGATTTATTGTAAACTTGGCCATTTTTGGATTATAGTGTCATAATGGCAGTTAGTGTTCTGGTCAATGTGAACCTCTGTATATGATGACTCTGACTGACCAACTGATCATAGACATGTCTAGTTGTTCCCGGTTCCACCAAAGAGACAGTTCCCCTCTGAACTCACATTAATTTAAATAGGCCTAACTGTTAGAGGCCCAAAGAGGTCAATTTACCCAATATTTTTCCAAATATAGCTAAGATTAGAGAAAAGTACAAAACAAAAATACAAAATTGTGTAGCAGAACTTACATTCTTCTTGTTTTCTACCTCATTCATTATTTCAGGACCCCTCAGATTTATAAAGTCACAATGTGGCCTATCTCTAGGTTGGGATCCACTGGCCAAACTGTCAGGGGTGAAAGAAAGCTGTAAAGCTGCAGCAGAGAATAAGCTGCTGGTGTGTCTTCAGCTGCAGGAGGGCTGAGCTCCAGAAAGGAGACACTGGAAAAGTTAAATGTTCAATGTACATGTTCACTGGCAGGGGGGTGTCCGTTTGCAAGTGGGCCTGGGCTAGCAGTTAGTGAACTGTACAGAAAAGCACAAAAATGCAATAAAATTAAGGATGACATCATTATGAGTTAGGGTTATCATATTTGTACCTCAGCATAGATAAAAACAAAAGGTTGCATCTACCTTAATTCATTAATGATTCAGTGCTCCACTTAGTGAGCACGCCCAGTGACCCAAATCAAACACAACATGCTAAATGCTAACATGGTCATGGTGGTTGGTATTTGGTGTTTTAAGCCCCCAATGTCGTCTTCCAGGCAGTGCTGCATGGAAGGCACTAGGGTTAGGGTCATAGACTGTTCATATTATACGGTCTATGGTTAGGGTTAAGGTTAGGGTTAGGTGCCTTGAAGTCGACGGTTGCAGTGCTGCCTTGAAGTCGACGATGGGGGCTTAAAACACCATCAAGCCATGGTGGTTCCTGCAGCAGTGATTTCTGTGTTCACTGAGGAACGTTTATGTGTGAGGCCTTTCTGCTGTGACAATAAACCTTGATGTGACTGCAGAGCCTCTTTTAGCTCAACACCTTTTGAATTTGAGAAGACAGACAGAGAGGTTGAGTGGTTTTGTGGCTGTATATTTATATTTACAATTCATAATCAGTTGTATGCTTGTGGTTTGGACATCGGGGCTCATGTTGTTGCTGATATTGACCATCATAACCCCCCCCCCCCATCCCCAGCTCCACCTCAACCAGCTACAGCAGTAAAATGCTCCTTATACATTAATGCATGCGTTTTAAAAATCTAATACTCTACCTCTATAATACATTAGTAAAGGGTCCATTTTTCTGCCCAACCAGTAAAATTACATTTAATAATTACATTCTGCTGATAAAACTTAAGTAGGATTTAAACTTTTAAATGAAGGACTTTTACTTGTAATATAGTATTTTTTCACTATTCTATCAGCACATTTACTTAAGTAAAACATTTGAGCACTTCTTCCACCACTGTCTTTCTAAGACTACACACAGACTGGATGAACATGCAGAAAAAAAATACAGTCACACACGCACACACACACACACACACACACACACACACACACACACACACACACACACACACACACACACACACACACACACACACACACGTGCTTGTCCTATAGACTTTTGACCTCTGTTTAACCTTTGCATGGCCTGCACGCTCACAGCAGCTGGCTGGTGTTGAATTGTGAGAACAGGCTGAAACTGAAACTGTACACCGGCATAATCCTTAGCAAGAGAGACGGAGGGAGAGCGGGGGTTGAGATAAAGAGAGGAAATGGGTCAAAATGAGAGATTTTGTAGGTACAGATAAACCAATAAAAAGGAGGTATGTAAGCGAATGAGACAGTTTCAGTCGTACGAAGAGGTTCAAAACAAAGTACGAGCTTCTGAAGCAAATGAGAGTGATGGAAAAACCATCAGACAGGACAGATACTAGAGAAGGCATGAGAGATGGTGACAACAATTTAATATGTTCAAAAACGTCATTGTCACACTTGAAAAAATGCAACCTGCCATATATGCTGTATACTTTTACTGTATATACATCAGCCATGGTAACATAGAGTTTTGTGACTGTCAGAACATACAGAGTGAGCCCTACTGCACACACAGACTGAAGAATCAAGACACTACTGTTAGTGTAGGGTTTGTAAGGGTGTAAATAGATGCAAAAAAAGAAAAGATGTCCACATAAATGACTGAACTCGCAGTCCCACTTGTTTCAATACATTGTATCAACACTGCTTGGATTGCAGCGTTTATACCTTCTACACGGACACACACACACACACACACACACACACACACACACACGCGCGCACACACACACACACACACACACACACACACACACACACACACACACACACACACACACACACACACACACATTGTGTGTATGACAGCTGTTCCTGTGTGTGTGTAATAATCCTCAATAAGCTCCATGGCTCCCACAGTCTCTTTCACTAGATCCTCCAGAGCATCTCTGACCTCACTGTGTAGCCTCTCTTACACTCCCTCTGCCGCACGACCTGCTCACACTGCTCATGTTGTAGCTGATCACATCTCTTCACTCCAACATACTATCTGCTGCTGCTAGTTGCACCTTTGAGCCTTAACTCCCCTTTCTTGCCTGGCCCTTATTTAATTAAAGGAACAGTATGACATTTTTGGGAAATACTCTTGTTTGCTTTCTGGTGGAAAGTTAGATGGTAGAAGAAGATTTATACCACTCTAGTGTCTGTACGGTAATTATGAAGCTATAGCGATCAACCAGTTAGCTTAGCATAGCACAGAGACTACAAACAGGGGGAAACTGTAGGCCTGGCACCTCAAAAGCTCACCTTATATCTTGTTTGTTTAATCCGTACAAAAAACAAAGTGTAAAACCAAGAAATTTGCAGTTTTGTGCCGGACTGTTTCTTGGCCTTGAGCTTTTGCCAGGCAACCAGTGGCAACTCCAGGAAGTTACTGCTTCTAACTAAGAAATAGTCTGACACAACCCCAAAAAAACAGCCAGCATAAAGATCTACTCTGTTTAGTTTAAGTGCCATTTATCTATCCGTGTTGTAAGCTTGCCCTCTGCTGTACACAGCAAGCCTCCTCCAATGATAAACTCATTCATCATGCCATTTGAACCTGAGAAAACTTTCCTTTCTTCTACATTCCAGTTTCCATTGTTGTCCATTTAAGTTAGTGGTGCTTCCCTTTGTTATGCACATGTGCACTGGAGCACTTTGGGAAAAGAGGTTAGTGGTGATACATTATTTAAATGAGTGCTAAATAACAACAGGAATTATTTTTTGGGCTGATTTGATAATCAGTTAATAAACTGTATGTAAATATACAAGTAGGAGACGTTACACACAACCAGTATACACAGCCATCCTTTTCTTTGTGAGTGATTATTATGAAACATCTGCATGGGCTGGAGGTGGAGTCTCAACTCTTTCACAGTGATCTTCTGCCAACTTTGGGCTAACCCCTGACTGATGGCCCAAAACGCCCACAATGTCCAGAATAATTTTTGTCACAATGTCCATACAACTCTTTCAAATGCAGTCCATGATGATGGGATACTGTTTTCTTTTTACAGTTGTTTATACTTTTTAAATATAAAAATAACTGTCTCCTTCATTTGTTTGAAACAAGTCTCTAGGAGTGGTGAGAATGGGAGGATTTAAGTGATAGGGATATAGGTAGATTTGTGAAAACTTGTTTGCAACATTCCCACCTGACAGAAGTACATGCATGAAGTGTTTACAGATGCTGTTGCTTCTGAACAGTGTGATTTTAAGTATACACAGTTTTTGCAGTCAGCACCTTCTTCATGTTGTACTTTGAAGAGGGAAAATAAGCTCTTAAAGGGTCTCTGAAGTGGCTTAAAAAGTGAAATCCATAGCACAACTTTTTCTTTTGTCACATTTAATTCCAGGAACAAAATATCTTCTGTTGTATGGTGGATCTTGGTTCTTTCTCTTCACGCAGAGAGCTCATATCTCTGTCCTTTGGTTGTTTCTAGTGTCCTTGGAGGGGAATATCTCAGAAGTTGCTGAACAGCTCATACTTTTTCATCCAGTCCATCTGCGGTGCCCTCTTCTTTTCTTTGGCATGGACCTTCATCTTTTCTTCTGCTGCCGTAGCGCTCAGGCCTATCTCAGCGAACGGGTCCATCAGCCGGCCGCCCTCATCGTCCGCCAGCTAGACGGGAGATATTATTGAAGACGGAGAGACAGACAGAAGGCTTCAGGGTACTGACTTTCATGTGAAGACCAAAGATCAAACACAGCACCATACACAAATGCTCACACTCACCTGTGTGCTGTTGCCCTGGCTGCTGAGGTCAGAGTGCGTGGACCTGATGGACTGTGTGGTGGAGCTCCCGTTGATCTGAGGGTTGTGGGAGCCGTTGGATATGGATGGACCATCATAGTCTATGGAAACAAACAAACAAACAAACAAGCCCACAGATTGTTGTTTTACACTAGTGTAGTTTTAATAATCTTTATACATAGTTCATATTCAAAGGAATGGGATATAATTTAACATATGGAAGTCTTAAAGCTTTGTTGTTATGTACTTTATGGTCCAACAATGTTTCACAAGTAGAGAACAACACTTTCCTCTAACTTAGTGGTCACGACTTATTCTTTCATGTTTTGTTAAAAAACATATTCATTATTAAATCACATTAGTTGTTTGTAACAATCAGCTTAAGTATGCAGTGCACAGATCACATCAAGCAGAGATAACTAAGGATGTTAAGTTTCTGTATGGGAGGGGTGGGGTACTGAGGGGGCCTGGGCAGTGAAAAAGTGTATAAAAATATTTGCACAGATTGGAAATCAGAAACTCTGCCTCATGTATGACTCTCATCATGCAACATGGTACATTGAATGAATTCAGTGTTTATGATAATTGGTTTCCTTTCTGTTTTTATGGAGAAGTGTATTGGATATGTTATTCCTAAAATTATACTGACATAAAGGAAAAAACTATATTTATGTAAACAAATGAATGCTTTAGTAGTGATAAGTAACCTAATGTATTATATTTGTAATGTTTCTTTGCATATTTAACTTAAAGCTATAGTGCGTAGTTTCTGTCAAGTAACAACTTGATAATGTTGCATCCTGAAAGTTTATATGTGACACAGTCTTTTGTTAGTATAGTCCTACCTCTGAGATGGCTGACCGTGGGGATAACTCCCCTCGTCTTGAAGTGTTCGTCTGTGTCTGGGTCCACCACCAAAAGCCAGGTCTCATCTCCCCCTTTCTTTATGAAGGCCACCACCTCGGCATGCCGCATGCCCTCGACGTTCACACCGTTTACCTGGAAAACACAGAGACAAAAAGAAAGATAGTGATTTTATAGGTCCTCTGGCAGCCATAGTGGATGTCCACAGATCTTGGTAAACAGCGAATATCAACAGACTGAAAAGCCTGATAAAGTGATTACTTCACTGACTCACTGGACTACATGCATGCTCAGATAATACCAGCTTGTAATCATAGTATATGGTCAGATAGCAATTTCTGTCTCATTGTTAGGACATACAACTTTGATAAAAGTGCGTAAGTATGTAGGTAAGTGTGTAGCTAGCATTATCATCAGCTGCTTTGTTTTGACTCAAATTGTACTGAATTGAATTCAAACATATCACATCCCTAAAATGCCAAAACATGTGGGCATGGTCGACCAGAACCGATCTACATTACTTCCAGCAAAGGTCCCAGTCAGTTGGGATTTATGCATAGGGGTTATAAACAAAGTTTTTCCCAACATAAATCTCTCCAGGTCGGTTGATTGGTTAAGTTCACAATCACCTTTAAACAAACCTTCCCATCACTCTTTTTTATTTATTTATTGTTGACGTACCACACTGAGGGCCGGTGCTACCTCATTCATCCAGTAGGTGGAGCCGTGGGACAACATACTGATAATACACTGTTCAAAAATGACTATTAGAGGGCCTCCACCTCTCCACACAATGTTACTCAAACTCTTGTTATGAATTATGAATTCTTGCAATAGCAGTTCAGGAAAGCGTTTAGCATTTAGGACAGCTGTACCTGCTGCTGTTAAGTTATGATTAACCTCAAGAAACAAAGACTCTTTGTCAAAACTTTCTCAAAGGGGTTACATAAATCAGGAAACATTAGCGCCAGAAACAGCCCAACAAAGGGACAAAATGTGCGGATGTGACTGACCGTGTATGTGACAATATTTCCCTAGCAATTTTGCGCTTATCTAGATGCTGCATGCATTTGGAGGCCTGCTTTGTCTAGACCTTGGCTCCTCTGAAGCAGGTAGCTTTGTACCACGCCAAGTTAGTGTTGGTGCACAATCAATTATGGATGGCTCTCCTGGGCTCCGGCTATAGTGTTGGTTTCAGGTGTCCAAGTCCTGAGAGGGAATTTGTTTAAAATTCACTGCCTATGACAAGAAAGGGACGTAGTAAAGCAGAGAAAGGGAAACTCTTAAAATTTGCTTTGTGGGTGCAGAAAATGGGGTGAAATGAATGCAGAAAATTGAACTGTAGGCAAATATGTGCAATGAGACAGACTTTATGGGTCTTTTGGGGAAGAAAGGAATGGGGAAACAAGATCGTAAGAGTGGAAGGAAGACAACACGAAGAAAGAGTTGAATCAACAGATGGAAAATGTGAACAGCTCCTCTCCTCTCTTTCATGAAAAAATGTATCCTCTCTTCCCAGGACTCATGGCAGACAGATAAGACAGACATACACAAAAACAGACATCATCAGTCAGCCATGGACACAGACAAACAGTTTGATACAGAGAGAACAAGCATCTTTGTATTCGGCCAACAAACAACAGGTGTTGTGTCATGTTTCACAGCCCTTCATTAACACTCCATCCTACACAAAACAATACACTCTGCTCTCTGCCCACTGTGCTAATTAATACATGCTGTAGGAACAGTACAGAAGCTTATTTCTCATGGGACTATTCCTCTGGGAACCTCTTGATACTAGTGTGTGTATGTATGTGTGTGTGTGTGTGTGTGTGTGTGTGTGTCGCATCAAAGTCACACGTAAAAATTCACAAAGAGTTTAACCTGAGCCAGACCGACAACAAAGATAGAAATAATATCACATCCATACAGGGATAGTAGTATACAGTTCTTAAAACATAATAAAATATATGACACACTGGTATCGGATCGGTACTCGGTATCGGCCGATACGCAAGTTCAGGTATCAGAATCGGTATCGGGAAGCAAAAAATGGTATCGGACCATAATCTAGTATAAAGCAGTTCAGCAACCATGTTCAATAAATCTGGTCTGTTCTACTAGATTGGGATTTTGTATGTGTATGTGCATGTCAGTAAGTTGCTTATATTTTGTGCATTTATAATTGATACAAAAAAGGACAGATATACTTTGAAACTAATGTCACGTGGCATGTGGTGCACATGTAATTTATGAATTGGCTGCTAAAAATATCAATAAAAAAGAAAAATCCAAAGAGTTACCAGCCATGCCAGCAGCTCTGTGAGCTGTACTCAGGCACAGGGATGCTTTAAGCTACTGTAAATGCTAATGTCAGAATGCTAACAAGTGACAATGACAATGCTAACATTCTGTCAGGTAAATTGTGAACCTTGCAGAGGAAAAACATCGTCTGCACAAGATATTATACTGGATAAGTAAAAAAAAAGTGCCATGCTGGTGACGCATGGTAAACTGCAGGGGATCATCAAAGTCATTAGGATTACAGACCTTCATGGCAATCCCTCCAATAGTTGTTGAGATATTTAAATCTGGACCAAAGTGGTGGACAGACCGACGTTATCATCCCTAGAGCCATTCTGCTAGCATGGTTTAAAACAAAATTTCTAGGTTGGCTATGTAAGGTAACAACATAGTGAGTCCTGTGTGAGATAGTCTCGCATTGCCAGACCTTCCTCCACAGCACTGCGGAGGAGGGTCTGGCTAGTCCACATAGCAATCCGGGATGGGAGAAAAACGGCCGCTCAGGAAGGAACTTGTTTTGGTGGAACATGTGTACGTTCAAAAGTTGTTTTAGTCGTGCAACAGACATTTTTTTTAACAGATAGTCTAGCTAGCTGTCTCAATTTATCCTGCAGAGATCTGAGGAGCAGTCAACCATAGACAACACAAAGAAAGCGGAAAGGTAACGGGACATCTGAAAACGGACATCCAAAAAGAGTGACATCCAGTGGAATTTCCGGCAGACCGTGAGCAATCCCGGAAGTGGAACGTCATGGATATAGACTAAGTGTGAGAGAGCAACGTAGGATTAAATGTGTGTGTGTGTTTTTTGTGTGTGTATGAAACATGAACTGATCATCATCCAGGTGTCAAATCACTGTGGAGCTGATTTGTGGGCGGCCATGAATTTAAACCCAAGTGTGTATGTTCTTTGATGTCACCCTCAAGTTTGTGAGAAGTCCAGAGTACGCACTGTTGAACGCAGGCAGAACAGAGAGACTGATGAGGCATTTACTGGTGTCAATGCTTCTGCCAAACATTGGCAGAAAGCTGAGCTCTCATCATAGCCTTTGCAACGCTAGCTGCTGCCGATACACCTCCAGTGTAATGGGGCGTGGTGAAAGAAAAAGACAGCGAGAAAGAGAGATCTGTCATGGTTGTTCGCCTCTCTAACAGGCTGCTGACAGATAACACAAGCGCTGTCTTGACGCATGGCCAGAGACGGTTACAATTATCAGCGTGTGAACACACACACACACACACACACACACACACACACACACACACACACACACACACACACACACACACACACACACACACACACTCGGCAGCTAACTAACTCAACTCAAGGAGTCTCCAAACAAAACTAAAGCACTGAAATAAAGTTATTAAGCTGGCGTGAAATCACATTTTTACCAAAACACTTAATAAAGGCTACCTTAAGTGTCCCACAGGTGTAGTGTAGGATAATTGCAATACACAAACGTCCAAAGCTTTATGCAGACAGTAGCCTAAAAATGCACATAAAAAACATAAAAGGCAAATACATAGATACAGTAAAATTATACATAAATAATACAAAGCTGTTTAGAGTTTAACTATCTTTTAAAAGTTTCCCAAATTTTGTTTGTTAGAAATAACTTAACTAGAGCTGCAACTAACCAATCGATTTTATCGATTAATCAATTAACTGTTTAGTCTTTAAAATGCCAGAAAATACATACGAGGAGACAGTTTCTTGTTTTGTCCGACAAACAGTCCAGAATACAATGATATTCAGTTTGTAATGACATAAAACAGATAATGGCAAACCCTCACATTGGAGAAGTTGTGTTTCAGAAATTAATGTAAACGATTCTTCGATTATCAAAATAGTTGCAAGTAAGTAAGTATGTTTTAGCTTTATTTTTTTTATGTAAGTATTTGTATTCAAATCTTTGCTTTAAACATGCATCAGCTCCTTAATTAAACTAGATTTGGCCTGATGCTGTCTTTAGTACCTTCCAACTTTTGTGTGCGTGCATGTAAATGTGATCGTTAAGTTGTGTTTCCATGGAGAGATGAAGGGACGTGGCGGACTGTTACTGTCATCAGTGACCTGCTACAGGATGGTCCCACACACTCTCATCAGCTGTCTAATGTTCCAGTGGAGCATCAGTACATCAGCATGTCAGGACTGAAGCGTGATCAGCAACATTTTGCCTTTTTACAGACTTTAACTTTGACAACTGCAGCTCTGCTTGGTGGTCCTGATCATATCCCTCACGTTACCCATATTTAAGTCCATTAACTACATATTGTCTACAGTTTATATTACAGTCAAACATTTCGAACCCCCCACAAAAAACAAACAAACAGAAACATAAAGTTTTTGATTGATTTCCTATCTAGAAATTGGTTTCCATTCAGTGAGTTCACTATGATGTGAAAATCAAATGCGATGACCTGATATTGTTGTTGGTGATAATGTAGATACAGTATCACCAACAATATCACAAACACTATATGCTATGCTAAGCTAACAGGCTGCTGACTTTTTCAAAACAAGCGCTGCTCTCAACTGCAATACTTAATTCAGCTTTAGGAAAAAAGTCTTTGCATGCTGATTTTTAGGACATTTTCTCATGAACTGCTATCGAATGGAACCAAATGCTGCCTGGAAAGTAAAACATTAACCAAAAACTTGATAGGAAAACTGTCTTAAACGTGCAAAACAACAAGTATGTTCCTTTACATTTTGAGAGATCCTAATGGAACTCTGTTTAACCTCACTATCAGACCCTACTCAGGTCCTGTTTGGCCTGCTCTGCAGCCTGGTCTGGACCCTGATGTACAATCAGTGAGGGCAAAGGTCATGGGAATGAATGGGAATGTTGTGTGTGTACACTCAGATTAAAAACTGCTCATAATGAAAATTATGTTATAACACATAAACAGTGTAATGTTTATGTTTAGCTTTGTTGTTGTTTTTAGCTGTATGTCTATTTATGTGTATGTACTTTGAGAGCAACAAAAAGCCAGAGTCAAATTTCCTGTACTGTATGTGTTCCCACTTACTTAGCCATTAAAGCTGATTCTGATTCTACTGCCAGCATTATTTTTTAACCTGGGCAAAGCTGACTGAACACCCATGATCTTTGTCAACCATTTCCTCTTCTAGACTTCTAGGAGATTGAATAATGACCCTTTAACTTTCATGTGACTGCCACTTAAACGCATGTGTTTCTGTTCGTGACAGAAACTCTGTGAAGGAAACTCTCTTCCTTTTTGTTCCTGCATGCGTCTTCGCTCTCAGCTACTTTCTCTCCCTCTCTTATTTAACACGCACGTCTGCCTCTATAGCTCTCTATATTTTATAAGAAGCGACAAACATATACAAACACACTCCTCCCCCATGTCCCTCCCCCTGTCAGCCCGTGCGATCAGACTAATTTATAACCAACTCTCCTCACCCCTATCGCCGGCCTCTTCCTTCTCTCTCCAGGCTGACACACAGTAAAGATTGAGTCCAGGCTTTAGGTCCTGTTATCTTTAGAAACAGGGGCCGGGCAACAGACACAAGTGTGACTCCTGCCATTTTAATTACAGTTGTGACAGTATGTGTACATGGGGTCACATCTGTATTTGAGCCTGTGTGGGAGAATGCATGAACTGTTGCAAACTTTGGTAACACTTTACTTGAAGGTATCTACATAAGAGTGACATAACACTATCATGAACACATGACACTGTCATGACACATGAACCCTAACCCTAACCCTAACCCTAACTTGTCATGACAAAAACCGAATGACACTTAATGACAGAAGCGTTATGTCATAAACGTTTATGACTTGTTTATAATGTTTATGACACGTTCATGACAGTGTCATGTCACTCTTATGTAGATACCTTCAAGTAAAGTGTAACCCAAACTTTTCTGTAGCTTTCGACTAAAGTTTTTAGACTCTCCTAACGGCTTTGTTCTAAAATTGGAACACACTATAATTAATGATAAGTCTGGCTACTTTTTTGGACCGGCGTAAAACATTTGAGTGTTAAAGCACTCTGTATAGTTGATTATGATGAGTTTATATATTAATAATCATCCACAGATGACAGACTTTTATTTGTGCTATATTGTTAGAATCAGTTACTCTCCAATAAGGTGGTGCATTCAGGTGTTCGCCCTCTATGGTACATGTTTTCTGTTTAAATTAACAAAAATCAGTTTATATGAAAACACTGTGCAAAGACATCTGTCTACTTCTAGTGATGTTCGAAGCAGCTAAGAGCTTCTTTACCTGCACTGGCAGTACAGCATGTTGGTGTGTCATGAAGTAAAGGTCATCCAAGCGTACATGTAGATTTATTTAAAGGTAATGGATTGGATGTTTTGTGTGGAAATGTGGGCACATGTGCAAAATCAGGAGTGTAGGCACACAGCAACACGCATATACAGTTCAAACACACCTACAAAGATACAGAAAAACCATGATTATCCAGAGTGGCACCATGAATGGGTTCCAAGAGGCCTCTTGAGGGATTTTCTCACACCCGGTCAATCATATTATTCTCTGACATGTACCAGACTAACCCAGAATCATTTATCAATAATCACCTCATTAGCGTGTGCACATTTGTTATGATCTCCTCATTCCTCTGCCGGGGTATACTGTGCCAAGTGCATGTATGCATGAAAACATTCACTTACTCACTCACTTCAGATTCCCCTCACCCTGTTGACTTCTTATTGAGCCCACACTTCCAACTGCTCCACCACCCAGTCTCATAAACATCTGTATTTGTATCTGTATTTGAGTTTCCAGGAGAAGTTGTTAGAAATCATCTAGATTGCTTAGTTGTGTGTTAAATGTTTTTTTTATTGCCATCTATATTAAATGAGAAGATACAGTATTGACAAAAACGGGCCATGATAGCTAATTTTGTCATAATAAATACTAATAATAAAAAATAAAAAAGTAAGATGTGCATTAAGCAGGAAGTCCAAATAAAAAATAAAGCTGGACTGAAGCGCTTATGAAATTAAAATGAAAAAGCTATTGACAAAAATCTGAAAAGCTCCCTCCCCAATTTTGTATCCACTCTTGAAACGGCCCGTAAATTAAGGGACGATTATTACTTCAAAAATTTAGATACTGTTTGTATCTGATCAAAGGGCAAAATCTGTTCAAATCTGAAAAAACGTTTGTTTGTTTACATCCCACATTCATACACACCAACGGTAATGCAGTCCAAAGCAACACCGTAAGCTAAAAGTACAAGAAAGTTGAATCTGACAGTGTCAACAAAAACTGAACCAGAGGTAGGATTTACTGCAGGATTACTGTATTGGATTGCATTATACTTTCATACCCTGACACTCCATCCAAGCTCCTCTGTCCTACCTCAATCAGCCTGTCTTGTGGCCGGAGCCCGGCATGGTCTGCAGGTGATCCTGGGTCCAAGGAGCGGATGTACTGTCCGGGCCTGGACCGATCACTGTGGAGGTTGAAGCCGTAGCCCGTGTCAGACCGCAGCAGGTGGCACAGACGTGGAACGAGCTCGGACGGGTCGACTTGGGGCCGTGGCTGGGATTGGGGCTGGGTGTGGGCTACAGCCTGGGCAGGAGCCTCCTAGAAGAGAGTGAGAAAAGTGTGTACTTGTCTTTTATACAAGTAAAATATATAAACAATGCAAAGGTTCATCCATTAGTTTATGATGACAAAGACATTGTGAAGAAGAAACCAAAAGAGCTTAATAGAGAGATTGGTTTCTATACTGCTTAAAAGCCTATACAAGAGGTTTAAATTGTGCAGCATATGTAGAAAGATAGGGCAAGGCATTCTGCTGTCTGCAGGGCATGTGAACACAGCAGGTGACTAAAACACACAGTCGGGTCATCACTAAGCCTGTAGGGTGAATATTTTATACAAGACCATGTGCGTGAAGTGTCACTTCAAAGTACTAATGATTACTGTATTGTAAAGGATATACTGTATATATAGTTCATTACTTGCACATAATTCTTTGTTGATTACCAGGGATGTCACTAGGATTGAAAGACAGGGGGGGCTTAGCCCCCAGGGTATTTGTAACTTGCGTTTGCAAAATCTTTGCACTCACATCTTTCGATACTGTATTAGAGCTACACTTAGAGTATCTCACAAAAGTGAGTACACCCCTCACATTTTAGTAAATATTTCATTAAATCTTTTAATGGGACAACACTGAAGAAATTACACTTTGCTACAATGTAAAGTATTAAGTGTACAGCTTGTATAACAGTGTAAATGTGCTGTCCCCTCAAAATAACTCAACACACAGCCATTAATGTCTAAACCGCTGGCAACAAAAGTGAGTACACCCCTATATTAAATTCCCATAGAGGCAGGCGGATTTTTATTTTTAAAGGCCAGTTATTTCATGGATCCAGGATACTATGCATCCTGATAAAGTTCCTTTGGCCTTTGGAATTAAAATAGCCCCACATCATCACATACCCTTCACCATACCTAGAGATTGGCATGGGGTACTTTCCATAAAATCATCTCTCAATGCAAATCAAACCAGCTATTAGGCTAAATGACAACCTAGAGATTGGCATGGTTTTATGTCGTAGTATAGTTTTCCATAGCAAACCAAAATATCCCCTTTCCTTTACCTCAAGAAAACGTAGCAAAAGGTATGCAGGTCATTAAAAACAACTTACAATTTCACTCTGTATCACTACGTGTAATCAATCTTCCTTTCACCATTAACGTGTGTATCGGGGTGTGTATGTGTGGGGGGGAGTGTGCATAGCGAGTTCAGACCAAAGAGTAGCGACGAGACGAGATGAATCCCCCAGTTACTTGCAATGCGCCGGTCTGCAACGCTCTGAAAGCTGCCAGTTCACACCAATGCAACGAGACGGTGCGGTGCATCATCTTGATAGCACAACGACTCTCTACTATTTTTTTTGTAGCTATATATATATATATATCATTTGTTGCGTCTAAATATCAATGAGGATAAATCAAATTGTTGTTGTTGTTCTTATTATTATTTAGGGGGGCTTAGGAACATTTTGGGGTAGCTTCAGCCCCCCTAAAATAGGCCTAACGACGTCCCTGTTGATTACAGATTCATTCTGTGCATTCATTTTCTGTCATTTAGTTGTAGCATACAGTACATGTCACATTGTATTAGAGTGTACTTTATTCTGGAATGAAACTGTCCATTTGCAGCATATCACTGACAGCTCCAACAGCCTGGATGAAGACATTTATAGAACCTGTTTAATTGTGCCATCTACAGTGTGATCACACTGATTTACCACCTACACACTGGGAAGAAAATGTACAATGAGACGGAAGATAACTGGTTGCCAGCTCTGTAACCTCAGCTGATATCATCTGTGAGGTAACGGTAGACAGGTAGAGTGGGTGTTGGGTGACCAAATATGAGTCTATATACGGTGCACATATTGTGTGCACAGGACAGATCTGCAATTGTATTACGCAACATGAGAAGTTTATTGTTTTCACTGGATATGTGAAGCTACCATCATGGTCCAGCTTGTGCCTGCTAAAAATACATATGGAGTATGTGGGCAGGGGTGAGAGAGAGAGAGAGAGAGAGAGAGAGAGAGAGAGAGAGAGAGAGAGAGACAAAGCAAGTACTGTGGTGTGTAGAGGGGAAGATGGTTTATGATTTATTCTGACAGAAAGAAACCGGTTTAAAAAAAAAACTTTTAACTAACTCCCCTTCAACCTTCTTGTTTGATTACTGCAAATGCATCTTAGAAATCATGGCTGAGCGTCGGTCACCACAACAGTGGCTGCAAATCTACCTCTAGACTGTATAAAAAATAACACAGATGGCAACATATAATTTCATTTCAGGCACTGAATTCTTTAGGAATTCTTTAGGGTAGCGGAAATCTAGGCAGCTTGCCCTGAGAAGGAAGGAAGGAGAGAGAGAGAGAGAGAGAGAGAGAGAGAGAGCAACAACTCTCATGAATCCCTTAAGATCCTCCTTTTCAAGGCTGGAGAGGAAGTGCCTGGATTGGGCAGCTGGGTTAGATCTTCCAAGGGGGAGAAAAAAATCAATTTACAATTAAATGTATTAGCATCCTGGGATCTATGCAAAGGAGAAACATGGCAGAGAGGAGGAAGGGAAAAATCAAGGAGGGAGAGTGTGCGTGGGAGGGATAGAAAATTAGATGCAGCGAGAGGATTGAGTAAGAGAGTTCAAGAAAAGAAACAGTGCAGTTAAGAGTATGTAGAGCCCGGAGATATACAGCAGACAGATAAACAGAGTGGTTCAGAAAAATCGAGATGAGAGAAGTTTCCAGTTAGCCACTATGGGAAGGAAAAGAGTTTGGAGTGGAACTCCTCTAACATAAACAGTAAGAGTAGCACAGCTGGGAGTCATTATGTGGGGGAGACGCAAGTGTCTGCCAATCTAACCTCGGACTGCCTCTCAATAACTCCACTAATCACCCCCTGGGGCCTGTGCCATCTCTCAAAGTCTCAGTCTTTGACATTTGTGTGCATTTTGGACAATTTTGATTTGGTCTTCTTGTGCTGTGGGTTTGATCTGTACAAGCTCAATTGTGTGAGTTTCTGTCAGTGATGGAGGGTGATAACACGACTGTATGTGGTCTTGGCTCCCTACTGATGGTTGGTGTATGCAGATGTCTGACCTATGTGTAAAAGTGTAAAGGACAGAGACTCCTGGTTTGAAAGAATATCAAAGAGTATCAGCCAAAGAGGCACAGAGGGCCTGACGTTGCCACACAACCTCTCCAAAACTGAGAGGCCATCAAATGAAATGCGGTCACCATGTTTGTTTGAACTGTGGGTGTTGAAACTTCCTGATTTTTGTGAAAAAATATTTTGATGGGAGAGAGAGAGAGAAAAATGGTAGGTAATGTTTTTCCCCTTTGTCAGCAAACCAGCTTGTCATCAGGAAAACGGACGGTTATCAGCATCTGTCATTGTTTTTAAAACAGAGTCCCAATGGGAGGAGACGCAGTAGGAACTGATGGGAAAACACAGTATCCATGTTTTGTTCCAGGCTCATAAATGTTCACATGGAAAATTCTGAAATAAATCAGAGTGCTTTTCTATAAGGTAACCAATATGGAATATGTCACGCCCACAGCAGACATTACGGAGTTTGATGCACCAACACACACACACACACACACACACACACACACACACACACACACACACACACACACACACACACACACACACACACACACACAAACACTGACCTCTGTGTGACTGTGGCACACTGAGAGGATGTGCTGTCAATGGGACAAGTGCCATCCCATGAATTCCTTTAGTTTCCTGTCACAATCAGCCTTCTGTCAGTCTCTGTGAGTACATGTGGGGGGGGGGGGGAGGAGTACAATGTACACACAAGACTTGTGTTTGACTGTGTGGTTTGGTTATGCAATTTTGACTACATTAGAAATTAGACAATTTTTTTTTGGCTTAATAAATCATAACACAAGGTTAGAAGCTTTTTGCAGCACTGACCTGAATTTAAGGGCAGATCACTCATTTTCTGTTTAATTTGTGTGCATATTTCCCTCTGTATGCGACTTCTGGCAGTGGCGTTGGCAGTTGATGAAACTAGATCGCAGCTTGTTGAATAATTGAACGGTGGCCTACTGCGATGGATGGATCATGACCGCTGTTAACCCTTTCACAGCCAAGGATCATTTGCTCACTATTGGCCCACAACACAATTAAGTGTGTTTGGGCACGCATGCATGTGTGCTGTTATACGTGTCTTTGAGCTGCTACAAAGAAACTTTAAATCCAGTGTGTGTGTGTGTATGCATGCATGTAAGTCATTTTTGTCAACAATGCTCTCACTTGCATGCTTCCCAAAAGAGGATTAACGTAAACTTAATATCCCCATTCTAATAAATCAGGAGGTCAAGTTTCCTTTAAGCCCTGAGTCAAAAGGTATTCTTTTTTTCCAGCTGAGTTTAGTTTGCTAAAAGCAGATGTGGCAAGGACTTAAAGTGACAGCATATAATATCTTAGGAACTATTTTGTTTAACGTGTGTACTGCAAACACACTAACCCTTTCGTCACCAAAAACACTACAATATTGTGTGCAAGTACTAGGTAAAGCTAAAGGAAAACCTGATAACAAGCACACATAAACTGATCAATCAATGGACGGCAGGTTAAACAAACAAGAAAGCATTGTGTCAAACCATTTCGAAGGAAAATCCTATCTGCAGTTAAACTAAACACTAAAAAGTGCATTCATCAGTTTTTGTTCCATGGCCCTAATGTAATTTTTTTTATGACTTTCCATAACTTGACCAGAGTTCTTCCATGACCCAAAAACTGTATCCCAGTTTGTCAATGTTATTTCCCAGCTTGGAAAAACTCTGCTGGAGTTGACAGCCTGTTTCCCAGCTGGGCTTGCTATGTAGAAATTACCAAAAGCCTACAGTGTTCAAAACAGATGAAAACATTGACTTCTGCAGCATTAAAATGTCAATCAAGTTGGATGATTTATTGTGGTGTAGTCCTCTAACTGCTTTACTTTTTGACAATTGACTGGTCCAAGTATGTCTTTCTATAATAAACATCCATATAAAAGAAGGATAAAAGTCATTGTGGGACAAGAAGCTTGCATTTATTTACTTGTGTAAGATCATGCTCTCCTTAGATACCATTGACAGGCATAGCAACAGTAACTGGGGGGGGCTTAGTGAACAGTCAATTTGCAGTTATGAGCAATGGTGTCCTCGGTGACTGATGTACCAAACTTTCTAGTTTTATACCATGTTACATGCTTGTTGATCTTCTATGTAAATAATGAAATCTCCATGTTTTTAAGTTTTGAAGGCACATCAAACACATCAGTATATTGATTTACACACTGCAGGGTTGATTAAAAAAAAGATTACATCTCAGCATTTAGCTTGATGATTGAAATGCCCACAAAGGGACATTTCCTGAAAGCAGCAGAGAAGCATGGTGATAGGATACCCACAAAATCGAATTATAATGACGCGCTGAAAAAACGTTGCTTATGTAGCATGACGCCAGTGAAGTACAAACAGAAACATCACCTGCACGTTTGACTTTAGCTGATGTTGTGGTTGACAACCAGTTGCCATGGATACAACAGTGGAACCAGTATAGCCAGTTCCATCTGTCAGAGAGAAGACGTGTAGCTGCAGAGCAGAGTTTTGATAAACTTTTTATTGAGAAAGGCACAAGATTAACAACATTACACATCACAGTTGTAGCCCTTTTTTTTCAGCCCCCCTATCCCTGTATTACACACATATACAATGTAAGACAATCCAAAACAAAAATCAGAAAGTGTACCCCCCACTACCCCAATCCTAACTTTAAGCATGTCACTTAAAGTGAGAGATATCATTTTCCAGAACCTAACCACATCGGGGCATTCCCAGTACATATGCATAAATGACCCCAGGACATCAAGTGGACATAGGTCACAGCAGATATCTTCAGCATTCATAGCAGCTAAGTCCCTATGCCATGTGGCTTCTACTGGTAACCGTTTGCCAGGATCATGAATAAATTTGTAAAGTTTAGAGACCCTCCCTCGTGTTGGTTCCACTGAGGCTAATATTATATGAAGAGGATGTGTGGGGAGTGCTGGGACACCATATGCCTTCATGGCTGACCTTAACTGCAGGTAGAAGAAAAAAGAGGATCCCGGAAGATCATACTCAGCCTGCAAATCATTAAAGGCTCTTAATCCATGGTCACAATACAGGTCTTTTAAAACATAATCTCCCCTATGCTTCCAATGTGGGAATGAAAAAGGTATATTACCCTTAAGAAGTGAACAATTGTAGAAAATTGGGGAGTGATTGTGCCATTTATGATCTGCGAGCACATATTTCATTACAGTACGGAAAGTTGTGAGTAGAAATGAAATTATAGGGCCTAAACCTAATTTGGCTTTTTTCAATGGTATGTTGGAATACAATAGATCCTGCAGTCTGTGAGGCAGCGACACATTTTCCTCAATTGCTCTCCAAGAGACTGAAGAACCAGGATTGAACCAAATAGATAGAGGGCGTAACACAAAGGACCGAAAGTACATCTTAAAATCTGGGAGAGCCAGCCCTCCCTGTGCCTTGTCTCGTTGAAGAGTTGTGAGTTTTAAACAAGACCTCTTTCCTTTCCATATAAATTTAGATATTAATGAGTGAAGTTTTTTCCAGTAGCCAATAGGAAGAGTAAGAGGAATCATAGATGAGTAAAAATTAACACAAGGTAGTACATCCATTTTAACTATTGATATACGGGCTTGAAGTGAATTTGGGAGATTGGACCAGTGTTCAAAGTCCTTCTCTATATGCTTTTATATACCTTGAAGGTTTTGTGCTGCAATAGAAGGCAAAGAAGGGAAGCTACTTAAGCTACTTTCCTCAGGCCGTAGGTACTCCATGCCCAGATGCAGGTCCAATAAACTGAGAAACTCTTTTATCCCAACTTCCATTTCCATTTTAAACAATTTGCCAGAACTGTTTTAAATGTATGTATTTGTGTTTTAGATACTGTGGGTATTTGATGTTTTGCTGTATTGTTGTGTGTGTTGTCTTTATGTCTGTCTGCTGGCTGTACAAACAATTGCCCCTCGGGGACAATAAAGTTACCTTGACCTCGATCTTGACCTTGATATCAACACAGAGATACCTGAAACTCTTGACTATTGGTATGTGGGAGGGCAGGGGAGTTTGAGATGTAACTGAATTTAAATGCATCAGTGCTGACTTTGTCCAGTTAATTTTGTAACCAGAAAACAAGCTAAATGAATCAAACGTCGAAAGCAAATGTGGAACTGAGAAACCTGTGTTGCCTACGTAGAGAAGGATATCATCAGCATACAATGATATCCAGTGATTTGTATTACAAAATGTGATAGGATGCACTGACGGATGTTGTCGGATTTTCTGGGCCAGTGGTTCGAGGGAAAGGGCAAATAGTAGTGGCAAAAGAGGGCAGCCCTGACGAGTTCCCCTAGATACTAGGAACTGGGCAGGACAAAAATTGCCAGTGTTCAGAGGGGTAACTTTTTAAAGTTTTCTAAATTAGGTGAGAGAATACATACAAATTGTATCTTTAGATTTCATGTTGATTTTAAGAGTTTTGTGTGTAGTCACATTGCTCTATGTCTCCCTGACAGCATGATGCACAGGGTTCATAGCTTTTCAAAAGTGTATGCAAAGCCCATATAAGGATTATTTAAAAGGGCTTCATGAAATTAAGAAAACTGCTGTGTCTCAGATATTTTGGTCATGACAGCTTTACCCTCAAATTGTTAGTGTGTACTGTATGTGTGTGTGTGTGTGTGTGTGTGTGTGTGTGTATATATGTGTCTGCAGCTGCTTTAAGTGTTGCTCAATCAGAGAGGAAAAGAGCAAATATGGCCAGATCTCAGTGGGTGAGAAAGAGAAATAGGAGAGAGAAGGGAACAAGAAAGAAAGGAAATGACAGGCAGCTGGAAAAAACCATGACATGGATTTGGAGCTTGTAAAAATTAAAATGAAAGAAAGGGGACAAGGGAAAAAAAGATACAGGAGTGAGCAAGAGAGAAAATGAAGCGAATTAAAGCTAAAAGTAGCGATGAACTAGCCTGGATGCCAGCCGACCTTAGCCCCGCCCAAAACATTTGAGGTCAGGAAGTTCGGTCTGGACTTGATCCGTTGTGGAGCAACTATGCTTGAACCAAAGCTGTTCAGACCAATCAAATTTTCAGGGCGGGCTTTATACGATGATGGACAGATGATCAGCATTAACGTAATCAAATCACCAAAGAGCGCTTGGGTTGAATTCCTTTACAACAAAGATGGCTGCCATTGCGTCTGTTATAGAAGATATCGACAGCACATTCATTTTAAAAGAGGAACAGAGAACCGCAATCACGTATGTATACATATTGCCACACCCGTCCGCACGACACGGAAAGTGCCGCCACTGCCTTTGCTCTGTCGAAGCCTGCCTTTGACTTGCAGCTTCTGAAAGTCTGTCTCCGTTGCTCTCATTGGTTGGAGGTCTATCCAATTGAGTGCAGAGGCATTTTCTTTCCTGGTTCGGTTGAAACACGCCCCATAATCACAGCCCAATGGAGCAGTATCAGACTCATATTCTGACTAGAATCTGTGTATGACAACGTCAGGCTAGCGATGAACGGGCCTTCGCGCACGTGCTGGCGGGACTCCGGTCGAAGAGACACTTTGCATTAACGTTAGACTTTATTTCCTGTCTGGAGTGTGTGGCATTGGATATACATTTTTCAAATTTTGTACAACTTCCTTTGCCCACTATGTGGCGATAGAGAACACACACTATGTATACGACATATTGCTGAATATCATGTGTAGACCATGTAAATCAGATGTTTGTCACATAAGGCTGACCTCCTGTTGCCAGTAGGTGGCACTATGACTACGAGTCAGTATTGGTATGTACATCGCCTCAGGCCGGGACTTTTATCAAGCATGTGAAGTTTTGGGCAAACTGGGCGATAGACATTCGAGTTACAACAACTTCCTTTTTATGGCAAAATGCACAAAATGGCCGCCACCGCTAGACAACCCGCACTAATCATGCATTATGTTGCGCTAAATCAAGTTTAGACAACACAGTGCAAATATTGTGTACATGTAAATCGGATGTTTGTCACATGAAGCTGACTTCCTATTGCCAGTTGGTGGCGCAATGACTATGAGTCAATATTGGCATGCAGCACCTTTAGCTCCTCAAAAATGGGATTTAGTTTTAGAAGTAGTAGTAAACTTTCAATAAATCAATAGGGTCTTCGCTGACCGGCGTTGTTGGTCCTCGGGCCCTAAATGGGGAGGCAGAGAGGAAGATGATGCACGGCATGTGGGAGACAGCAAGAAAAGGCAGCACCACAAAGAGCAGAGAGAACACGAAAACATGAGGACTGGCCAGAGATCTGGATAACCAACAGTTTTTCCCACTGGTGTGGTGGTGTGTTGTGTAACAGCTCTGTGATACGAATGCTAGCTGAGTGTGTTTGTGTGTCCAGCGGTGCTCTACCAGGACTGACCTGCTGATATCTGTTTACAAAGTCTCTTGCTTTGCTGCAGTATGTGTGTGTGTGTGTGTGTGTGTATGTATGTTATGTGTGGTACCTGCTGTTTAAGTGTTTCCTGAGATCATAACTCAGGAGTGAGTGAAAGAGAGAGAGGAGCATTGAGGTGGAATGTGTAAAAACAAGAGTGAATGCATCTCCTGGAAAAAAAGATTAAATAGCCAAGGAGCAACATGATCAGATTGGAAAACGAGTATACTGCATTAGTCATGAAGCGAGTTGTCATTCTGTACTGTACTCTGTTTACAATCAGATCTATCATCGCAACTAGTTGGACTCAACGGCAGAATACTGGATTGATGGATACCACAAGTTCGAGATCCCCCAAGTTACACCCCTGCTATTTAACACAAATTAGGTTTTTGAAATTTTGGAGTGAAAAATGTAATAAATCTCATACACTTTCTTGCCGAGAATTCAATAAAAAAATTGATACAACTTTCATGCCTGTACGGTAAATGTGAAACTGGAAAGCCAGCAGTCGGTTAGCTTAGCTTAGCACAGTGTTTCACATATGGGGGTATGCGTACCCCTCGGTGTACTTTGGGGTCTGTCTGCGCTACGCTGATTGTTACACTTATAACATCATGCCTTTATTTCACTGCTACAACCTTCTATTTCTATTTGCAGTTTATAAATGTCAGTATACTTTAAATATTCAGAGGCAACATGTCTCTTTTCCTAGAAAGTTCAATGAGTGAGAAATCAATTATATAAGGAAAATAAATAATGCTACTGGTCTAGATCCAGGGAAAAAAAAACTTCACTTCCTTGCATCCATAACACAAACTATAAATACAGCTAACAAGCTGTATTTATGCTTTTTGCTGAAACTTACTAACAAGCTGCTTGTTATATTCTGCCAACTTTTGTCACACTGACCTAAATATCTAATGAAGTGGACATGGATGTTGATGTTTGTTGTCATTTACCAGCTGTTCCAGATGCCTGCAGCTCTACTGTCACAGTCAACTGAAACACTGCGCTGAAGCTGCAAAACTCCTGTGTGCAAACATATTGTGAAGGGCATCGAGCTGGAGGCGGAACTGTCACTGAGCGCAGATGAGACCAGTGGTGGAAGAAGTATTCAGATCCTTTACTTCTAGTACTAATACCACACTGTAGAAATACTCTGTTACAAGTAAAAGTCCTGCATTGAAAATGTACTTAAAGTATTAAAAGTAAAAGTCTTCAATGCAAAAAAATCCTCATATTTTAGAAACTATCATAACAGTTCTGTCAATCAACTAAGTGTTTAATTGGCTAATCATTTCAGCTGCACTTGTAGGCCTATATATGGTTGGGTGGTTGAATTTATAATAAAACATCGTATTTTATAAACTACATGTGTTAAGTGTGCAAAACTCTTAATTTGTAACGTAGTTAGTAACTAAAGCTGTCAGATTGATGTAGTGGAGTAGAAGTAGGAAGTGGCATGAAAAGAAAAGACTCAAGTAAAGTACAAGTACCTCACATTTGTACTTAAGTACAGTACTTGAATAAATGTACTTAGTTACATTCCACCACTGGAACGGGCTGTGTGTGGAATTAGTGTTCGTGAAAAAACTTGGGAATTACACAACATACTGCATCAAAATAATTCCAGTGTTTGTATAGATTACATCATTGTACTTTTTTCCCTATCTATAAAATAAAAAGCCTATCAATAGCCTAAGCTGTTACTCAAGTTTAAACCTGGTGCAATGGCAAAGGACCATAATCAAGCACATTTTTCATCATAAGGCTTTTGACAACATGAGTGCTATGGAAACACAAGTGTGCGTACATGTCTCGCTGCCTCTCTGTGAGAGAAAGTGCAGCTTTAGTTTCCATGAGAACCTGCTGTATGAAGTTGATTGAATTTTCATGGAGCTGTTTCATGCTACAATAGCTTGTGGACAATGGGGAAGGAAAATGATCCAAAGCACTGATGTAGAGAAATAAAACGTCTAAAATGATACTCAAGGTTAGTGTCCAGAACACTAATACACATCAAAACTGGCTCTTCCATTCATCAACCCCTAATGTCTGTGTTCATGAGCCTACTGTACAATAACAGCGTCTCAACATAACCTGCAGTGTTACATTTTCACGGTGAAAACAGTGAGTGAACCTATGCAAAGACAGAAAGAGAGAGAGAGAGAGAGAGAGAGAGAGAGAGAGAGAGAGAGAGAGAGAGAGAGAGGAAGGAAGTCAAACCAGCAGGTGGTTTAAACCCCTCTTATACATTCTCTCTATTTGTCTCTTATTATCTTTCTACACTCCATTCTTCCTTAATCTCATATTTACTTTCAACTTCCATGTCATGGTATCTCATGTCTTCTTTCAGTCCAAGTTCTTTAACCCTTTTTTGGTTTTAATTTCTGTCCCTCTCTTATCTTTGAGTACCACGTTGCAACACATTCACATGCAGTGAAGAGGCTGCACAATACAACATTTCTGCCTTTTTGCATTTAAATGTCAATTTAAATTGTGTGGGCTGCTGGGGAGGCTGATATATTCAGCAGTTATGTGCTGATATGTGTGTGTGTGTGTGTGTCACAGATGAGGGAGTGAGATTTTAAAGGTGAATGCAGCTATTTTCATCTCTTCTTCTCTGTTTATTTAAATATATCATTAGATTAGTTTTTCCATCTGTTTTTCCATATGTCTGTGTGTGTCCACACCCCTGTTATCAGTATGTGGCAGATATCCCTCGTCCCTCGGGTTAGGACGTAAAAGTAAGAGAGAGAGAGAGAGAGAGAGAGAGAGAGAGAGAGAGAGAAAGAGAGAGAGAGTTGTGATAGAGAATCTGAAGAAGAGGGTGGTGGATGTTTTGTGTCATTAAAACAAAAATCTGTGGTGAAAGTATCGGTAACCTTTGATTCTAGGAAACTTTGACAGACTTTTTTTTTTAATTTTTTAAAAACATTTTATAGACCAAACAATGACTTGATTAATCATGAAAATAGTCAGCAGATTAATCGATAATGAAAATAATCATTAGTTGCCATCTAAATGTGTGTAAACCTCTGGGCCCCAGAGCAGTGATGAGGCACTCTACATATGACATCACAGAGACACAAACATGCTCTGTGGGGGAAGTCTCATAGATGACATCAGGCCAAAGATGTACGTAGATATGTGTGTTTGTGTGTCTCTGCAAGACACAGCAGATAGATATTAATTTCGCTCGCCTACTTTCCAAAGCATAATTAATTAATTAATGCGGATTCCTGTCTGCTGCAAAACACACATTAGACTTAATCTCCACCTCTTGTTTGTCAAGTGTTACTCAAGTGTCGATAGAATTACCAGTTGATCCACACGGATACAAAGCCTGTTTCCCATCATATCTACTTGACTCCCACAAACAGTGAACACTGCGTGGATTGATCTGTGGGAATGTATGCGGGCTCACACCTGTGAGTGCAACAGTGATCAGGAGTGAGAATAACAGCCCAGTACAGCTATGGATAAACCTGTGATAAACACAAAGTTGTGACATAGACTGAAATACATGTGCTCACCAAATCCTAAACACATAATAATAGCTACACACAAGGGGCAAAGCTCTCTTCACTGCTTTCAAGGACTTCTCCATCAATGGAGCAATTGTTATAGGTGTGGAAATGAAGAATTCTCCGTCTCTACAGTGTTTGTTTCTCTTTTTTTCTCTCTCTCGTATTTGTTGCCGATGCTGAGTTGTGTGGGCAGCACATTGATCGATGGTTGGCCTAGCTACAGCTGACTTACTCTCCACTGACATTCCACCACTGATATTTCCACATCCAACAACTAAAAGATGATATTAAGAAAATAGACATAGATAAGCAGTTAGTGTATGTTTCAAAAACTGACTTTCAGATAGACCCCTTAATCCAAAAGTTCTAGGAACTGACCAAATGAAAGTGTTAATGATTTCAAAAAAGTATTTTAGAGATACGTCCCAGATGATTTAAAGATGGCAGGCCTGTTTTTGCATATTATGACCCAGTAAGGGCTATATAAAGATAGTGCAATCTATAAATAATGCTGAAGAATTGGGTCAAGTGTCTCAATTGCTATAGTTACAATTTGTGGATAGGAGGAGTTCATTGAAGAAATGGTTTGGGTGATAAAAATAATAATAAACTTTATTTGCACTTTTAAACTAAGTTAAAAAAAAATGCTTCACAGCAAAAAAAAAGCACAGAGAGACCAATTAATGCAGAAATGCAAGTTTATATAATTTGTTTTTAGTAGAAGTTTATAGGTATAGGTATAGATACATTTCAACAGTTTAAGTCTGTATCCATCGGTTGACTGCTAGCAGCACTTTTGTTGCAGGATCTGAGGTTGAGTTTAGGTACATCTCGACACAAAAACTCACAATAATGAAGTGCTTAAAGCCTCTGAACACCCACACAGGTGATTTCAGTTATTGTGGCTGATTAGACCTTGGCTCGGGTTAAAGTGGGCCAGAGTTTAAATGGGAATTTAGTAGGTCACAAATCTTTTCTACCAATAAGTATGAAAAACCTTTAATTTGTCCTGCCCTAAAAGGTGCAACAAAAATAACAAGAGACTCAGGAAGATGTCAATTAATCAGTCTATACACACCAACACAGTCCTGGAAAGAGGTCCAATCAGCCAGATTAACTGAAAACACCTAAGTGCGTAAGTAATAAGCACAACCTTAAAATCAATCCTAATCAGCTGAAGGCCAATGCAAAGAGGATACACTTTAGTTAGTAGTTAACAGTCTAGATGTATCATTCTAAACTTAAAACTTTAAGATGAAACCATGAATAACCATATTCAAGTACGAGAGTGATATAAGCATCAGATTTTCAAAACAATAGGAAGTTGATTTAAAAAAAAAAACAACTACTTAACTTGATTATCAAAAGTTGGATTCAAATTGAAGATAGCTCCTAAATATCTAGGCTTAACAAAAAAAGGCAGGTTTCTAAAATGTATTATCAAATTCTGATGTGTTTACAGTTATGACTCAAACAGGAGTTTTCTTCATTGAATTGGAGGAAGTTAATTGACAGTTTTTTAGGGATGTCCGACTGCTGGTTGTTCCCGATTTTACAGATACATAAAGTTGGGTGTCATCGGCATGGAAATGAAAATAAATGTTATGATTACTTATTATTCAACCTAGTGGAAGCATAGATACAAAAAAATAAGGGGACCTAGGACAGAGCCTTGAGATTCTCCACGGTTCAGAAGGGCAGTAAACTTAACCACTCAAGAGCAGTGTTTGTAATGTCTGTCTCCGAGACGACAAATTGAGATATTATGATCTATTCTATTGCATCAAATGCAGAGCTTAATTCAATAAAATCTGGACCGACCCTTAACCAGCATCACTAGCAAGGAGGAAATTATTGTCACGTTAAGTAGAGCAGTGTCTATCAGTGCTATGCTTTGCCAAATAAAACCTTAAGATCATGGATAAGGAGGTGTTCTTTATTAGTTTATATCAAATTATGTAATCACTGCAACTTGACATGAAACAGTGACAAAGACATTTTCTGTAGATGTCAAATAATTATTTTTGCTGGTAAACTAAGTCAAACTGAGTCTGCAGAGAGACAATCAGGTCAAAGTCTTCTGGGTTAACAAGGGCAACATTTGAATATATTATCAGCTCTGCATGGGGAGATAATACATGGAAACACACAGCTGTGTTCACTCATACCACACACCCACACACATTTATTACAATGCACTCAGTTGTTCATGTTTCTCTTATATTAGCCACCTTACTAATTCCACCCTTTTAGTTCCTTAATTCCCCAGACACACACACACCCTCTTTCCCCACTCGTGACCCTTCCACATCCTACATACTGTGTTTTTACTCCAGGAATTTGGTTTACTCTCTCTCAAACACACACACACACACACACACACACACACACACACACACACACACACACACACACACACACACACACACACCGAATCTGGACCCCTGCATCTTGATGTAACACAGTTGGTATTCAAAGGAGGGGGGTTGGAGGAGGTCTTGAACACCAGCTCCAGATGTTAGTAAAAAAGTATTGCACACTCACTTACTCTCACCAATGTCACTTAAAAATCCAATGTATGTAACTTCATATTTCATTTGACATTTTATGGATAGTTTTATTCTAAGAAAAATGCTGAAATATCCACTTCAATTCAACAAGAACAATTTTGTTTGTTGACAAGCCAGGTTAAATAAATAAATAAAATGCCTCCTCTTTGCCAAAAAGTTTTTTTGACATAATTTCCATGCTACCATATCAACTGTATTGCTACTGTACGGGCCGTATCATACTGTACACAACCTCAAACGCTTTATCGAAGCAACAAGAAACAACCCCACATTTGTCTTGTCCCTTGCAGTAAATGTTTGGGTGGCAGGCAGAAATCGTGCACAGATGATCACACAGGCTGAAGTGCTGACTACCTCCAGACAACTCCTGTGCTGTGTCCTGTTACATTTGAGCCGACAGGCAACATCTTTTCCCTATTATCCTGGGTAAAATGAGAAACAAAGTCAGGGACCAGGACAAGTAAGACATGTCAGGGAGCCTGACCTGAGCCATCATCTCATGTTGTATTGTTTTAAACGAATGGCCAGAGATGACTATGTTTTTATAGCAGGGCCTCAAAGACATTTAAAAAATAATGTGCCAAACAAGAAATGAAAACCGTTTGTCTTTTCATGACAGTGAACATTTTTACATCTGCAAAGAGAGACTAAGACAGAGGTCTGAAAAAAGATGTTTACTGCAGTTGTGGGTCTATTTACTGCTGAAGATCATTGTAGAGAGCACTGTTTCTAGCCTTTCCTTATCACCAAAGACATCTTTTCTGTTGCTCTCTCTCTCTCTCTCTCTCTCTCTCTCTCTCTCTCTCTCTCTCATGACCACGAGTGTTACTATTTGTGTTTATTTAATTCTGACCCCATGACCTCAAGCCCTGACCCTTAAAACAGTGCTTTCTGTCCGTGGTTTTCTCACGCAGATCTCTTTCACTCCATAACTGCAAATATGCACATGTTTAAGTTCTCTGTAGTAGGATTTCGTGAAAACTGTTAAGTCTCTCCTGTGTACTTCTTCTCCATGTTTGACTTGTTTAGTCTCTGCTGGTGTTTAGATGGAGTTTGTAAGGTTTCACCACCTGTGACACACGTGTCCTCTTATAGCTGATGAACAAATATGCACATAAACCTGCACACACACACACACACACACACACACACACACACACACACACACACACACACACACACACACACACTGAAAAAAAGACAATATGTTGTGGATCCCCCTCTTCTCTCTCTAACTGTTTTAACAGATGTGTGTGTGTGTGTGTGTGTGTGTGTTTGTGTGCTCTATAGAGAGCAGAAGATCACCTACTCATGATGTAGTGAAGTTTATTACAATACAAAGTGCTGTTAGCATGTTAGTGTGTTACAGTAGTACGCTAGCAGCTGGATCAGTCATCTGGACTACTGCAACTGCTTTATACATTTTGTGTCTGACTGAACCAAACCATTATGTTTCAAAGCTCTTGGAAATAACCTTATTAAAAGTCAAACTCATAATGGACTCATTACTGTAAAGAGAAAAAAAGATGCTGCCCCAAAATTTGTACGCATGTTTCTGCAAAACTCCATCTCCTCCCTTTTCTTTTTGTCTCTCTTTCTCTTTCTCACACACTTTATATCAATGCTGAAGTTTTTGCTATCTTTCCACCGCTCTAATCCCGATGCTAACTGTTACCATAGCAACAACTTTCCGTGTACTTCCTAACAAGCCCGGTGTTGCTAGCCTAGAAATCTAGACGCACCCTATCGGCAGCAAATGTAATTTGCAGCCAGGGGGTCTAGCAACTCTCCATTGGCTTGCGACCTGGAAAAACCAAACTCTAGCCGGGCCAATCACATCGTGTATAGAGTGGGCGGGCTTAACATAATGACGGCAGAGTTACGTCGGTTCCGCATGAATTCCCCACTACTTGAAAACAAAGACGATGGCTGCTGCTGCTGGCGAACAGCGGTCTTTCGAATTGGCTCTGGAAGACTTGGAGTTAAGCTTTTCTTTGAGAAAAGAACAAAGGCACTGAAGTTATTCTAGTAAAAAATGAAGATGTGTTCGGAGTTTTGCCGACCGGATACGGCAAAAGTTTAATCTATCAACTAGCTCTGCTACCTTCTTCATTGCTCTGGTTGGTTGTAGCGCTATCCTATTGCGTGCAGAGAGAATTGTTTATCCCACCCCTCGGATTGAGCCCTGCCAATGGTGAGTTCCCAGACCCAACATCTTGATGTGGGTCTGGCTTGTCAGCCTACGGTGTTGCACCAACCAACCAGAAGTACAGCAGGACTGGAAAGAACAACAGCAAAAGACCACAGTATGTTTGTGCATGTGGTGGAGGCTTTACCACCAACCGTGAGGGAAAATTCAGGCCAGGGAGAGGTGGGAGAGGAGAGCACCAGATAAACAATATATCTCCCCCACAATGCAGCCACTTCCATGCCAGGACCATGACTGTCTCCATGTGGCTGTAGAACAAATTTCATGGTGACTTTGATACTGTATATCCCTGTTTATCTGTCTGCACAACATAATGTAAAGGAAAAACATGCCCATCACAATATCAAATGTGATGAAATAAAATCTCGTTTTCTCTGACCAAAAGTCAAAAACCAAAGAGATCTTATTTACTATGCTTTATGACTACTACTTTTCTATTATGAGAACTTTTAATTGATTATCAAACTTTTAATTGTTTATCAAACTTTTAATTGATTATCAAACTTTTAATTGGTTGTCAAAATAGTTGCAGATTAATTTTGTGTGCATGTGTATGTGCTTGTAAGTTAAAAAAAAATTCTGGTGAGAAAGTGACACCTGACACTTTATCTTGAGCTTTAATGACACACCCACATGACACACTTGAGCATGTGTGTGTGCACTAACACCTCAGGTGTGTGTTAAGGTAAGATGATATGTCTCAAACTGGAGTCATTATGTTCTTGTCCCTATTAAAATGTCTCTTCCCTTAACTATGAATCAGGTACAGGTAGACTCTCTCTCAGGCCCTGTTTACACGTACATGGTTATTTTGAAAAACTGAGAAATTTTTGTGCCCTTCGTTTACACGCAAAAGGAGAATTCGCCTCTGAAAACGAGTCTTTCTAAAACCTCCGGCCAGAGTAGAGATTTTGGAAAAATTCGTTTGCACGTTTGCACGTAAACTGAGACAAACGGAGGTTTAGGCAGCCGAGGAAGTGAGGAAGAGAAGAGAGAGGAAGTGATTCGTTGCTGTTGTTGCTATTTTCGGGATTCTGATTGGCTAACGTGGGCTTGAGCTTCTCGTTACACTGCCACCTACAGGTTTGGAATGCTCTTGATGGCATTGACAGCATACTAGCACGGGTACATGTAAACAAACACTTTTCTGAAAACTGACAGCTGTGCACGATGTTATTTTTGAAAACGAAGAGGTTGAAATGTCCGTTTATGAAAATAGCCGGCCACGTGTAAACGTAGCATCAATCATTGTTTCTGTTAAATGTGTGCCATTGTCTGCTGGCCAGCAAATGATTGAGCATGTAAGTGGACAGAACATTGTTTGAGAGACGATAGCAAAGAAAGTGAGTGAACTGAGCTTATGCCTGAGTTTAATACAGTTTCCTTTAATCGTGTCACAGACAGATGGACTGAGAACAAGATGTGTTTTTTACCCTCTGAGGTTCAGTTCAGGTCTGTATTTTAGAGCCCACTTTATTTGACTTGGCTTTCAATTTCAATATACCATAAATACTCAACTGTATCACTAAATTATTATTATTAATTACTAAAGTAATGTAAAAGACACACAATGCATATTATTGTTTACATATATTATTTTCTAAGTGAAAGTGCATTGATTCACATGCTGCTTGTCCAGCAATTCACTTATGTTAACACATATTGCACAAAAATAACAGGAAAGACATTGATTAATGGCTAAAAGAAATTGGTTAGATAAGGACGACAGCCAGGGAAATATTTGATGTAACTTTAAACTTAGGGGTTTGGTGAGCAGACTTATTATTGAGTGTGAATCAAAAGCAGTTTAAAAATGAATGATGTGCTCAGTGACAGTGGCATTCCTCTTCAACAACGGCCTTTGAGTCTTCATGGCCAACTACAACAACAAAACAGCTATTGGCTATACAGAACCCCTACGCTTACCAGTTTATATAGTTATGTAATTCACTGTCGGTCATGATCAATAGTAAGAAAATTGGATTTCTAACAGCCCAACATGACTCAACTATAATCGTGTTGTGCCAGAGAGCATTGGTGAAGAAATGAGCAAAATAGAGAAAACAGATTTTTGTTCATGTTTTATAGTCTGTGATATTAAATTAGAAATTCAGTAATAAAATGAAGGAGGCAAAAACACAACCTTTGTTTCTATACACACTGCATATTGTATGTAGACTCAAGAATGTACACCCGCAGACACAGAAGCAAATACAAAAGAAACCTGGGGGGTAAGCACTATGAGTGAGAATGTGTAGCAATTAAACTGAGGGAAAATACAGGCAGTGTCATGTAACCTGGGGAAAACACACACACACACACACACACACACACACACACACACACACACACACACACACACACACACACACACACACACACACACACACACACACACACACACACACACACACACACACACACAAAACGCTTAGTGAGGAAATTTATTGGACAAATGTGCAAGTGATTACAGTTGAAATGTAAGTGTGCAGTCTATATTGTGTGTCTTTTCGGGCCTTAGACTGAAATCTGTAAGAATCCTATTGCTTTTACAGAGAAGAGTGGAAGGGCTACAGAAAACAAACTGTAAAACCTTTTGAGTTTTGGTGACACAATTTGACATGTGAGTCCAGTGTCACATTTCTAATATTGACTCACTTTAACACAGCCCTCATATTTCCTCTTGTAGTGGTTTTCAAAGTTTTTAGCCTTTATTTGTTCACATTTTAGCTAATTGCCACCATTAAAAGTATGCAGAGTTAGCTATTAGCTGTTTCTGTTTGCAAGGAAAATGGAAGCGAAAGCAGAGCACGACAAAATAAAATAATATTAACTGTGTAAACAGCCCACTTAGTCCAGTTCTCTGGCAGCCTGGGAAATGAATGTTTACAGACTATTTTACAATCTTCAGCAAAAGGCAAGGTGCTGAAAACCTACAGTTCACAAAGGCACATACACTACACCCACACCCACCGTCAACCTGTTCAAAAACTGCCCCCCTTACTGTATGACTCGACTACCCTGCAAACTTTTGCTTTCTCCCCTGCCCCACGAAGGGGGGCCCACTTCTTGAAACTCCTTCCAACAAATCATCAAGGTTGTTATTGGCTGCTCTCACTCTTGGGTTCCCTCATTCCAAATGCTGTCTGCCTTCCATCTGTCCCCCATGCTTTCTCTCCTGCCTTTTCGTAAAAAAAATAAAAATATGAGAAGAAATGTGCTGCTCTCAGCAGTCTTACTGAAACGTCTCACAGCAAACTGAGTTGACTTTTACAGCTACGAAAGACAGACAGACACCAAGACAAAGATTGTTTTTAGCTATGATTAATCACGTTGTGATTAATGGTTTCATTGCTGATCAGTCTGCTTTCCCCTCTGCTTTTGTGATGGTAATTACACTGCACTGATTGCCAAAGCTCCTTGCCAACCACATGGACGAATGACTACACACAATACGTAATATGCTGTATCAGCGTGCAGTGTCAATACTGAGTCTGCATAAATGTGGTGGAACAGCTTCCTCTGAGATCGGACAGGAAACAGAGACATCCAAGTCCATGCAGAATATAAAGGTACCAAACAAGTGACATTGGCAGGTTTCAATGCTCCAGCTCCAAAAGGAGGTAGTCTATGGTTAGTCACAGTGTAAATAAAGTTAAAGTCAATGTTCCAACAGCAGTTAAAACATTGTCCTCCAATTTTCCTCCTTTTTATTTGCACTGCTGATGCCTTTTGGCTCATCCTACTAAACTTTCTTTCCATCCTTTCATTAGAATCATTAAAGAGAAAGAGAGAAACAAGAGACCTCTAAGCATTTCCTGAGCTGGGCCAATCCGATCCCATCATGCACTGGGAGTTCTCCCCACAGGTCACAAAGCCAGAGCTGAACAAAGACACACACACATTTAACATTTAACTGATTGGCCCTGTCACTGCTCTTGTAGAAATAGGGCCTGAGTGCCGCTTGCATATGGGCAGGGCAAACCTAAGTGAAAACACATGTTTGTGTAAATGCAGAAAGCAGAAGCCGAGCGGCCTCGACTAGATGATCGGGGCCATGAGAAACCAAAGCCGATCAGACATTTGCATCCCAGCAGAGACCGAGCGGACGGAAACACATCCTGTTGTCCATGTCGACATGAAATAACCAAACAGTGAATAAAAAAAATAAAAAAAACTGTATCAAATGACTATTGAGAATTATGCAACCAACTGTGATAAGCAGTATGTGTAAATATGTGTAAATCACAGGAAAATGAGATGTGAATGGTCTGTAAAACAACAGTCCCTCCGGAATATCATTTCACAATATATATTATATCTATAGGCATTCAGAATCTCCCAACCAGCCGTCTTTATTCATATTTCTTTTACGATTTTTGTGGATTTCCTGTTCTGCAGAGTCACTGCGTCCGTTGCCAGATTCCTAATTTCTGACGGGTCAGCCCTCTGACCTCTCTTGCCCTCTTGGACCTCTAACACAACATCTGGAGCACTTTGAGCTAGCCATGTTCTTCCTCCAGGACGTGAATTTATGAATCCTACTATGGCCACGCCAAAACCGTATAGCATATAGCATTTATAGGCCAGGCGTCCATGCTTACGCAAGGTAACGTAACCCCATTTGTACAGGTCCTATCCCCTGACCAATCGGCTATCCTAACCTTAACCACTCAAGGTCAAATGCCTAATCCCAACCAATCGAGCTGCTTCGTAGGGCGGGTCTTGGGGTGGCCATAGTAGGATTCGTACATTTCCCTCCAGGACACACACATTAATGAACAAACAGACAAACTAAACATGCATAGAAGACTGCAGAACAGGATACAAACTTGCATGACACCTACTAATCTAATCGGAAACTGGCAAAGCAGTGAGAGTCTGGGGAGAAAGCATGTCGGAGCTGATGAGAATCTGTTCAAAGGGATGACTCACTATGTGCAATCTGTTTGCTAATGTGTTTAGTATTTTTAACTCTTGTGTTTGCAAGTTGACAAATCTCTAAGAATGCTTGTGGACAAAGAGTGTCCTAAAGGGGCTGCGAGTCACACATTTGCTTAGCTTGATAATCTGGTAGTTTAAGATCCAGACTTTCGATGAGTTAAAGGGGAACTATGCCGTTTTTTTTACCTTCATTTACCTTAACTGAACAGCTTTGCAGTCATTGGAATGGTTATATGACTTTTTTCAGGTTGAATGGTGGCCGTCTTGCTTCCCCCTAGCGCCTGTAAGCAGAAAAACCACCCTTGCAACTTTTTGCCGGCGGGCCGCGTCAGGAAGTATCGTGTGATATCAGGTCTCGCGATGTAACAAATTGCTTTACTAGCTAGCTATAAGAACAAGATAGCGATGGAGTTTTTCACACTATCGTCATGGCTGAGCCGGCAAAAAAGAAGCAGAAAGCTAGGAAAGCATTGTCGGAGGAACATTGAAAGAGGAAACGGCAGACTGACTGAGTGAAGAGTCAGACACGAGTAAACATCGGACCTGCGTTTTCAGAATGGCGAGAACTGAGACAAACAGAAGCCTGCAAATCTGATGCTGACCTGGCATTCTTGCTGTTGCACTTGTAAGTATCTTTGTATTTCTTGTTATTATGACCTCAGGATGTTTGCTATTGTCAATAAAGGTTTTTATTATGATCGCTGTCTGTTACGGACTTACTAGCTAGCTTACTAGCTGTCTACTTCAGTGGACATGGCTCTGTGCGTTTGCCGGCTTCTTTGAAAACAAATGCACATGACCAGAGGGAGAAGATGGGAGGGGGGAGAGTCGCCAACAAGTTTTTACAACAGTGTTGCCAAATATCTGTTCTGAAGCTGTAGGGGGAGCTCTATAGAGAAACCTAATGTAAATATAATTATTTCTCTGGGTTTGAACATTGTTGGAAACATTTGGGATAATGTAAGTACACAACGCAACACAATATATAAAATAAGTCTAGTCAATTTAGACAGTTTAATGCGGAAATGTTACATATTATATCTTTAATTAGCGTTAGAGTTGCTAGTAGGTTTACATGCTTGTCTGACAAATGAGTTTGAGATCAGCTTCTATGAGCCTGAGAGCGTACCTCAATTTCTCTATACCAACCAGGAGGCCGGCAGCAGAGAACCAAATTAGAGACTGTACAATGTCCACTAGTGTCCTGCTGTGGTGGAGGAGGGCCAGCTTACCTTCTTCACAGCCTTCGACGGTGACCTCCTGGTGGGCTTCTGCACCTGGCTGGTTAGTGTGACCGGCTGCTTGGACACCGAGCCGTTCTCCCGCTTCTTGCTGGGGGAGGATGGAACCGAAGATGGGGGAGGTGAGGGGGAGGCTGGGGGAGAGGAGGAGGAAGGAGGCCCAGCCCCGAGGACAGCCATATCCTCTGTGGCTGTGAGGCGGAGGCTGCGCAGACTTTCATACGTCTCATGGTCCACCACCAGCAACCTGGTCTCATTGTCCACGGCTTTGATCCGCTGTACCACCTGAAGGATGGGATAGGACGGTAGTTTACTGGTGACTTTGTTTGAAAAAGCAATAACAGAACATAAGGGTCAATGCACAATAAATGAACTCCACAATTTGGCTACGGAGAACCACTACAGACTGCAGCTATAGAAGAATTAGTCCAATCACATCAATATGAACATTATTAGGTTAACCAGTCTCTCTAAAAGCATCCGGTCAGCGCTAAAACATCCAAAGTATTTAACACATTCACACTTCTTAGACATGTGGGCATACAGTGCCTATCAGACTGGTGATAAAAATATGTCAGCATTGACCAAAATATCAAAGTGTATGTACTGTAAGATGGCAATTCATCTTTTTTTTCAAGCACAAAGCAACATTGTTGATGGTTCCAACCTCTCAAATGCTTTCCCCTGTCTTAACATTAAAAACAATTGAATGTCTTTGGTTCTGTCTGACAAAACAATCCATTAGATGAAATCATGGGCTCTGGGAACATAATCTACATAATTTTGTAGAAACATCCCTCAACATACTGGGCTCTCTAACAATTAATATGTAGGCTTTAGGTAACGTCATTATCTGACAACACAATTAACTGATGCCCAGCATCCTTTGTGTTAACCACAATTAAAAGCACCAGGTCAGCAGAAATGTTCTGAGAGCTTCAAACAAAATAATCAACAGTTTTTGTTGTTGTTTTCATCTTCGCTGCAACAAGATTACAGAGAAACCTAATATACCGTGAGATTGTTGGTGCTGAGGTTCCGCTGTGTCTGTGAGCTTGGGAAAATTATTATCTGCGCCTGCTGTCTCTATCTGACCCCCAGCCAGGACACAAACAGTCTTCTCAGCCTGCTTAAAGCCCTTTGAAGTGCCTACCTGCTTTCCAAACAAAGGGACTGTGCAGGTTAGTCACATGAAATGGAGCATGTGAAAGTGCAACTACGGCAAAGACAGGATTTTAATAATAAAAGCAACATGTGGGCAAACTGTCGGGGCTAAAAAAGAAGCTGACCAAAAAGTTTCTATGTTTGACAGTTTGTTTCCCACCACGCCAGGAGGAGGGTATGTTGTTTGCCTGATGAAACCGTCCCATGCCACACTGATGTGTCAGGATGCACGCACCAGCCAGTGTGACCTGTTTATATACCACTGCACAGGCAACTATAACGCTCGTCCTGTAGCAGATGAGGTAAAACCACAAATATGAATGCACATCTAGGATACTTGCCTGGTGGTGTGTCTCTTTCTCCACGTTAACCCCATTCACTGCAACCACACGGTCCCCGGCGCGCAGTCCTGTCGCTTCTGCAGGGGAGCCAGGCTCCACTTTGCGAATGAATTGTCCGCTCTTCCCTTTCTCGCCATGTAAGTGAAATCCATACCCGGTCTCCGCTTTTGCCATGACACACAGCCGTGGTTTCCGCTCGCTGGCCATTTCCCACTGGCGTTTTAAACCCCTGCAGTGTTCAGTTAAAGTATACTAACTAAATGCAAAGATGAGAGTTTAGGAGAGCAGGCGCAGGGCTGAATTTACAGAGCGAAAACATATACGATACGCACGCTTTCCCCCATATTAAAGAAATAAAAAACCCACAATGTAAACAGCTTCAAACGTAGGGTACTTTAAAATTAAAAAAGAAAGACCACTGATAAAAATACATGCAAAAAAAGGTAGCAAACTTTAAGAAAACGATGCGACTAGTCCTCGTGATCGTGTGTCCTCTGTCCAGCTGAAGCGCACTGCTGGCGACTCCAAAACTGATCCGTCGCAGCGCGCACAGACTTCAGAGCCTCCAATAGAGCATCACTGAGGTTCCTGCAGACGTGTTAAAGTAAAAAAGATCACCTATCCCTCCACATTGATCCATAACAACCGATCAGAGAACATGCATGCAGTTATAGTTTGCGCAGGGTTAGCGCCTTGTGCGCAATAGCACCACCTCCCTCTGGCCAGGCTACCTGTTTGTTTCACTGTAGAAAGTGCAATATTCAGGGCATAGACAGAGCATTCAAAGTTATACAATACTGCCCCTGGGTGGCAGGAAATAGTTTGTGAACAATGTCATTAAAACTGATGAGGGCGATGCCAAAGTAAGTATACAGTACTGTAAATAGGCTATATAAATATACATCTTCTCAACTCAATGAACAAGATGCAACAACAACATTCATTTAAACCTGTTTAAAACTATTAGCCATGAGAGGCCCGACTGTGGATAATCTTTAGGCCAGGTCCTTGACTAATTCATTGGAAATATTCATTGAATCTTAAATCAAGAATTGCTTAGTCCTGGTCCGGAGGCCAACCAATCATTAGGCCTACTGGTGTGACTGCTGTTGTATTATTACAAAACATACAGTTTATAATTGACAACAGTTAGACTGTATCTCAATACTGATATTACAGCTATGTGTAATGATAACACAACAAATCTGTTGAACTATTGATATTAATAACAATATACTTATTCAGCCCTTAATTTAATGTAGTGTTGCAGTTCCTCACGGTGATCACTGGAGGGCAGTAAACACTCAGGATTTTACACACCTGCACACGCGCGCGCGCACACACACACACACACACACACACACACACACACACACACACACACACACACACACACACACACACACACTTCGGTCAACCGTCCACTGCTCTAACGTCAAGGTAGACACAATATCAAACTGACATTTTCGGTCAAAACTATAATCTTGTGTCCACTGGAAGTAAACAAGGTCATACAAAACTTTTTCAAAGACAGTTTTGTCTTTTCTTACAAAGTGTATATAATTAATTCAGGTAATAACATCAGTACTAACATGGCTACTAATAGCCTACCTTAATAGGTAGATATAAGAAAAAAATGCTTTTTACAGCAATGAAAAACAAACAGGCAATTATTATTCCCATTATGCTGTCCTTCAGATCTTCCCGTCCTCAGCAATGGCGCCATTGGCTCAATGCATCATTTCCTCTATCAGCTCCTCTTGAGAACACACACAAGCATAGAATTGTTTGTCTGCTCTGGAGCACTGACTCACTCACTTTTTTTTTTACCCAGACGCCCACTTGTTGATAGATGGTCTATAATCTTGATGACCGTTCCATTTAATAGCCTACATCAGTTTCCAGTCAGGCCAGGAAGGCTTGTCCTTTTCACGGGGCAGCTTAAGTGAATTCAATTTCAGCAGAGTCAACACAATGACAGCAAAAGTGTTTTACTGTATATTGGTGTTCCTTCTTGGAGGTTTATTTTATTTCTAGATTGATGTTAGCATGTTCTGGGGAACAAACACATTTTTGTTGATTTCTTCTGCTGAATATGTGACGAAGCCAGTGACGAGTCTCTAGATGAACCACCAGCAGTAACGCTTTCATTAGTCGGTAAAAAAAATAATTGGCAACAATTTAATCGTTTAGAGTCATTTTCTAAAGGAAAAAATACTCTGCTTCCAGCTTCTCATATGTAAGTATTTGCAGGTTTTCTTAATCTTCTACGATTGTAAATGGAATATTTCTTTCAGACAAAACAAGACATGTAACGACATCACTTTGGGCTCTGGGAAACTGGAATCAGACATGTTTCACTATTTTTTGACATTCAATAGACTAATCAATAATTTGAGAAATAAATGGCAGGTTAATTGCAAATAATCGCTAGTTGCAGCCCTAAGCAGAGATATAAAATCAGTAGCACGATCATTTTTTTCAAGCTTTTCAAGCTGTCTTTCCCTGTGTATTTTTGTGTGCACAAAGGGAGATTAAAAGTGGCAGCCTGACATTCGGAGCACAAGGTTTATATCAATTACAAGAAATACATGACATTATGTGGCACGTGCACTCACTCACACAGAGACTAGCCTGCAAATTGATAAAAAAAAGAAACGTCAATTATAGTAAGCATCACATTAATTTGTCGAGCCTTGATGGTGTTGAAAGAGTTCTAAATTTCTCCTACTAAGAAAAAGAGACATAAAAAGACAACCCGTTCTCACTCCGAACTCATAAAATCCGGACGTTTGGACAGTGGCTGTCAGCGTCTGAAGCGACGAAAAAAACGCCATTCCACGTGTTTATATAACGTACAGAGCAGCAGCTACATGGGGTTTGAAGATGACGCAACACTAAGAGCGACTACGTTAGCGAGTAGTATGTAAGAACGAAATTCCGCATAGAAAGCTTGGTTGGGGTGGTGGATGGGTCAAAGACAAGACTTTCACCCAGGAGACTGGGGTTCGTGTCCCACGTGTCACGTTTCCTAAAGTTGCTTTCTTCTTTTCCTAAACCCAACCGTCCCGTTATTCCCGTGTGTCATGGAAACGTAAGCCCACCCACGACCTTTTCCTAAACCCAACCACCCCATTCTTCCCTTGTGTCACTGAAACATAAGCCCACCCACGACGTTTTCCTAAACCCAACCGCCCGTTCTTCCCGCGTCACAGAAACGTAAGCCCACCCACGACCTTTTCCTAAACCCAACTGTCCCGTTCTTCCCGCGTGTCATGGAAACATAAGCCCACCTACGATCTTTTCCTTAACATAACTGCGTCAAAAGGGACGCCAATTATAGTACCGACCAAGCACGTTTAGATAAAGCGTGTTATATGACGCTAACGCTGCCTTCACACTGGCACTTGAAATCAGCTCCGTAATACACAATGCGCCCCCAGTGGACGTCGTACTACACTGTTGAAAGTGTCAGAATAGTAGAAATCGGGAGTAGAAAAAAATGGCGGAGAGAATGACCCATTCTGTTAGTGTCCGAATGTCCAATTCTCTATGACCTCTCATCTGAGGGCTATAGAGATATCAGAAAAGCTGCTGCGTGGAGAAAAGTATTGCTCTGAATTCTGTCTGAATGAATAACGTCAATTCACTTGAGCTAGCGAGCTCAGGCTAGGTAACGTCAGCTAGCGAGCTCAGGCTAGCTGACGTTAGCTAACGCTAATTAGTTAGCGTCGATTAGCTAACACGAGCAATTGTATTACTTGCCCTAATAACGTTAGGAAATCATGAAAATTAAAAAATTACATGACAACATATCGTTATGAAATCATTATTTATTTTATTAAAAGTTAAGAATTCAGATTTGTTTATCAGTACCATAGCAACACTAACTTCCGCTCGAATTGTCGGATAGGAACCGTCTGTTGCCTGTCGCAAGAGTTAAATTTTTTGAACGCATCCGGATGACCAACGGACAAGATTTTTTCCGTGCCGCACTCGTTTGCATTGGTTCGGACCCATTAGCATGCAGTCTGCGAATCTCCATAGGATATGAATCACTTCCGGTCGTTTCGCAGCTGTATCGGAGCTGATTCCCAGTGTGAAGGTGGTGTAAAGGAGACTTTTAGCGTCAATAACAACGACAAAGGCACCTCGTCAATAACAACGACAAAGGCACCTGACCAAGTGTCCGTATTTTACGAGATGGGAGCGAGAATCTGTTGAAAAAGATAATATTGAGTGCAACATAATCATCATCCTCTCCTATTGATTTGTACATAGTCTATTGCTCTCTTTTGCTTTCACATCACTGCACACACACACACACACACACACACACACACGCACACACACACACACGCACGCACACACACACGCACACGCGCGCGCGCACACACACACACACACACACACACACACACACACACACACACTGGGGCGAGCCAAATACGCGAGGTATTTGGCTCAGTTGCCCTGTGTTTAGATTGAAGAAGACAGTGGCTGCCATCAGGGGAGAATCCCTGGGGGAAAGACCAAGTTTAGTCTTCACCTAAATGGCTCCATGAGTCAACAAACACACAAGAAACACGCAACGTCCACAGCAGACAAAAAGCTCCAGGTTTTTTTAAGCATATGACATGAAATGCCTGCTAATTTTAGCAGGTTTCTCTGATACGAATTTGAATTACAATTTATTCTTTTAGCCAGAAAAGTCAAATTGCCCAGTGTCTAAGAGTCTGTTTTATAGCCTTATTTGGCAAAAGTGTGGAAATGGCACAAACACACTCTCTGCCACATGGTTTTGATCTGGTTTAATTGCTACTGACACACTGGTGCACTCCCTGCTGTGCCTCTCCTCCCACTCTAGTGTATTCAGTTTTACAGAAAGTCACCCAAATATCAAATGGGCATAGGGGAGAGAAACCTGTGTGAGTAAAATGCCACTTTCATGTCATAGTCCAAAGTCTCACAGTTGCTGTGACAGTACTACATTCCAGTTATATATCAGGCTTGCAGCACTGCGTGTAATTTTCTTAAAGCTAAATTGTGTAAGAATTTCTCCCATCTAGCGGTGAAGTTGTATATGACAACCAACTGAATATTACTTTCCAGCCCTTCCCCTTCTGAGCGTGTTTGAACTCCTATGGTGGCTGTATTATTCCAAGAAGTACGACTTTGTCCGTGAGTGTTCCTTCCAGTGTAATAATAGTTTGTTATTTTGGTACCATTTCATTGCTAACATCAGCTATCAGGTTCCCAAACATATGCAAGCTAATGTTAGTAAAGTATAAGTGCTATCGTTATTCTGTATATTGTACGAGATGTCGGACGCAATGTTTACAGCGTAGGAGAGAAGCAACGGAGGTTTGTGCTTTCAATATATTTCTCTGAGCAGTATGAACAATGTCAGTGAAACCGAAATTAGCTCTTATCTCCATCGTTTACACGCAGCTGTTCTAGCTGTAGCTAGTCTGTGTTACAACTGCACATGACGTGAGTTGTCTGCCAGGGAAATCACGACCCATATGATTACGTTTATGTTACAAGTAGACAATCCTTTTTCATCATTGATGCGAGGAAAAGTATCCTAGACGTTGTTCTAGCGTTATGCACAACCATGCTATAGTTAGCCAAGCAACTATAAAACTTTGAATTTACACAAATTGGCATCCCTTTTAAAATCCCTGCTCCTTATGAGCTCTTTCCATCTTGGAAAAGCCACTCCAATATTAACTTTGGTCTTGTTGCTTTGCCTGTCACGTTGTCATTTTAATTCTCTTTTTAGCTTCCTTGGCGACTCTGTTACATGTCCTCGAGAATAGGCGTGATCCTCCATCTTCAACAGGCTTTCAAATCTGCCGGGAGTGAGTCGCGAATAATCTTCTCCCCCTCCCTGGCATTCGTCACAGTGCCACTGAGTGTAAAAGCGTGAAAGGCGGAGGTATGTCCCTCTTTGGCTAATGTATTTTAAAGATGGAGGCGCAACATGGCGGCCATCATTCGAGCGACTCGCTCGTATGTATTCTGAATGACTCTAAATGGCAGATTCTACGCTTACGAGAATACTTTGATTAGTTGGTGGAAGTAATTACACATGAATGAAGACATATTTGTGAAAGAACAAAGGGGTTTTTGCTAAGAATCAACTCAAAAAATTACACAATGGAGCTTTAAGATCTTGACAAATCACTTTTTTAAAAGTCTGTCTATATCCTTCAAAAACAGATACAAAAACAGGGAGCGTGGTCAAGTGATAATGAATGACAAAAAAAGCATGGGTATTTTGGTTTTAGTATGTTGTGAGTGACATACTGACATACTGCATGAATGTATTGGGTTTAATTTACTGGAACAACTGTCTCTTATACATTACTGAAATGGACAGAGACATCCTGCCTCTCCCCCTGGAAGAGGGAGGAAAGGACACCGTGGGGTGGAGAAGGGCACAGCTCTCAGCAATAATTAACCACACAGGATAACCCACTCCTCTTTCTCTTCTTTGATCCCCTCAATGCTCCTTTCACTGAGAGTTTTATGTGAATAAAGGCTCAACAAATGAGATCTTTCACATTTTATTGTAACACTTGCAAGCTGGCAACAGTCAACCTTTGGTCAAGTCTCAGGATGACTGCGCAAAGAACTTATAGTCATACAAGCCTCCCTGAATAGGAGACTGTACCTTATTGTTTCTTAATGAGACAACCTGCAGCACTATCTTTGCTATGATACACAGAGACATACAAGATTCGTCGTTGGAGTTAATAGTATATGCTTGCCAACCATAACATAAGGAAGGATAGTTATATTTTTCAATACTGCTACACTAAATAAAGCCCTCCGAGGCCTGCTGTGGTGTTCCTTAAAGGGACTCGGGACAAAACACAATAGTTACCAACACATGGCATGGTCATATTCATAGTCATGCAAGTAGAACTTCCAATGTTTACTCTTTCACAAGCAATGTTATACATGTAATGTTAACAGAAACCCAAACACTGTTCAGAGAGATTACACAGGAATGTGCACACCATTCGTGTGTGTTTTGAATCTATTTAATTAGTTGGCTTGTTTTGCATTACAACGGTTTTACACACCGTTTTTTTTTGACCTTTACATCCTCTTTATCACGGGCTTGGATCTCTGGTCTCAGACTCTGGATGAATCTGTCTCTGAGGCGAGCCTCGCATGGACTCATAGGGATGAGGCCTTGACATACTCATCTCCCCCAACCTCCTTAAAGTTGGACAGACTCTGTGCCACTTCATGTCATTCACTGTCCATTCCCTGAATATGTGTTTGGTCCTGCCATAGCTATTAGCCACCTTGTGGCTTGGGGATGTATAGCCAGTTGCAGCAGCTGTAGATGTGGCAGTTGATGGTGTGTGTGCTAGTCTCGCATTGCCAGACCTTCCTCCACAGCGCTGCGGAGGAGGGTCTGGCTAGTCCACACAGCATTCCGGGATGGGAGAAAAATGTGCTATGGTTTATTGGCATTTCTTTAAACCAATCACAATCGTCCTGGGCGGCACTAAGCGCAAGACGGAGGTATGGCGCTGCTGCAAAATAGCCTCGAGAAGGAACTTGTTTTGGTGGAACATGTGTACGTTCAAAGGTTGTTTTAGTCATGCAACAGAAAACTCAGATTGGACAGATAGTCTAGCTAGCTGTCTGGATTTACCCTGCAAAGAGAGGAGCAGTCAACCATAGTCCTCATAAATCCACCGGAGTTTACAATTCCAACACTGGCTGTTAGAATAATTACATTATCAAGAATAGACAGAAACACTGAAGTTATATCCAAGTTCATTATTACTTGCGAACACAACAGGGAGCCATTTACAGCACTACTCATAGTACAGAAATGTCTAACGTAAGCCTCTAACACTGGCGGAGTACAGGCGGCATCTGAGCAATCCCGGAAGTGGAACGTCGTAGATATAGACTAGGTGTGATCTTATTGACGTTGTCCATTTTCTGAGGGAAATTCTGCTCCATCTAACACCATGGCGCATCCAGCTGGCACAGGTCTGCTGCCTATAGGGATAGGGTGACAGAGGTGAATAGCTTGGTGGTGGAGGAAATGGTGCTGTTGCTGCTGGAATAGCAGCCGGAGGTGGTGGTGCCAGGGTTCCTTTTGGTGGAACTGAGTCCAAGTCAGGGTCACCTGTTTATTTGAGACACTGATGGGCACATGTTAAGCTTTTTGTCCCTGCCTGTTTGTCTGTCTTTTCTTATTACTGGCTTCTTCAAACCAGTTTCCATAGGCTTTCCAGTCTGCTTAAAAGGGCACATATTGCTTGTCAGATTAAAAAAAGTAATTTGTAGTAATTTGTCACCTTTAATGAGCCAATGGTTGTCCATATTCCCCCTTTGACACAATATTTTCACGATGTGTCAATTTTGCATAAAAAAAGACATTTGGGCAGGCAGTCAAGACCGTCCTTAGACTGTCGTCAGGCCGTCCTCATAATGCCACACATTATTTATGTATGTACATCCAGCCCTCTTCCAGGCAACTGTCTCCATGTTATCAGCATGGCTCTGTGCTTCTGCCAGATCAGTGAAAGATGAGAGCAGTATCAGTAAGTAACAATTGCAGCATACTGGTATGAAGCAAGTTTTAATGCTGTACAGCATTTGATCTTATTTTATCTTTGCCAATGTACTGGAGACACATGAGACAGTATGAGGTGGCATTGTGTGAAATTACAATTAAAATATGGGAGCAGTCTAGACCCTACACTGCTGGCCAACATTCGTCGCCATGTTCCCATTGCAATATGGACACCATTGCTACAAAAACACGATAAAATGTCTTTTTCATCTATACTCTGTCAATTATCTATTTGGATCTGGTGGTCTGTTTTAGCTAAATAAATGCTGTGTCAGCGTCTTCTGTCCATGTCACATTGATTACTTTTAGAAATTGCATGACCTAGAAAACTTGCATTTTCCAGGACAAACTGCAGCTAAACCAGGCTGTAATCTGTAAAATATGTTACAGTGTTGACTTTACAGGCCTCTTTTGTTGACGAACAAATCTCCATTTGTCTGTTCTTAATGAATATCAATATTTACATTGTCTGTATTCTGTTCTAGGTACAATTTAATTTGGTTGCAAGTGCTTAATCAGACCAACATCATATTTACCTTTAGCGTTGTCAGCTCCGGTGAATCAGCTGAACATGGTTGCTGTTTATCTGTGGAGGCCTTCTGGTTGTTGGTGTAAAATCACATCAAACGTTAAATTGCATGGTGTTTTGTATGTTTGCAAAATTGGATTACTATACACCAAAATGACTTTTCAAGCGATTCCACTGTCAGCGACAAATTTACAATATCGGAATGAAATCATGAGAGTCTTGCTTTCTGGGGTGTGTTCCTGTCGTCTCAATCATTTGGTGGGCTGTGGAAAGCCAGTTCAAATAGATGAGTTTTCAGAGCCTTTAAAGATGGGCAGGGCCAGCAAAACATGCAGAGCCATATCATGCATTGTAAAATAATACTTCTCAACAGATTCCTGGCAGTTGTGTATGCCTATTGCACAACTGTCTTTTCTTAAACCCTCTATCTGGCCTCTGAAGATGTGTGTGAGTGGTGCAGTATAAATGCGTGTGCACACTCGAGCAGAGTGTGATCTATTGCTCTCCTTATCTGCGATCTGCAAATCATACACATAAATCAAAGATATTGGGTCATATTTAACCATTTTGCGCAGGCAACATAATCTGCCATGAAACAGTGACACCCCTGTCTCCTTCAATTTTCTTGTCTAATGCCAAAATAACATTTTACCCTAACTGATGTCAACATTTAAAAAAGAGAAAGTTCTCTGCGCTATGCAGACCACAACAATCCGGTGCAACCAAGGCAGGACAAAAACGGTATAAAGTAACAAAAAATAGCCGGTGCAACACAGATGTCTTCTTACTTGATGGATTTTATTACTTAAGGTGCAAAACAGTGACTAACGTTTTGATGTAGAGTTACTTCTTCATCAGAGTCCTTGGAGAGAATGGGCAATGAATCCCTTAATAAGAATCATCAACAGGTGCATAAGGGGGGCGTGTTAGCTGCCTGAAGATACACCCATCTCAACCAAGATGTTACACTCAATCAGTCAATAAAGGGCGAATGCCCACACACAGTTCAAAAGTGATTAAAAAAAAACAATGTTGATAAGTAACAATGTTGATACGTAGCAAATATAAAATGTTCACAATACAATGGAAATAAAAGTATATTCATCTTAAATACTATACTTTAACATATTTTGACTTTAGAGAAAGCACTCTAAAGCATCCTCTTATGCCTGTTTTGTTCTTTCACCAAACAGGCATAAATTTAAAGAGATTATTAGATAGAATGATCTCGACTAGATTTACAAGAAATTCTGATGGAGGTAGAACATCAGTGGGACGTTTAGCGAGGTAATGCGACATGGCTTGTAGGCCTATGTGGTGGGGTATGCATGTATAAAGACTTTGCACATCCAAAGAATATCATTGCTTTCACAATTCCAATCATTAATCAAATTCAAAACATCAGTTGTATCCCCAAGGTATGATGGTAAGCTGTGAACGTGTTTTCTTAAAAAGAAATCAACGAATTGTGAGAGAGGCTCAGTGAGGCTCCCTATGCCAGATACAATAGGGCGCAAAGGAGGGTCATCAAGTCGTTTATGAATTTTGGGTAAACCATAGAATACAGGACATCGGGGATGGTCACTCAGTAGAAAAGCCTTTTCTTTATCAGTTATCCAGCCTTTTTTGTGAGATGTATCAATACATTCATCAATCATATTTTTTGTTCCTGGAGGTAGAATTGCACAGGAGAGGCTGATAGTGTTTTTCATCATTTAACAATTTCAACATACCACAATCATAGTTCTTTAGACCCATAACAACAACAGTGCCCCCCTTGTCGGCAGGGCGAATAATAATGTCCTGTCTTGATTCCAAAGAACGTAGCGCATCCAGTTCATTTTTTGTCTTGTTTTTGTTTTTATTTTTAGAGGGACAAAGCGCACTTAATTTGGCCATGTCTTGCTCAACTAACTGGCTAAAAGTAATGATGGTGGCATTTAAATTAGAAGAAGGCAAAAACCTGGATTTCTTTTTAAAGGGAGTCACTTCTCTGGGGCTTTTGCTATTACTGGAATCATAGTTTCTGCTTACAATATTACTATTAGACAAGACATTGAACTTGGAAAAGAAATGTTTAAGATGAAGCTGTCTAAAGAATTTAAACAAGTCCACTTTAAGAGAGAACGCGTTGGTGAAATTAGACGGGGAAAACGAGAGTCCCTTCCCGAAGCACTGCTTTCTCTGTATCCAAAAGGGCCGAGTCCGAGATGTTGATTGAAGTCTCCTCTGGTGGTTCCGTGGGGACCAATGTGTCAGTGGCGGGGTTTCTCTTCTTCCCCCTTGAGCCCCGCCTCGTCTTTGTCTTTGGTGTTTGTAGCCTCGATCCCGAAAAGACATAGGGTTCGGATGTAGTAGGCCGCCACCTCCGACGTCACTCAGTTCATCAGAGGAGTCTCTCTCACTCACTGTTGAAAGAGGCATGTACCTGTTCGTCTTGGGCAGGGTCGGGCGGTTATTCCTAGGAAACCTCCCTCTGCTTCCTTGCCAATCATATACTGTCCCGTCTGCATAATCTTTAGTATCCCGTTCATATTTTCTTATCTTGTAGGTCTGTAAATCCTTCACAAATCCAGATAGCATGGAAGAGACTTTCTCTGTAGCTTCAGCAAACATATCGACATTAACTTTGCTCTTCATTTCATCTTCTACCCGTTTCACATCAATTTTTAATTTGTCTTGTTCGGACTTGGTCTTCTCAATTATCAAGAGCATTAGGTCAAGGGAGCATTTGTTCAGAATTTGTTCCCATTTGTGCATGAAGGATTTATCATCCAGACCAAATGACGGGATTTTGTTCATGCGTAAACCGCGTGGGATGCTTGGCTTTCCAATATTCAGACAGAGTTATGGAATGCCAAAAGAATCTGGACTCTGATTTCTTTAAGTCTTCCAATTCTCTAGTCAGGGACAGTATGTTAGGCTCTAAAGGCCTAAAAGTATCCTTAACCTTGGTTGAGATGGGTGTATCTTCAGGCAGCTAACACGCCCCCTTACGCACCTGTTGATGATTCTTATTAAGGGCTTCATTGCCCATTCTCTCGAAGGACTCTGATGAAGATGTAACTCTACATCGAAACGTTAGTCACTGTTTTGCACCTTTAGTAATAAAACCATCAAGTAAGAAGACATCTGTGTTGCACCGGCTATTTTTTGTTACTTTATGATGTCAACATGTGTTTGTGTGTTTGTGTCAGTGTTCTTACAGTCCCCAGGGCTGTTGTCCCTCTCCAGATCCCCACCTCCCCGCATAACGCTTTCCACCCAGTCCCTGGTCAGCTGAGGTGTGGTGCTTTGGCAGGGTTGAGTATTAACATTAGTGGACCCTGCCTTCCCTAATACTTTAGCTTCCTTATTCCAACTCCTTTAAAATGGGGAGCAATGTTCTCTTCTTCTATTTTAACTCACTTACTGCTTCTATCTGATTGAGGCTGGGGCTGCTATTTGCTGGAAACCCACATTTGTTCCCTGAACTAGTTCAACATTGAGTGGCACGGTGGCGACAGTCACAGTTTTACCTTTTACTTCTGCTTTCATAGTTGTACCTCCTGCTATTAATCATATCATTCCAGTCACTTTACCTCGCAAATGTCACTTTAACTTATCACTTACCTCGTAACTTGTCTTTGCTCTTGTATAGTTCATTTACTTTTACTAGTTGTATATCTTATTTTATTTATTCTTTACAAGTTGTATATACCTCTTATTTTATTTTATTTATTCTTATTTTTTATTTTGTACTCATCTCTTTTTTACTTGTATGTCTGTACTCATTTCTGTCTTGTGCTACTGCAACACCTGACACTGACTTGCCCAACCAACCCCTCGGCTAAACAGAATCCCTTTAATTTCTACCCTGGTCCTTTCCTAGAATCTACCTAATTATTGACTCTTAACATTTACAGATTTTTTTTCTTTCCACACAATCCAATTCTAAGAATCACAGCAGCATTGTCCTTACCCAAAAGACACCTCTGAATGGAGTTCCCCATTTTGCATTCTTCCCAGGAATGGATTGAGTGGGGTTGACAACGCCCTCAGCCCCCCCCAGGTTCCTGCTTCTCTACCCTTTTTGTAGGGGAGGCTTCAGGAGTAGCAGCTTTTTCCTTTGGCACTGAGCCCACTGTCAACCCACGTTGACCGTACCGCCAATGTCACATTGCACTGGGAGTTTTATGTGAATAAAAGGCTCAACAAAAAGGATTTTGTCTTTTAAGTTTTATTGTGACACTTGCAAGCGGACAACAGTCAACGTTCGATCAATTCTCAGGCAGTGTGCAAAGAACTTAGTCATACAGGCAGTTTATATTCAGAATATCAAAATGCCTCCCTGAAGGGGAGACTTTATCTTATTGTTTCTTAATGAGACAACCTAGAGCTACTATCTTTGCTATGATACACAGAGACTCATGAGCTCCGTCCTTAGAGTTAATGGTCTGTGCAACCATAACACACCAACAATCAGTTCATATAAGGATATTTGCATTCCAATATTGCTTTACCGTTGCAGACAGTAAACGTTGTGTTTTCCCACTACAGTCTTCAGTCCTCTAACATGTCGACATTTGCAGGCTTGCAGTAAACGTACCGCAAACTGCAAGAGAAAGCTTTCTTGGCTTTTTAATATGAATTTTGAAAACTATACAAAGTTTCATTTCAGGTTGGTCTGTGATTGGCTTGTTGTTTTGCTGCAATGCAACACAGATGAAAAATAAAGGACATCCTATAATATGTATGTGTTTACACTATAGGTATCATATTTAAAAATGAAATAGAGAAGAATAAAGATTGATTAACACACTGCAGGCTTCTCTTTGCATTAGAGCGTACCAATTTTTAAAGGACAGTGTTGTGCGCTTCTTCACTGTTGACCCTCTTCTACAATATGAATAGACACGCTACCAAAAACTAGTGATGCCTTCCTCTGTCTTTGTGACCGTCACCTGGCAGGTCGTGGCGGTCTGTCAAGTGTCTACCACAGAGCAGCACCACAAATGTGACTAGAAATAACTCACTCTTTTTGGATTATGTGATTATATGCCCACTGTGTTGTCTCTACATGGCAGACCTTCAAAACCAAAGTCAGAAACTGCCCAGAGCATTAACAGGCATTTACAGATTGGTGCTGCAGTGTAACTGCTCATTGTTTTCGCAATACAAGCTAATGGGAGGCACAAATCCATGCCATTTCGGCCCAGATATAAAAACACCTATGAGGTTTGTTGGTTAATTAGACCATTTTCTTACACAGTTCCCAATGGGAGTCAACGAGGGAAATGTAGAACAAGTGGGTGTATGTGTGTACTACATTCATTATTTCATTATATGTGTATTTTCCTTTGATCAAGTAGTTGGCAGATTTTTCTCAGAATGACCCGAGAGACAAAACAAATTAGTTTCAGCGTAATGTGCTCTTTTTCTCTGCCTGATAATAATACTGGTTCTTTCACTTGACATTGAGGTTGATGGAACAAAAGCAACATGACCGGAAACACCAAGGTAACCAAGCTGCAGAAGGCCAAGAGTGTGTTCTACCCCCACAGCCAGCCACAAAAACAGGTTGTCAGTAAACAGACATAGAATAAGGGCTAAGAAAGTACAGCATATGTTATAGAAGTACATAGAGGAATGAGGAAGGACAAAGGCGAGTTTAAGGAGCAGCAGCACAGAGATAGCAGAAGAACAGCAAAGTGTTCATGGGGAGAAGATGATAGATGTTACTAAAGACACATGCGGTATAAAGATGATAATTAGTTTAATTTCATAGACTGTATTATGAGCTTTACTGAATCAAATCCTGTCAGTGATACTTTATGGTGTAATTTAGTACAATTCATTGTGATGATAACACATGAGATGTTATGTTATGAAGTTAATATGCATGTTTGAAATCAGTGATCACCGTTGCAAACATTTTCCATATCAACATAAAAGGTGATGATATGTTAATGTTGTGTTCACAACATTCCCCCGAAGTGGCCAAAATCAGGTATTGCAGGTTTAAGAGGTTACAGGGTTAACTTCTTTTCTTTTGTTGAATTTTAAGTATATTTGTTGTTCTGCACATAAAAAACTTTAGCCTACAGTATATACAAACATCAAATATTTACAAGTATCGGGCTGCCTTACAAGAATGTTTTATTAACCGTTTTCCCCTCTTTGTCTTATTACTAGTTATCAGCTGGATGTTTTTCGCACTTTGTATACCGTGTATTTTTGGAATCTGAATGCCCAGCAAGTTTAAAGGTTGGCACTTAAAATAAGGTATGCTTTACACAAAACAGCTGATTTGTATCATGCATTTATTTGACTTGAGAATCCACAGAATGAGGACTGTGGATTTTGTTCCCCATCTTTTACAGTGCAGTTTCATCAGCAAAGGATCACGTCACAACCATGGAGATGGATAAAGATTACAGTGACAAATAACTCTTTCAACATGCTCATGATGATCTGAAGAGAGATTTCAAAAATCCAAATTTATCCTTTCAACAATTTGCACTCGACACTGTGTTTTTATATGGTGGTCTTTATTATAGAAAGAGTGAAAGGGTTGCTATATCATTAATCTGGGGGAAAAACAAACAAAACCCCACCACCATTAACAAATGTATTTTTTTGGCAAGCCGTATCACATAATACATCAAAATTTGTTCCAATGACCTAGAAAAAAAAGATACTTCTTCTTCTAGTTTAATGCTTTTGCATTATTGAAACTACTTTAACTTCATTTACAAAAAAAAATCAAAACAATTTAACTGAAGTGGTTTATGTTTAGAGACATTAACATTCAAGCGTAAAGCTGCCACTGCTCTGTTTCAACTGAAAATAACAATAAAGTGCTTCAGTCTGAAACATAAACCTGCCATAATATTGATAAATGACAGTGACAATAAACATCAACTGTCTGTTCATGGAATATATGTACACATAGGGGCTTAGTTTCGTGCAGGTGCATGTCAGCAGTCCTACATTGTACTGTGTATAATTCAGGGTGAACGTGCGAAACAGACTTGTTTGTTAATATTCATGATGGCTTCTTTAACAGAACAACCAAGTTACCATTTTTGTTACATGTAAAGATATCATGGAACACAAGACTTCATATTTAAAATGACCTATTATTTTTTTTAAATTCACAGTGTTTTTAATACACACACAAAAAAGTCCTGTAAGGTGTCCATGTTTCCACAGGTCCATCTTACTGAGTTGTTATTCAAACGAGCTCAAACTCACCATAAACATTGGTAATGTGGTCTTGCTTGGCTCAGGTCACAACTATGGAGATGCTACAGTGTTGTCCAACAACTTCCCAATAATGTTGGCATCAAATGTCAAAGCTCAAAGTCCAGCAGATAAACAGTGATGTTACTTCCCCATGGCATCCACTCCAGCACATTTTGTTTTAGAAATGTGAGAGAGAAGAGATAAATCCACAATACTTGGCTGAGCTACTTTAAGGCATTTTCAGTATTGAACATTAAAGTCAAAATGTCACAAAAAGCCCAAACAAACAAGCCCAAAGAAATATAATTGCCTGTGAACAACACTATTTTAACCACCTTTACAATTAACCAACATGCTCACTCTAGTTAAAGCAGCGCAAATTAAATACTGTACATTTTCAAATTAAAGAGAGAACAATGGCTGAGTTTCAAATAAGAGCCTGATGCCCAATAAAGGCCTGGTGGGAATATAACATTGAGCAGGGTGAAATTACCTGTATTATCATGGCTCACATGATAAATTCAGCATAATGTACAAGCACCAATTTTAGAGTTTGTCTTCTTAAAGGAGCAGTTCCACTTTTTGGGAAAAATACTAATTTGCTTTCTAGCTGAGAGTAAGATGAGAAGATTGACCGCTAGTAAGTCATCAGTTGTCTTTTAAAGTCACAGTGAAATGAAAGTTAAAATGTTTTAGTTTCAGTAATGTGATGTTTGCTCTGCTAGTGCAATTTGATATGACGGGCAGGGTTAGCTAGTCGCTCCAAATCACATTCAATTGGATACATTGATGTGAGTCAAACATATTGTTACATTTTACATGAAAGAAAAGCAAAACAAAGTGATTTTGATTGCTTTTGAAACAAATAATACATTTAGAAAATATCTGAAATAAATGTATTATTTTTATTATTATTATTACAATTGTTAAATAGATTTGAAATCATCTTCAACTGTGTCAACTCAACACTTCCTGCACGTGTCTTAGTGCTGTGAACATCATATACTGAATTTATCAAGACAACAGGTAAACACAGATTGATAGCATAAAGCATCAGCAGCAAATATAACAAAAAAGCACATCAGAAAACAAGGTTTCTTACCAGAATATGATCAAAAACTGAAATTAGAGAAAAATGACAGTTTCCAATATAAGCCTGTTGAAAATAAAAGTCTGTTTTTGTAAGGTAAAAAAATGTATTTGAGAATTTAAAGCATTTTAAGGTTGCATGACTGTATTTTGTATTGTACTGATGTTTTTACATCTTTACAATGCAGCCAACCTAGTTATAGTACAAAGACATGAAAAACAAACAAGAATGTGGGGATCCGTGATGAATGGTTTTCCTACTTTGCTCCTCTCAACAAATTCCCCAGTCAGAGAAGGAGGTTCATCAATAAAGACAGGAAATTCCAATCAATAAAAGGTCCTGGAGTAAATTGTCCATGTCCCACTCACTAGTAATGCACTAGCACATGGTGGTTCAGCTTGAAAACTCATAGCGCTGACTGGCCATTCACCTCTGCTTTTGAAGTTAGAGGATTGCTGTCAAGGTCCCCAATCACCTCCATCATGACAGGCTGCTGAAACCACAGACACAGGGATTAGGGATACAATTAAGACAGAATGACAAACTTTGACATGAGCTGTTGCTCTTGTTGTCAGTGAAGGAATCCCTGAGAATGTGAGTGCTGACAGTTATAACCTGGGGGTTTAGTTATTTCCCGTCTGTCACATAAAGTGGGCTTCCTCTCTGGATGTGACATTTTCACACAGAGGATAGAAGACATTAAGGAGACTGAGCACTTTGACAGTTGGGGCTGCTGATAGCTGATGGCAAATTTACAGCGCAGCTTTGGTTTAGGTATGGTCCCAAAGTATAAATATAACTATGAAACATGTTAGTAAGTAAGACTTTCAATAATAAAATTACTATGATACATGTATTTAAAGCACAATTATTGTGTCTCCCTCTGTTTCCACCCTTCTTTTCAATATACCTGCTGTAAAATGTGATATATGTGCTTTACTATTCAGAGATATATACTGTTTGCACAATACCTGAATGCACTGCATTTTCCCATTCTGTGTGGGATTTCTGGGTAAAACAGGATTGTGGTTTTCCTGGGATGCACTCCGTCCCCCTCCGACCCAGCCTGTGGTGCCATAATCATTTGGTTTGTGGAAGCAGAGCACCTTCTGGAAGCTCTGCTTGAAGTTGTCAGAGAGGAAGCCATAGAGGAGTGGGTTGGCGCAAGAGTTGACGTAGGTGAGGATGACCAGGAAGAAGTAGACAGCAGCGGTGGTGTTGTTCTCAGGGATGATATGAATCAGGTTGACAATGTTGGTAATGAAGAAGGGCAGCCAACAAAGTACAAAGACCAACACGATGATCACCACCATGCGTGTCACCTTACGCTCTGACTTACGCCGCCTAGTCAGGCCTGCACGCACACTTGCTGACCTCACCTAAAAGTGAGATGGTTAATTGAAAAGGTTTTATGAGATTATGAGAGCAGAACCTTACAGTAAAATACAATAATGTATTTAGACACCAATAAAAGCCGGAGGCTAATTGTATCTGTCCCATTACCTTAATGACAATGAGCAGGTAGCAGAGGCAGATGACAACCAGAGGACCAAAGAAACCCAGGATGGATGTGTAGAGTATGAAGACAATGGACCACAATTCACGTGGCTCAGGCCAGGTTATGTTGCAGGTGTTGAAGTCCTCCTGTACATGTGAGTAGATTGTTACTGGCAGCACAATCAGTAAGGACACAACCCACACCATGCCATTGAAAACCTTGGCCGCCTGTGGCCTCCGCCATTTGGCACTGCGAATAGGATGAACCACAGCCAGGTAGCGATCGATGCTCATCACCGTCAGGCAAAAGGTGGAGGAGAACTGGCTCATGGCATCAGCAGTCATGCAAACCTTGCAAAAGAAATCTCCATATGGCCAGTAGGAAAGCACACTATTGGTGCCAAGGAAGGGAATTCCCAGGATGTAGAGTTCATCTGCCAAGGCTAAATTGAGGATGTACATGTTGGTTACAGTCTTCATCTTGCTGTAGCGAACCACCACATAGATGACCAGTGTGTTGCCCAGAAGACCCACAATGAAGACGATGGTGTAAACGACTGCGGTGACCACACTGAACGGCATTGGTGCGGCCACCTCTGACATATTGTTGTAGGTGAGGTTGGTGGGGTAGGGCTGGGAGGAAGACATGTTGACATTCTCAGACATCGGTGTCCAATTGTAATAGCCATCCATGTTGAAGAAAGGAGTGCTGGTGTCTGTTTGGATTACAGTAGGAAAAAACTCATTAGAGAAAAGACAGAGACACAAATTTAAAAGCATTATATGGGATACTTAACAATAACCCATGTGCTAAAAAAAAACATACCAGTAGTTTAGTATTGTGGGTTCTGTGAATGTCTGCTTCAGAGAATTATTGTCATGTCTTTTGCACAACAACACATGGGCAGGAGGTACTCTAGGCAAGATGCCCATATTTACCAGGAGACAAGAGAAATTTTCCATTGAATTGTATGGGTCAGTGGCCAGCATGCCATTTCTCTTAATGGGAAGTAGCACTTTAAAAGAAGAGGATATTAGGGTTGCACTTTATTTTTTATTTATGATACATTAAAAAGACTTAATAAGCCGTAATAATCAAATTAGACCAAACTTTATTAGACAGAAAATGAACAGTTATATCCTAATTAGACACCAAACACCTAAATTATGCTATAATTAGTACATTAATAAGACATTAAAAACCTTACTTTGTTCCAAATTAGACCAAAAGAAATAATGTGGTCTTTATTAGAGAGTGAAGAAACACAGTTATGCCCAGACACATTTCTGCTAATTTGAAACCGCATGGAATGCTGTATAAGACCCAATATATACTATACTTTGACCCTATTAAATACCAACTACTGCTAAACCTTCACGTAGTACGATAGCTAGATAATCTGTATTTCGCGAAGTTGCAATGTTTAGTTGATGTTAAGTGTATTCATTGTGCTGTGGCAATGCTGGTAAAGACTCATTTCAGTTACATTAAAAATGCTGCAATGCAAACTAGCCTACTAGCTACCTAGCTAGCCTAGCTAGCTTGCTGCTAAAACGCGCTCTGTCTGATCGGGGGCTTAAACACGATTTACTGTTAAGTGCTGTCACTCCAAGTGAATTAGATGTCCATAATATGGGGACAGAAAAAAAAACAACCTTCAGCCAAGTGGCTGGTAGCCCACATCCTGGATGAGCTAGAATGCCACAGTGATACATAACAGGGTTGAAGTAGGTTTTTGGGCCAAACCTATTCAGCAAAAGTTATTGATTTTGTCAAATTGTTCACTATTTTGTGAAATGCCTACCATGTATAAATATGTATTATTCCTGGTGTTTAATGACATATCGAGACGGCAATATCCTTTGTGTGATACAATAATCCATATGCTGGCGCCAGATATTGATATTTTAATTAATAAAATAAGGCGTTCTAAATAGATTCCCCTGCTTCCAGCATCGCTAATGGCTCCTCGAGCTGGCGCTGAACACATGAATAAGGGAAACTTGAACATAAGTTAACTAGCCAAAGAGGAAGAGGTTTTCAACAAGATGGCAGACAGCAGTTTGAGAAAAATAACAGAGGCCCCAGCCACGTTTAAGTCCAAAGTCAGGACCCATAGTTGCTCTATAGTTCTGTAATCTTAATTCACAGACTGAAAACCTTGTGCTGCAGAATTGTGCTGATTTCTAACAGTTTGGACTTGCGTATATACGGAGAGAAAACATTTTCATGGGCATTTTGTATTCATAGTTCGACGGTTATCATGATGTATCATTATAGGATTGTCTAGCAATATATTGATTATCACAGAATTGCTGTATCGTGATATTACCAGTATTGTGAGCCATGTATTGTATCATATTGTGAGGTACACTGTGATTCCCTCCCCTACTATATTCTAGCATACAAATGGTAACAGGAGATGAGGTACACAAAGGATGACTTTACTGATTGACACACAGTTCAGATGTACATCTGTACAGTTCAGTACAGATGTTTGCTGATGGATCTTTTACGTAATTAAAAGTAACAATACCACAGAGTAAAAATACTGGATAATATTATTATTATTATTAATAATATTAATAATAATAATATTATTATTATTATTATTAATACTACTAATATTATTCTTCTTCTTATTATTATTAATAATAATAATAATAATAATAATAATATAACTGGATTATAATTATTGATGCATTCAAGTATGCTGTACATCAATGCTGCAGCTGGTTAAGGTGGAGCTCATTTTAACTACTTTATATACTGCAGTATATCTAACATCTACAACAATACATCCTTTATTAGTTGATGTATATATATTGTAAAAAATATCTGAATCTGCAAAAAGAACTAGTAACTGGCTGTCAAATAAATGTAGTGGAGTAGAAGTATAAAGTAACATAAAATTAAAATGATCGTAAAGTAGGCCTGAGGTACTTTTTTTACTTCAGTATAATACATGAGTAAATGTACTCACCACTGACTATTATGCAACTGAATGTTGAATGTTGGTAAATGTAAGACACGTACTTATCTGATTGAGGACATCTGAACATTTGTATTTCACCTAAACTTTAAAACAATGAATTCTCTATTAATTAAAGTTATTATTTACATTCTGTCGTCAATCTATAATACACATATCGTGCGAGTGCACCACACTGTGAACCCTACATGTTTTGGGGTCTTAAGGTTGTAACGGTATCCCTAATAGCCATAGACGTGTAAGCCTGAAATTAGAGCAATGGCCAGTTGGCACCCTAATAAATAAATGCATCATGCTCCTGTAAGACTGCATATATGTCCTCGCCTGGTGCCTTGTGGGTGACCTAAAATAATAATAACCTTATAATAGTTGTCAGACGTTGCAACCCGAGGCTGTGAGAACGTGTTGCACAAATAAATGGGGTGACGTGAAGATTCACTGAACCGCGCTTCAAAACACGGGACTGACGGGCAGCCTGCAGCATGTTGTTTAGAAACAAACACTTGAAGCCCCTGTCCCCTTCCTGGATGCATGGGGCTTGACATTATTTCCCACCAAACTACAATAGCCCTAGCCCGCAGTCATGAGACTCATTAAATCGGAGTTTGACAAATAAACCTTTAGGCTCATAACAATTTTCCAAACACAGTGCGCCGTTTCACGTCCTTTGTTGGGTAATCAAGGACTAAAATAAACTATGATGAAAATATTTCAAAGGGTTACATTTAATTCAATATCATAAACACATTGTTTTCTTTTAAATGCCGTGACATCCGATGGGATTCAACCTACCTGTGCGCTCCTGTGTGCCACTATCTGGTGGCGTGATGCGCATCTCCCGCGGTATTCATGCAGCTTTCTTCGAGGTCAACTCTCTCGCTCTTTTGACTCGTCGCTTGAAAGAGAAACCTCCTCACACTTGACTTTTCTTCTTGAGTCATTTTCTTGATGTCAGCACGCTCAGATTTCCATTTACAGAGGCGCAAAATGCAACAATATCTTACAGGACTTATCCTCACAGGTTAGGTCTGAAGAAAATTCTGTGCAAGGGGAAATACATCCCTAAGCTGGAAGGAGTCTCTCACTTGGTCATTTAGCGCCTCAACTCACTGCGAGTATTTATGTGGAAAACATCACCCCGCCTTTAGATGTGAAAGTCCCACCCATGGGTGGTAATCACCTCACAGCACAAGACCAGTTGCTGTTGTAGAAACACACTTTGTAGCTCTCTTTTACTTTTCTTCGCCTGTAGAGCTTCCAGTCAATCATAAAGTGATACTATAACTATATGATAATAATATATGATAACTTTTTAACTGTATGTGAGGGACAATGAGAGAAATGGAGCAATGTCCAGGTGCAGCCTGGGGAATAAATCACCTTGATTGTGTCCTGCGGGCACCTGAGACGGAGTGGGAGAAATTATGCTGAAATGGAAAAATGGTGGTAGGGGGGGATGAGATTGGCGTTGAGGGAGAGATTTGATGGTAATTGTGAGGGAAAGCTGCCAACTTTTAAGACATTAGCTTTGTGTTGCTGTCATCCAGGTTAGGATACAGGAGTGCAGCTGTGTGTGTGTGCAATGTGTGCCTGTGTCTGTATTTGCTTGTTTACAGTGTGTACTCCATTCCTGTATTTTCCATCAGTCTGAAGCATCAAAGTGGGTTTTGAAGAAACATGAGGAAGTAGATGACATCCTATTGTTTATGGGTCTTGTTTAACCGGTCCTAACCAGACCATTGGGCAGATATATGAGACTTGTGAGTGTATAAACACTGTCAGAGGCTTGTCCTGTGGAGAGAGTGTAGCACTGCCACGATGATGCCTGGTCTGTTACACTGTATTTTCTCCATTGCAGGCAATGCAGCTCTTATTTTTAAGGTTACGACGACTACATAAACAACTCTTTTGATCATGCACACCAAATGTTCAGGTGTGTGACACATGAATCAGAATCAGAAAAGGGTTTATTGCCAAGTAAGTAACACTTAAAGGGAATTTGCCTTGGTGGTTGGTGCATACACAAACAAACATATTGAACATTAGGCAAATATAAACCTGTTTGTCCAAATTGTTGAACAGTTTCTTTTTGTGGCTGTTGACATTACAGAAAATGTACCAAACGTAAAGGTGTTAAACTGGACTAAAGGGTACAATAAATACAGTAAGCACAAGAGAGCATTTGAATTATACTCCCAATTTCCGTCTTAATTGTGCATATTCCTGCTTATTCTGCCTCTCCGTCCCTCTCTTTAGCAATTTCCTCTTTCACAGGCCCCTTCAGCGTTAAGCTTTACCTGTCCACCAGACGCCTTCAGACTTTTCTCCTTTCACTCCAGATCCCGCCACTCCCATCTGCCCTGCAATCAATGTATTCCCTCACCAGCCAATGCCAGGTTGTCTTGTCTGCCAGCCTGTTTTGGGCCCTATTGCCTGAACTCTGGATTTTGGATTTCCTTGCCTGCTCCTTGTTGGAATAGTTTACCTCTCTGGTTTTGACCCTTGCCTGCCTAATGGACCTGTACGCCTTTGCATCTTATTTTTTCGTTAATAAATCATTAAACTGCACTAAACTGCCTTTTGGGTCCTACTCCTGTTGCCCCGCTCACTTCAGCCGTGACAACCAGTTTATTTAAGGAGAGCTCAAAGTTTACACATTAAAGTCTGTTTACAGGTCTTGGGGAGTTTTACTGCATATGTGGAATTTGTGGCTCCAGAGAGACAACACGTATATACGTATAAAAATACATGCATACACTTTTACCTCACATAAACACACACACACACAGACGCACACACACACACACACACACACACACACACACACACACACACACACACACACACACACACACATTGTTTGTGTGCAAGCTAAAAAGTTGAGTGTGTGCAAGGTCAAAAGTTGTTTGTGTCCAAGCTAAAATGTTGTATGTGTGTGAGCAAAAAAGTAATGTGTGCGAGCTGATATGTAAATGGTGTCCCGGATTTAGCTCAGTTGGTAGAGCAACTGTTTACTAATTGGAAGGTTGGCAGTTTGATCCCTTTTTACCTTGCACACAGACAACATGCTAAAAAGCATGCACATAAAAATGTGTATGCGTGAGAAAAAGTGTTGTATGTGCATGCCTTTTATGTGTGTGTGCGAGGTGAAAGCGGTGTATGTGCATGCTTTTTGTGTGTGTGTAAGGTAAAAGTAGAGAATGTGCATGCATTTTTGATATATGGCCTAAACGGCTCCTCATAGCCTACTCCTCATCTCAGCTCAAGGCTACATAAGTCTATAGGCTACCCTCGACGTTCCACTTCTGGGATTGCTGCAGGAAACTCTGCTGGATGCATGTATTTTCTCCTTCCAATTTCTTTGTGTTGGAAATTGAAACTCTGGTGGATTTATGAGACTATGGTTAACTGCTCCTCAGATCTCTGCAGGGTAAATTGAGACAGCTAGCTAGACTACCTGTCCAATCTGAGTTTTCTGTTGCACGACTAAAACAACTTTTGAACGTACACGTTCCACCAAAACAAGTTCCTTTCTGAGGCTATTTTGCAGCGGCTCCGTGAGGAGCTTAGCACTGCCCATGATGATTTTGATTGGTTTAAAGAAATGCCAATAAATGAGAGCACGTTTTTCTCCCATCCCGGAATGCTGTGTGGACTAGCCAGACCCTCCTCCGCAGAGTGTGGAGGATGGTCTGGCAAAGTGATACTAATGGCGGTTTTCCATTACATGGTACCTGCTCGACTCGCCTCGACTCTACTCGCCTTTTTTGGTTTTCCATTACGAAAAAAAGTCCCTGGTACCTGCTAACAGGTACTTTTTTTAGTACCACCTCAGTCGAGGTTCCAAGCGAGCTGAGCCGATACCAAAAGGTGACGTGAAAGCGACAGAGGAGGGTGTCCTGAACAAACCCGCCATTTTTAAATAGTTTAGCCAGCTGTGTTTTTTTTTTTGCTGCCTCCAGCTTCATTTGAAACAAAATGTGTCTTCTGGCTGTGGCAACAACAACACACCTTCCACGTTCTGTGTGTGTGTGTCGCGTTAGGTCACGGCAGTTTACTGCGGCACCGCTATGACGACCAGCCATGCTGAGGCGGTACTAAAATCTGCAAAGGAAAACGGACGCACACTGAGGCGAGTAGAGTCGAGGCGATTAGAGTCGAGGCGAGTCGAGTCGAGCAGGTACCATGTAATGGAAAAACGCCATTAGGCTAGTCTATGCTATTAACATAACACACCTCTCTGACCGAACTGGCGGTTGACTTGCATTGTGGGTAAGTGGATAAGTTTGAAGAAGAATGCGTGGAATGAAAAAGACGACATCTCTAGTTCTGTTTGATCGATTCTGATCCTTTAAAAAAAAGGTCTATAGTGAATCTGACAATGTTATACATGTAGTACAATGCTAAATCGTTGTTTAGGACACCTAGCTACAACTGATGCAGTCTAATACAACAGCCCTGCAATAAAACCTGTTTTAATCTACTCTCATTGATATAAATGGGATGGACACAATATGAAGTTGTTTTTAAATGGCCTTTGTCTTGTATTGCTTGTTTCATATTCCGTTAGTGTGTTTAAATTCTTATTAGCCTAAATTTTCTGCAGTGATCTAATTTCCTCAGTTAAAGTTGAAACACCAAATCTTGCCATAGATGGGATTGCTCCACTAGCTGAGTGCAAAAATACTGAGCACACATGGAAATACTACAATGCGGAACCAAAAGGATTGCTGGAGATTTGTGTTTGTTTTAAAAGATCTGCAGTTTTAGCTGTAAGTCAGAAAAAAGTATGTGTACGGCTTTCGTCAATGAGATCAACATTTTCTAACATATTCTATTGACAGTTAAATCCGAGGGGAATTCTGATAAACTGAGCAGTAAATTGCGTCCCTATAAACTACTGTGCTGTATTGCTTACTACTATTCTACCTGTGAGACTTGTATTGCAAAAAAGTGATCACCAGTAGTTATACATGAAGAATATACAGTACAGTATACTGAGTGCAGTACTCTATGTCGTCTAATCAGAGTACTTGTTTCAAACTTTTTTATTGTAAAATCTGGAAAAGAAATGTTGTATTTTGCCTTGATTTGACACAATTTTATTGTTTTAATGTTACTTCTGGTCTGTGTCTGCTAGTTGTTAAAATATGATACAGAAATAATCAGATGGCTGTGGACTACAAGATTACGTTGAAAATATGAGATGATTCTCCAAACAGTCCTGTTCTTTCTCCTAGCGCTCTGTTACTCTGGCTTCAAGCCCATGCTCTTCCTGCCTTCCTATATCAAGCTACGGGAACGTGCATCAAGATCACATCAGAGTGGTGTCAGTCACCGACTTTGTCCGGCTGATGACAAAAGCTGGCGGGGATCGATGAGAGAACTCTCAAGCTTACAGGAGTGCGACTCGTGTGTGGTGTTTATGGCAACCAAGTTCAATCAATACTCCACCACTGATCACCCAGATGAGAAGGAACGGTGTGTGCGTATTTGTGTGTGGTTTTGTGTGGAGGGCAGGGTTGATTGGAGGACAAAGAGAGAAAGAAATGAATGAGATGATGTCCGGAGTGGCGACTCTGTGGTTGACGTTGTGTGTTGCGGTAAGAAGATGAAATAGTCTTCACATTCATGGACAGAATATGCAAACAATAAATCGGTCTCTGTGCGTGTATGTTGTATGTTCAATCTATTTGAGATGAGCTGGCCATTTGGAAAACTTTGCTGACACACAGCAACCATGGGCGAGTGAGTTCTTAAAGCCTTCATGAGTTTTTTGTCTCTCTGTGGTCTGTTTGTACATCTATGTAATATCCTTTTAATGCAGTTTTAATTAAATTTTGTAATTTAGGCACTGGGCTGTCTGTTGTGGAAGGGAGCTGTCTTCACGGAGCTAACCAACTTATTTGCCTAATGTTGTTTACTTTCTACTTCAGTTGTCAATTACGAAAGAAATTATTAGGTGACATCAGGAAAGTCGTGCAGGTTTGCTTTTGTAGTCAGTAACAGCCTTTTCCCCCCTGTTCAGTCAAGCCACTAGGATCCTAAGAGAGGACACTGCCTAAGACTGCCACACCCCTGACCCCCACATTCTGCTTTATGATAAATCATGCACAAGAAGGAGCTGTTGGGATTACATTTTACTGGAATTGTACCTCGTATGATTTCTTGTGACAAATAAAAATTAATGGATTGATTCATGTAGCTGTTTATCTATACAGACTCCAGATGGAGCTGTTGACTGTGGTGGACTCGACATGCGTCCATGTGCTGCTAGTGCCAATTTATCCTTTATTTTACGGTGCTATCTTGCGCTACATCGTCAGTTAAGACAGAAACACTTGTTTGGCCGGTACACCATCTCTGGGCTTCCTGTAACAATAGCTGTCAATCCAGGTAGGCTACAAGGAGGTTTGTGTGGATGTGATCGCGTTGAAGTGTAGAGGTTTATTCCTCGACGCAGAAGGTCCAGTGTTCGAGTCTGACCTGTGACGGTTTTCCTGCATAATCTTAAAAAAAATAAAAATAAATATATATATATATGTGTGTGTTGAAAGAGAAAGCTCAAATGTCCAAAAGAGAGCAACAGAGAATTTGTTTTTTCCCACACCAAGATTTTTTTGTGTTCATCAGTGTCATTTTCACAAAATCCACAGCTAAAATTAAAAAGAAATTATTCAAACTGAAGGAAACATTTCCCCTAATTTAGAGACTATTAAAAGAAATCCAAACCTCACTCATGATTCCTTTTTTATTATGCGAATAAGTTGTCGTACTTAATATTTCTTCTAACAAAGACCCTTTGTACTTTCCCCTCAGGGCCAAATCAGAGTAGTTAATTAGAAAGGATCGAAAGGCTATATTTAAGTAAACCAATTTGACAATTTTAATTATAACTTGCAAGGACTGGGTGGATGAGGGAAGGATTTTCCAAAAAAAGACATCATTAAGCATTTAGGCAACATTAGGCTTTTACAGAAGGGACAGTGTCAGCCTGTATTTAACACCCATGTCTGTAGAATGGGAGGATCTACACAAAGTGGAGCTCAAAATAACCACTCCAGATGTCAGGTGTGTACATGTTAGAGAAAAAAATAAAATAATTGTCAGCTTAGCCAGAAAATAGAGTAGCTTATTGACACTTTTGCATCAATAAACACAAACCCTTGTCCCCAAAGGTGAGTTAACATTTTGCAAAGCAGGAGGACAAAATACTGACTGTCCTTAAATCTTTCAGAAGAAGGAATGGCCCTAAAGGTTTGTCTGATTAAGACTTGGGATACCACGGTGGATGTCATGTACTAGCTGGTGGGATAGGAAACAGCAGAAGGGTTCTGACATTGGCCAGGTTCTAGTTTTCAAAGTGCAGAAATTAAAATATGTCTGAATATCATACATATAATCAAACCTAGATTATATTTTGTAAATGTGTTTCTGAGTACAGGAAAAGTTTCAACATTCTAAAAGGATGTTTGTGTTGATGAAAGAAATAGTTGCCCCTTTGCATTAACACTTTATAAAGCATAGAGTGAGTTTTGAGGCTTTATTTGAAATTATTTGTTCTTAAATGAGATCTGAGACATCTAACTGGTAGTCATCATTAATAACAATCACTGAGAATATAGCAATTAGCTGAAATAACTTGTTATATTGGAAAGAAACACATAATAAATCTTTCTAAAACGTACAACATGTTGACATAAACTAATTATTGTGTTATTGTGCAGAAGTATAGGGGGGCAGAGGCGACAGCCAGGCAGCAGTAATAGATCTGAACATAACCCACTGACAATTTGACAAGGAATATGTCACGCAGGAGTTCACATGCATGGCATACATGCTTTCCACATGCATAAATTATTAGTATTATTAGATCCACCAGCTGGGCCATGGCCTTTGTAAGTGGATAACTGGGTTAGCTTGATTTGATTGTTGATGGTTTGACATGGGCCTGGATTTTTTGGTTCTTCGAAGCTGGCATGGGATTTATGTGGTGCTACTGTCAGAGCCCTTGAACTACTTTTTACATATATAATATACTGTACAACTGTTTTTCTCCTAAAGAGAAAGTTATGAAGATGTTATTAAGAAAAATGTTTAAATAATGATGGCAAATAAATGTTCACCTAAAAGATAAAATACAGTGGCCAAGGGCAAACACACTACAACGTCCCAAAAACACTTCCATTGGGAGAAACGTGCTGCAAATACAGAAATGATGCAAGTAAAACAACACACACAAACCCCGAAACACATGCGACAGAAAAACACTGCTCATCCAGTCAACACAACAGAAGTTCTTCAGGCCATCCACATTTATAACATGACATGGCAGAAGACATTGCTGAGAGATTACATTTATTAAAGACTTATATTATTATTTACTGTCCTTTGTAAAACAGAAAATAATACAGCAAATATACATGGAAAGTACATATCAAACACATTTACGAAATGTAAAAAAGTCATAAATCGATTACAAACTGTGGCCCGATGCGACTCGGGGGCAGACAAACAACATTAATTGACACTTATAGAGGGCCATATGAGGTTAACAATATATTATAGTTGTATAATATATCCAGCTGCTGCTGAAGCAAAGACATCGCTGCAAAAAGTGGATCAAATACAGTATAGAGCATTACGTTTATGTATAACAGCTATTAAGTCAACCCACATTGACGCAGTAGAAGCTAATAGAAGCAGGAGAGACCCCGTTTAAGTTAAGAAGAGACAAACTTACACTTGCATACTCTGTTTTTTTTTTTGTTTTTTTTTACTTTGCACCGTTTCTGTATTTGCAGCACGTTTCTCCTACTGTAATGGAAGCGTTTTTGGGCCATTGTAGCGCGTTTGCCTTTATACATAAAATACCTATATATAATAAAAATTCAGCTTCTAGGTCTCTGAAACGTAGCAATCCACTGTTAGCAACATTAGCATTATAGCTAAGACCCTTGTTTTTCGATGCTGTCCTCCCCAGAAAAATATAATGTTTGTATATGCAGCAATTATAAGCCATATTTACGTTTATAGTGGCGGCGCCTTCCAGTGGCCGTAGTAATCATGACGGGAGCAAAGCAGGAAGTAAGGTGACGAAGTATAAGAGCGACAAATTCCACGTAAGGAGGAAGGTTGGGGTGGTGGATGGGTCAAACAAATGTAGGATCTTACCCAGGAGACCGGGATTCATGTCCTGTTGAAAATAAAGGAAAGCGTTTTTTTCCCCCCCGTTGTGGAACAAACCGAACAAACGTGACAAACAGAACTATGTCACATTCTGCGCTACATGCATAACCGGAAGTGAAGTAGAGAGTAGTTTTTGTGGTTTAGATATGAGGACGGAAAACACTCCTGTGGGTCTTATTTCCTAGGGGCGCTTCACTGCTAGGGGCGCTAATTTATGAAATGCTCCTGTGGATCATATCAGAGTGTAGCAATAACCAACCTTTATCTTCACATTGTAAGGAGGACTTGTTGTGTTCTGTACACAGTGTACAATGCAATCATGCAGGCAGATTCACACACAGACACACACACACACACGCACGCACACACACACGCACATACACACGCACACACACACACGCACACACACACACGCACACACACACACACACACACACACACACACACACACACACACACACACACACACAAACACACGCCCACACATTTTTCAGATGTATTGATTTCTTCCAGTGACACTCTTGAAGTAGTGCCAACTAATTAGTGGTGATTACTTTTCATTGTGTACTCCTCTGATTACTGCACAGTTGAATCAAAGGTCACTAATGAGAGGGGAAGTTTAATACAAGATAATGACCAAAGAGAAGGAACAGAGTAGGTGTGAGTCACAGCGACACACGCTGTCACGCTTACATCTATGGTTATTTCAGTGGATAACAGCATGCGGCTAGACAAGAATGTTGAAACACCGCTCAGATTTCAGGGCCATGTGTCAATAAACTGTGAATTGCCCACATACACATTACATGCAGTATACATGTAGTATACAGTGATTCCAGCATAATTAAAAAATATGTAGAGAAAAAGCAAAGCTCCTGTTTACAGGTGGGTTTCAGCTTGCATGCTCAGTAAGTAATCATTTGGAAAACTGTGAAGACCTTATTACCACACTCTCCATTTAATGCATAATGAATGATAATGCTCACTTTCAGCTGCTTTTGCAATCTCTTTCATATTATCTTGATGGGGTGCTATAATTGAAGGTCAAGGTAATTTTAACAACAAAAGACCACAAGCCCAATTTTGCTAGCACATCAGGGGTGATGCATCTTGTCAGTGATTGTCCCAAAGGGCATCCAAATTATTTTCAGAGCATGAGGATGAAATGTTTTTGCTAACAGAAACCTGAGGCAGTAGGCAACTGGAGGTGGGATGCCATCCCCCTTGTTAGCAAATGACCCCCCCCCCCCACCCCTCTCCATCCCCTATTAGCAGAGAGAGTGCAGAGGGCTTGTTTAGGTGAACATGCAAGTCTAGTCGGCCTGACTTTATCCTTTGTCTGACTGAGGATTGTGGGTACAGGATTAAAAGAGCTGTCCCCCCTTGTTAAAAATGATCAAATTGAGGGGACTTTAAAACTTAGAATGAGTCACAGGCTGTTATTAATAAGGAGCATCATGTTGCCTACCTGATCTAAAGCGATGTATTATGTTTGTTGCTATAAGTTAAGTAATTTATTCAGGTTTCTTCTTTACATAAAATCAGCCATGTAAATTAACTATAATTAGAAAATGGGTATAAATGAACAGAGGAAAATGTTTTACTTATTGTCCCAGTGGGAGAAATGTAAAACAATGTAAATTTTGACAATCAGAACAAGTTACAGGTAAAACTATATATAGAGTTTATTTATATACATTGAACTTGGTTTGGATTCAAATATAAAAAAATATACGGCAAAACTTTACTTTAAGCCCCACTAAATTAGCGTATAAATAAACATTTAATACATGGTTTATAACATCCTACAATGTTGTAAGCAGATATAAGTGTTTGTTGTTATTAATGTATTTGTCAATGACTATAACGTCTCACGTGGAGGGGGGTTTATAAACAGATAATGAATGACTATATAGTAAAATATGTTTTCAAGGGAGAAATTATTGTTGCTGACAAATACTGTACATTAAAAAAACACTTGTCCTTATAACTGCGTACAAGTACATTATTGTGTGTTATAATTTTTTTTTAATGTTTATATACTGTTTCTAAATGCTAAATAGGGGGACTTACAGTAAAATGCTACCAAGAAGTTCTTGCACTTTGTGCCAACCAAATCAAAGCAGACTCTGTGTCTGACAGATACAGACGATTGACTTAAACATGCTCTGTCTTTCTGACAGACTGACATGAGAAGAAAAGCAAAATTTCCACGCTTCAATTGCTCCATTTGACTCAAGTTCACTCACACAGATTGGTCTGCCAGGTAGCACAATAGCTACAGGATTACAAGTGAGATTTAGGTGATGTCCTTTTAAGTTTCCAATTGGTTAAAAAAAGAGAAGAATGAATTGACGTCATACTTTTTCTAGCTTTCTGGCCCTTCCTGCCACATCCCTAAAGAAGAAAAGAAGCTATATAAGAAAAAAAGAAAAATAACACCTTGCAACAAGTCCAACTCCATACACTGCAGCTGCCTTTAGCAGCTGCAGCTGCCAGTTGATTAAAGGATTTTCTTTTTCACTTTTCCCACACATCCATCCAAAGTCTGGAAATGTCTCACTGTCTCTACCTCTCGCTCATCAATTCTACCATCCTTGTGTTTCTCTCTCTTGTTCCTTCTCTTTCCATCTCATCTGTCATCGACTGCACTGTTTGTCAGTGTCCTGCATTCAGTTTACATTGATCTGTTGTTATCTATAGGCAATTACTCTTACGCAGATTTGTTCATGCCACAAGGATTAAAGGAATAGTTTGACATTTTTCCTATTTGCTTTCTTGCTGAGGTTGAGAGAAGAAGACCAATACCACTCCTCTGTCTGAGAGTGGTATCAATCCTCTATCTGTCCCATATATTACCCAAAATGTCAACCTATTCCTTAGATCAGCAACTTGCTGCACCTACAAATGATAAGATGACAAGCATGAAAGTGAAAACAAAGATTCACATGCGGCATAATTTGACTATATGACAGTGTAATATAGTAAAGTAAGCTCAGTATTATTAACTGCACTGTTTGATCACTCTTTGTGTATCAGGATCCAAAGTTCTACCAGGCTAGTTACTTTTTTATTTATTTTTATGACAGTGTTGCTATAGTTTTAATCATTAACTAACTACTCCTTTTTTCCCCAACATTTCATTATTGTAATCACTCATCTCTGTCAACACTTAATGAACAGCATTAGAATAAGATACATTGCATTCAGCATTTGCATTGTGTCTAACACAACAACTTAATTCAAACCCTGCACAATGTGTTCTCAGTTCATGGTAGTTAATAAGTTAATGAGCAGCAGCTTCACTGGTTACTGACACAGAACACAAGGCGTATAGAGTAGGCAGTGTCCAGGGTGTAAACAATAACGTTGAAGATTGTCATGAAGGTGACCACCACCAGTTTATCCCAGGGACAGAGGTGGCCACAGCCACTGGGTCTCTTATTGTTGCGGAAACTATACAGTGGCCAGATCACCATAGCTGTCAAATACATCACCGCTGCCAAAATGTTGTAGACAATCACAAGCTTGTCAAAAGAAAATGGAAAAAAAGAGGTCAGTTGTGTAATAGTGAGCAGGATTATGAGGATGGCGAAGATGAAGCACAACGAGTACACGGCCACGCACCATTGCAGTCCTGGAGTCGTAGATTTAAATTGGCTTTCTTCCAGGGATGTGAAGATGAGACAGGCGAGGAACGTCTCCAGCATCTTCATAATGCCGGGCAACGTGGAGAGGAAGCCGCTCATCTGCCCACTCGGACGAAGGCGAGTTAAAGCCACCTCACCTGCGTACACCCCGAAACAGACCCAGGACACCACAGAGGCACCGATCTGGCGATGGCAGGTCTTACAGGTGAAAAAGGTAGGGTAGATAATGGAGACGGCAAGGCACATGAGGCTCGCCAGCATTGCAAAGGCAGTGGTGAAATCATCCCAGGCGAAAGGTAATTTGGCATTGACGGTTGTGAACTCCAGGATGAGAATGAGAAGGGTGAAGAAGCAGCAGAAGCACCAGGTAAACATGCACCATGCCCAGTAGGGAGATTTTACGTGTCCCACTGTTGCCACCAGGCTGAAACACATACAGGTGAGGATGGTCGCCATTATTCGCATGATACCCACAGGCTGGGTGAGTGCCCGCAAGTTGACACCAACCATGGCTGGATAGGATGAGTGTGTTTGACCTCAAAATAATGTTGGTTTCAAAGTCAGTTGATTCTACTCAGTGCATCCCTCAGTGCTGCAAGGCCTTATTTTCCAAACCAGATCCTGTTGAAGAAATCCATGTATAGCCAAAAGCCCCGAGCAGGTGTGTTCTTTGAAACTGAAACTGGTGTATATTCAAATAGAGCATTCTGGACTTATCTGTGCAGTTTATGGCCCCTGTCTCACTCCATGGATTGGATACTGGTTGGGTGTTGTCATCTTCATCTCACGCCACACACACTGGACTCTGGACCTCAGTGCAAGCCTTTGTTTAGAAGATAATCTCAAACGCAATGGGATGGGTGGTACTGTAGGTCACATCCTACGGAAAACTGCCCTTATCTTGCCTTGATATCACTTGATTTATTGTTCGGGAGAGTTTGAAGGAGGGATTTTTATGGATAATGATTATACGCACATACAAGTGCCTTTTTTTTTTTTTAATCTGACACTATAGCATGATGTTTTAGTGTATTTACTTTACCGTTGTGAGTCATTACATCAGTGTTTACATTTCCCGCATTCAAAAGACAAATGTATGTACTATGACAACTCCCTTTCTGTACATTGAACCAAAGCTAAACATAAAAATATGTGAACCACTTCTACTCTCTATTTTATTCCTTTTGTCATTAAATGTAGCATCAAAGTAGGAGTGGAATTGTGAGAATGAAACCAATAGCTGCTGTGTGTTTCAGGTTTGGGTATGCACACATTGACACATCTTTGCAAACATCATTTGATGGACACAAGTTCCCACTATACCTGTTAACCATTGAACAGAGTATATAACCATTAAGCAGAGTACTAATTGTTTGAGTTTCATTCAGTCATGATTGTCTTTTGTTACTGAGGTGCTGAAACAACCAAATAACAGTTACACCCATGGTGATGTAAGCATGCACAATTAACTCCCCACTTTCATGACATTTTATTCATATTTCACACAGTGCGATCGACAAGAGAATGCACTAAATGAGTTTGCAACTGAGACCAACATGGTTTTAACTATGCTGTATAAAAATAACATGATTAAGATGATCAAATAAAAATCATGGAGGAAAGCAAAGGGAAAGAGAAGAGATTGGGATTACTGACATTAAAAAATTGTCCTCAGAGAATGCATCATCATGACAGATAAAAGTCATTCAGACCAATTCCACAACAGTGTGTTGGGGTTATTATGAAAACAACAGTGAAATGAAATATGTTTCACAAAAGTTGTACAAGAGATGCTTTACATACCATTCTCCTGCTCATGTTCAATCTTTGAGTAGTAGTGGCTCTCCAACAGCTGAAACATGAGGCCTATTTACAACCTACGTTCTGCTGATGAAGAACACCAGCCTAAAAGAATAAACAGTATCCGCAATGTAAGCAGCAAGGTTGAAACAAGTCATGAAAGAGATGACCACTAAATTATCCCAGGGACATAAAACCAACTTCGAGCAGTTGCTTGGCCTGCTGCTATTATTCTGGAAGCTGTAAAACGGCCAGACCACCACAGCTGTGATGTACATCAACACGGCCAACACGTTACAGCCTGTCAGGACTTTGTCAAATGGTGCGGGAAAAAGAGACAGAAGGCGGCAGATGGTAAAAATGATGACAAGGATGGCAAAAATGAAGCAAATGCAGTAGACAGCAACACACCACTGGAGCCCTGGATACGTGGAGAACTGGTTGTAGTCCAAGCAGATGAAGATGATGCAGGCCACGAAGGCCTCCAGAACCTTAAGGAGGCCCGGGACCGTAGAAAGAAATCCACTGATCTCACCAGGTTTTGCCCGGGTCAGCCCGACTTCAACGGCATACAGGATGAAGGTCAGACAGGAAACGACAGTGGCTCCAATCGGTTTGCCGCAGCTAGAGCATGTGAAGAAGATGGGATAGATGATGGATGTTGCCAGCACCTGTATGAGAGAAAGGTAAAAAATAAGGTGTGGAATGATTCGTTCTTTAGGATACTCTCTAGATGTTTATTTGAGTATAATTGAGAACCATATTGTATAAATTTTTTAGCATCAGGAAATAGTACACATGCATATCTACAATAGCCTAATGTCAAAGTCAGTCAAACATGTGATTATCATTATCTGTTTTAAGGAGTTGTGGCTATATAAAAATATGCTGTTGAAGTGTTTAAACAGGGCTTCTCCTACTCTGTTATTTCATTGAATGTAAGGGTGCGAAATACAACATGAGCCTAATGAAATCTTGCGACTAGCAAACAACCCCATGAACAACTCTTTTGGTTTATCCTGAACATAGCTGCAGACAAAGACAAATAGCAAGATAGTTAAAAAAAAAAATGGCACACACCATTAAAGTAGCCAACATGGCAAAAGCAGTAGTGAAGTCATCCCAGGAGATGGGCAACTTAACGCTGAGGCTGGTGAATTCCAGAAAGATGATGAGGAAGGTGACGCAGAAGCAGAAGCACCAGGTGAACATACACCACGTCCAGAAGGAGTTAGTGTAGTGTCCCACTGATGCCACCAGGCTGAAGGAGATACAGGTGAAGATCATCTCCAGTATCCGCACAATGCCCACCGGCACCGTTAGTGTCCTGAAGTCCAGCGTAACCATGGTGATTGTATGATGATGTATGGTCCTGTGGTCGGTTTACAGCGGATTTTGGTGGATTTTCACCAGCTTGTCTCCTCTATCCTTGTTGATTTAATGTTTTTCTTTGAATAGCTCTTTGGTTATTGTCAGTACTCGCTCCTCGTTCTGTTAGTGCTGCCTGAATGACGGACACAGAAAGTAAGGTGAATGTGAAGCCTTTTCTCCCTTGTCACCGCCCTTGCACACCTTGAAATGGCTTCAAGTTTTATGGAATGTTTGTGTAGCGGGGTAGTATCTGTTGTTCACTCCGTTTGCTTATCAGTTGTGTTCATAGGCAATAAAATGCTGTAATTTAACATGAACTACACCTTATGACAGCCTCATATTCACATTCATGTTTGCTCACTTAGCAGCTTCCCCACCCATCAATGGTTCAAACCTGTAAATGTGTTACGGTAGGCTTAAGAGGAACTGGGCCGTAGTGCTACAGAACAATGTGAGATATACAGTATAGGATGGAAGGATATTAGGAGATATTAGAGATTAGGAGATATATTGGTCTTTCTTTGGATATGAAGTGTAAGTGTGAGATACTGCAAAGGTCCAAGATTTAGATTCAAAATGTTGCTTTTTAAGACATGAACTGATTTACAAAAGGGCTATAAATAACTGTTCCAAATTTAAACCACTTTCTTGTGAACTGTTACACACTGCTAACTGCTAACACACACACACACACACGCACACGCACACGCACACACACACACACACACACACACACACACACACACACACACACACACACACACACACACACTTTGATCAAGCTATTTAACATGAAATAAATCCAATAAAGAGAGTTCTGAATCAGCCTCTTATCTCAGACAGAATAATTGATCTGTGCCAAGGTAAACAATGGAGACATGCAAGTCCCACATGATCAATTTACATTTACCTGTTGACAAAAATATTGAAAGTATAGGAGCCGTGTGATTAATGAAGTACCTGGATTGAAGAAAATATATTTTTAAGCAATAAACAAAATGACAAATAGCAAAATAAGTAAACATCTTGATATTGTTTGTGCATTAAACAGCTGATGCTTACGGCACCCGTCAGTTAACTCCGCCGGCATTGCAGCACCTAGAGTTACTTACAGTGTTGAAATAGCTTACACTTTAGAAAAGCTTAAGTGTTCTAAAAGAGAATTACATACCTTTTAAACAGTTTGTAATTTCTGATACATTATTGTTTGTTTTGTTGTATGCCACTCATGACTGAATATGGCTGTTTAATGCTTTCTCCATTTAGGAAAAACTTTTGCCACATGACTCCTGGGCAAAAGACAAAAGACAAATGTCTTTAAGTGTTGAGATGACTCAGCTATGATGTGCTTAACGTTCATGCCAAGACTTAAAATGAGGAGTGTATGTGATATTTGTATATAAAGATAATCTCAGTTTCGACAGATTTTCTTTAGATTAGGGCAGGGTGCAATTGTTAGTTAACAGGGACTCCCTCCCAATCCCCAGCCCACAAACACTGAGCACCAAAACAAAAGTTAAATTACTTTTCCAATGCCATAGTCACAACCGCCAGAGATTTAGGTGTTGGGGAGACGTTAGGTGTTTCTCCTGTTTCAGTACAATACTCACTCTTTCTGTATGTCATCTTGTGCAGTATGTGCAGTGTGTTGCTTTTATGAACAAACACAGCTTATACAGCTAGCCCATAGTTATACATGTTTGTTAAAACTAGAATAATAGCAAACACTTTATTTAAGATATTTTTTGATCATTCTTATTCTTACTTATAATAAAGACTTTCTATAGGCATGGCACTGCAGCCAATAAGGGATAAGATTCTTCCATTGTGATAACACATACCGTAGCAATGGCATGTGACCTTTTATGTGGCATGTGACCAGCCACTGAGATCTGAACTTGAAATATGTGATTTTGTGGCATTACAGTTTCGATCAGGTGGAGGTGCTCCTACAAAACTAAACTACATTATGTAACTAAAAGTTATGCCAACTTTTACCTCATCGTTGCAAGCTTGTTATCAATACGGGAGGGCCAGGTCAACAGAGCCTCACTCCGAGGTTTCTTCACAATGAGATAGCGGTTCCTACACCTCGTCCCTTCCTTAACTTTTCTCTCAGATGATGCATATTTTCTTATGATTTAAAAACACTTGTAGGTTATGCACTGATTGTGTAAAATCCACAGTATCTTTTACCTTTAGAGCAGCCTTATCTATGTGGCTAAGTAGTCGTTGGCAATGATGATCTTAGGCCTCAGGCACCTCCAACAATGCTCATTAAATAACAAAGAAAACCTCACAAAATACACAAGTAAAAGCTAAATCTACAAACAAGACAAAAGAAAAACTATACTGACCTTGAATGACCAGGTGTTTTTTCTTAGCACATAGTCAGTGTTCTCACTGAAGTATGCAGCTTTAATCAAAGCTCATGGGAGGCTGCCTTGAAGCTTTTGAAGCTTATCAGTAAAGGCAGTTATGCAACAGTTATTAACAGTTACATCTAATTGATCTTGTACTGATACACTCAAGTGTCTAAATAACTCCCCCTCCACACACATACACATACACACATCTTAATATTTCTGTAAAAAAAAAAAATATTTTTTTTTTTTTATCAGCATCCTGTGGTGATCTGGCACTCTTACCTCTGCTCTCCTGCTTTGATTGATGGTCCTGCTATTTACATATATACTCAGAAGAACATTTTGTATTCATCTAACATGTATATGGAAGGTACACTGTGAAAAGAAACTGGAATAAAAGATTGAACACAAAGAAACAAATGACAAAGTGGAGAGAGGCAGAGTGGCCATCAGGCCAACAGAAGAGGAGAGAAGCTTATGATGGCGATGCTGTACAAAGATTATTTGTCTGGTTTCCAGAAGAAAGTTCACTGAAAAGCCAGAGAGAAGAGAGCTACAAAAATCTCTGGTTTTGGGTGTGCCTGTCCTTGAAGACATATAGCTGTTGGTCATTGGGCCTGTCTCCTCCAGGGTCAAAATTCTGTGTGATGTATATATCTTGACCACGCATGTGCCTCGCATCCCATCAAGGATCCATCCATGAAGACTGCCATAATGTCCCTCTGGCATGCTCTCTGACCCTAAAACCTTAGTTTATGCCATACTGTACCGCAGCACATCTTGCTTTTCTTACTATTGACCTACTGCTTAGATCAATAGTGAAAATTGGAGTACACTAAGTCTGGGGTCTGTAATTGAATGACTTCTACAAAGTCATGAATTGCACATCGCTAATGGAATTATACTTGACCTTTCCAAAGTATTTTTAAAGTTATCCATCAACACCAGTATTATAAAAAGCAAAACCAGTAGTAGAGAGTAGGCATTGGCTGGTTACCGGTTTGAAGGTATACCACAGTTTGAAAAAGTCACGGTTTCAAAACCAATACAATTTTCTGTCATACCATTCCTGAGGTATGAGCTGTTTTTTATGAGTCTACAAGGACAGAAAGTGCAGTTTAGAAATCCCTCTCCCTGCCAGTGTACAGTGTGTTTAAAAATAAAATATGTTGTGTTCAATGGAGAAAAAAAGTTGTGTTTTGCAAAGACATTTCAAAAATAATACAGTTTTAGCTGTAATTGCAATACCCTAATACCGTGAAACCGTGATATTTTTGCTGAAGGTTGTCATACCGTCAGAATCTCATACCGGCCTATGCCTAGTAGAGAGTAGAGTTATACGATGTGGACAAGACCCCTCTTTTGACAAACATGCCCCTGTATACAGTTCATTATTGATGATCCTGTTTCCTGTCATCATTGTTTACCGTTTCATTGCATCCAATCATAAAACATGAGTCTTGTCAATGAGATAGTGCTGCACGAGTATGAAAAAGCAATGTGACTGAGGAAAACAGTGATTCCTGGGCTGCTGTATGAAGACCATTAATCAAATCACTATTTTATACTGTTTTATATTTACGCAGAAAAAAAAACAACAAGAGAAGAAACAGAAAAATGTAGCAATGTGCACTGAAACACAGCTTTCGCCAAGAGTTAAAACAAAGTAAGAAAACATCTGCCTTCAATAACCACGCAACTACCTAGGGCATTCAGAAAAAAAATTGCCAGTAAATGATCCAAAAGTACATATGATTAATCAAAACTTGTCAGCATGTCACATGTTCTCTGTGTGTTCTAGTATTCTTTCCAGCTGCTGAAGTGACCTTAACCTGACCGTACATTCTGCTCTCTCTGTGCAGGAGGGAGGGAAAACAAGTGTCAAACATTATAATGTTGCATTCCACTGACCTCTAGTGGCCATATATATATATATATATACAGTCGTGAAAAATTAGGACACCCATGCTAAAGTTGACTAAAAAGAGGAATAAAAAAAAATCATCTTTTGCAAATTGACATCATCATATACCCTTCACCATACCTACAGATTGGCATGGGGTACTTTCCATAAAATCATCTCTCAATGCAAATCAAACCAGCTATTAGGCTAACTGAAATAAAACCATGCCAATCTCTAGGTATGGTGAAGGGTATGTGATGATGTGGGGCTATTTTAATTCCAAAGACCAAGGGAACTTTATCAGGATGCATAGTATCCTGGATCCATGAAATAAAATCTAAAAATAAAATAAGAAAAATAAAAATCTGCCTGCCTCTATGGGAATTTAACATAGGGGTGTACTTACTTATACCCACTGTATTTTAAGGAAGAACTTTTATTTATTTACGATACATTATTCATTCACAAAGAAAATTGGTGTCCTTAAAGATTGGATTTTTCCTCATTTTTTCAATTAAGGTCAGTTTCCAAAAGATGATTTTTTTATTCCTCTTTTTAGTCAACTTTAGCATGGGTATGTAAACTTATGAGCACAACTGTATATATATCTACAGTGTATTTATATATAACAAATACAGCATAATTTTCTCTGGATTTCCTTCCCATGTCTACTGTAATTATCAGCATGGCTGTAGCACATCACATTCCAGATGTGATGAGTAATGTCCTGTGACCTCTCAGTATTGTTAGCCATGTCCTGTCATCTGGCCTTCATGCTTCAAGGTCATGTGTTTAAAGGGTGGATCCTTCACACTCACTTAGTGTGGAAAAGCATTGTACAGGCGCTGTGGAATATAGTTTTGCGAAAGTGTGTGGTGTGTATCCTTAGATCTTAACGGAGAAATAATAAGTTCCAGAGAAATCCTGCTTGGGTAAAACACTCCCATTGTATATTATACATTTCTTTTCCCTCCACTACATCGGCTTGAATCTCGTCCTTCTTCTTGATTCATCCTGTTTTGCAAGACCGTGAATGTGATGTCAGTGAGTCAGTACTAGAGGAAAAACTACAACCCCATTTTCTGGTGAAACCTATTGTGCTTTTAAGTAATACAACTAATGTAACTTCCCACTGATACAACAAGTCTTAAGGTTACCCTTTGAGGGCCCTGCATACCTTTTGTACACCCTCAGGTGATATTACTTATTTTGGTTGACCAGACCTAGGACCTAGATGTGTTTAATTTATTTACATCCTCCTCACTCTCCTGTTCACTTTGTCACACTTAGGGTGGCTGTGTCTGAGTCACAGTGGTTTGTACTTTGTACTTTGTGGATGCACGTGTTCTTAACTGCGATCTTACCAGCATTGCTGATTGAAACAGTGACTGACCATCAGTGATATGACGCATTATATTAGGCCAACAAAGAACGCTTTGTTCTTAGCAAACATCCGTCTCTCTCCCTCTCTTTTTGTGAAAGTATATTTTTCTCTTTTTTTAATCCTGTTTTCATAGCTCTTATTGCCATACTGGTCACTATTTGAACAATATTATTAAACACTGTAATAATATTTAGTTTATTTTCTGTGGATCCACCCAGTCACATGGAATAAAAGGGAGAGAGGAGGGGGAGGAATCAGAGAGTTGTAGGACTGAAACAGTCCACCCATTACATTGTAAGACATACAGGAAATACCTGAAATATCTGTCTCCGATCAAAACTCTCTCAGTTTGACTGTGTCCAATTGCCTCTCTCGGTACCAGGCAGCTACAGGAGAAAGGGTGCGTAACTCTTTTATTTTGATTTAAAGTAACATGTAGGTAAATCATGAAATGTAAAATAGATTTTTTTTTTAGCTATATAATGATCAGCTGCTGTTGCCATTGTGTTAAAGTTATCAGCTTTGTGTTTGTACTATATATGAATTTGGGTGTTATCCTAACTTAGTTGTTGATGTTATTATTCCACCACTGCATAGAACAGATGCAAAGAATATGAAAATAGTGCATTTTTCCTGTCAGACATTGGTGATGTAACCTTTTTCCAGCCACCCTGTCCAAACAAAACAGGGTGAGGCTCAAGTCCAGTGCTGTGGTGTTTTAATGCGTGTGGCTCATGTTGCTCTAATTGATTTAGGGTCGATTTATGATGAGACAGGAAGTCTTGCGGGGACTGACGGGGCCTGTTCACTATGAGCGAGGCCCACCAGCATACATTCTGGCACTACGTTATTCCATATTATCAAAATACAGCACTAACGTATGTCGATTTGCATCCCTGAAAACTCAGGACAAGTACAGAGCAACATTATCGGAGCAAAGCACACAGGCTCTATTGTCCTACGCCTCTCACACTAGGCAAATGACTAATAAAGTAAATTGCTGCCATGAACCAAGAGCTACTGTATTAATACTACAATTTCTTTAAAGCTACTCTCAGTTTTCCCTAGTGTTGGAAAGTAGCTAAGTACACTTTCTCAAGTACTGTACTGAAGGCAGGGGTGGTTCTACATTGAATTACCATTATTGAAATATTATTGAAGTACTTGTAACGTACTTGAGTTACTTCTACCTCACTGCATTTCAGAAGCAGATATTGTACATTTTACTCCACTATGCATATAGTTAATAGTTATTTTACAGGTTACATGCAACTTGTAACATATGATGCACTATGATGAAACTACTAACAACAGTTAATATTAGCTACAGATACAACAACTGAAAGCTGCTTCTTCATTAATGCATCAGCAACACTAATATCATGTTACTGCCCAATAATACTTTGTCACTTTAATCATGTTCAAAAAAATATTCTTGTGGTATTGTTACTTTTACTTAAGGCAATTAAAAATATATATTTTTATAAAAGCAATGTATCAAGTGACAATGTGAAAGGGGTTGCTCATTGTGATCAGCACCAAACAGCAGACAGACACAGTTACCAGCTAGGAAACATGATGAGCATTTAGCAGCAAAAGAACCAAATGTTTCTCTCAGGAATTGGTAGTGCGAATGTTGTTCACAGTGGTGTGGGTTGTGAAGAGGATGTGGAATTGTGTCATGTCAGTTAGAACACGGAAGTGTTCAGTGCTTTGCTTCCTCCTGCTGATGTTCAATCAAAAAAACTCAGCTAAGCTTAATTAAGTCTAACTTGATAATTTCTTAAAAACATATTATAGATATTAATGGAAATGTTTGTGAGGCGTAACTGTAACACTCTTTTTTTTCTTCTAAATTTGATGAACTGAAACAAACTGAAATAAAACCATGCCAATCTGTAGGTATGGTGAAGGGTATGTGATGATGTGGGGCTATTTTAATTCCAAAGACCAAGGGAACTTTATCAGGATGATGATAAATTTGATGAAATATTTTTTTCTTTGGCTGCATTTCTAACCAAATCTGCTCCAGTTTGTATTTTAAAAAAAGCATACACTTTCACTATCATTTCCTCATAGCTATTACTATGTAATGAAAAGTGTACAAATACCGTTTGTACTTTTTGTGGCAGTGCTGATTAAACCTGAATGCCAGTTGAAAAAATTAATAATACACATTTCTAATATGCAGTTAAGATTTCTGAAGATGGAAAAAGGATACCCACCAGAGGATTCGGCTCCACCATATCCTGGGCCACCTATAAACTACGGGGGTGCCGTGCAGCAGCCAGGGATGTACCCTCAGCCGGGCTTCTCCCCTGCAGCGCCTCCACCTGTTTACCAGGGAGGTCTGTGTCTGCCTGGCTAAGAGATGATACAGTTCAAACAAACAGGAATTTTAGGAATCCAGGGTTTGTGTCTCGTGTGAAACCAAAAGTCAACTATCACTTTTTGAATTAAACCGAGTTTTAAGGACTTTAGTCCGTGACGCATCGGCGTCTGTGACATCATGTTACGTCCTCATTTTAGTATTTTTACGTGACTCAATTTAAGCCAATCACTGATGTACTTATCCTATTTAAGTATTTTTGTTGCCCAAACTTAACTAGTTCCATTTCACAGCATAGACTGTATATGAAGATGGATGACGCCTCTCCATTCCTTCCACTGTACAAAAGTGAAGCCAAAATATCTCAGATTTGGCAGCCATCTTGTATGTTTGGAGCAAGAGAACTCCCGATCAACAGTAGTGATCGGGAGTAGAGCAGCAATATCGAAGTCCCGCCCTTACAATCGCGAGTTAATAACAGCTGTCAATCATGACGTTTCATCCCATTTTTATAGCATTAAGTAACTAATTAAAACCAAACTTGTCAGAAAAATTAACACTTAAAATGCCCATATTATGAAAAAAACACTTTTTCTGGGATTTGGGGTGTTATTTTGTGTCTCTGGTGCTTCCACACGCATACAAACTTGGAAAAAAAACATCCGTGCTGTTTTGAGTGAGATACGGTTTCTGAATGTGTCCTGCCTTCAGTCTCCGGGTGAGCTGTTCAAAATCGGCAGGGAGGTGGCTAACCGTAGCATGCTAGCTCATTTTGAATGGCAAATTTATAACCTATACTGCAGTTAGCCACCAGGGAGCGATCCAAATGTTTCGGCTTCACTCATACAGTCCATACATGTGCATCACCAACTGGTTAAAAGCTACTGCCATTACTTTAAATTGAACGGTCACATGATTAAAGTTTCCACCGCATTCATGTGTTACAGTCCCAATGTTTAAAGGAGAATTCCGGCCAATTTTACGTTAATCTTGCTCGCTATAGCTATGTGAGTACTTTTGATCGGTGTATCTTATCTTAGCTCAGTGGAAGCTTGTACACGTAGCTGCAGCAACTCCATTTTGCAATTACCGATCCAGGTCGGGTTTTTTTCTATCGAAAGTACTCGCATAGCTATAGCGATCAAGATTAACGTAAAAATTGGCCGGAATTCTCTTTTAAAACGGCAAATGTGCGGCAGCAAATACAATGGTCATATACTGTATATCGTTTGGGGAGCCATTGACAATCCACCTATTCTGTCCTTTAGATATGAGAATGTCTTGTTTGTATCACCTGTGAGAAACATATCCATAAATGATGTCTACATAACCACACTTGCATGTATACATGTATTACAGGCAGTAATGTTATGGTAAGTGATTTATGGAAATCTTTTCTGAATTGTCCTTCCCTGCTTTGGTAAACTGTGTGTTTTATCTGGCAGGTCCTCCGCCCCTTGCTGCACCTGTCACAACAGGTGAGATGGCTGAGACAATACTTTCTCATGTAAAAGACAATACATATGCACCATTTCTCACCACATGTTAACAAACACACATTTACACCCTGCACGTAAAAACACATCTGTGAAGACACACCTGTGAGCACACAATTGTGAACACACATCTGTGAACAGACCGCCAATGTGTTTCAGTTCTGTTTGTAAAGTGAGAACTGCCTCTGCAAACTATCCAAAGGTCAGAGGGTGAAGTCCTCTGTCTCCTACCAAAGGGATCTGAAGAATAGCCCATTTGTAGCTTCTGTGCATAACAAAACGCTATTGTTCACTTTTTCTTCTTCTGGTGAATAGTCACATTTTGAGTATTGCTTGTAACAGACGAGTATCCTGAGTATATTATACTTCTTCACATGGTCTCCACATGTGAAAAACACTAAAACACGTCATGTGAACTGTGGGCTTCTCACATGGACATTAATTTATATGTTGTATGTTACACTGTTTGTCTGTCAATGACAGTTTCCCACTACACAATGAGAAAAATCTGAGCTGTCCTTTACTGTGGAACCCTCTATGTTGGGATTCCTCAATAACTTAAATTATAGGACAGGTACCATAGACAGACAGAAACAAAACAGAAACTCCATAAATTAAATTACAGTTGTTGTACTATTGGCAGCCTCTGCTGGTCTTGTTGAGTCAGTGCAGTCAGTACATTTTTATCCTCAAATCTGGTGGTAACGTCCCAAAGTGGAAAAACTACAGAAACAACCAAAATGTCCAACAAGCTGACCACAACAGTTTTATTAAATAATAATAAAAATAAATTTCTTTATACAATTGGGCCCTTCTTTGTAATGTGTTTTTCCTCTGCAAGGGGTTAGGGATGGAAGTGCTTTAACACTGTCCAAACTATGCACACACTAGCTAATGTCACCTTCTACGAAGTGTCTAGACTAGGATGTTTTCAATTGCAGTGGTTACAAGCAAATACTGACAAAGATTCAACATTTAATACAGAGACAAAAGAATAAGGAGACAAATTTTTTACTTTTTGTGTTGTGCATTTATCATCCTCAGTCACTCAAATGATAGTAACGCCTGCACTACATGATGTCCCGGGACAAACTTTGTGTCCCTACTGCCAGCAGACGGTCATCACCAAGACAGAACACACAGCAGGCCTGATGACCTGGGCCATCTGTGGTGGCCTCACCCTCTTTGGGTAAAAACAACCTTTTGGATAGAAACTTACTACACGTCTAGTTTATGGTTGTTTGTATCTTGGATAAAATATATAATAATAATAATAATAATACATTTTATTTATGGGTGCCTTTCTGGACACTCAAGGTCACCTTAAAAGATAATAAAATAGTAATAATAATAGCAAAAACAAACAGAACATTAAGTACAGATGAATGGTGATCATGTTGGATATGCCAATGTGAAAAAAATTGTTTTCAAGCGGATTTTGAAAAGGGAAAGTGAGTTAATGTTGCGAATGTCTGAAACTATACAGGACATGGTACACTCTGTCACAAATTATTATAATTTTGGGAACACAAATGGAAAGTTACAATTCTTTGTTTCCTCCCACAGGTGTTTTCTTTGCTGTTGTATCCCGTTCTGTATTGATTCCTGCCAAGATGTGGAGCACCGCTGTCCTAACTGCAACAATGTCATCTACATATACAAGCGAATGTGAAAGTGACTGTAAATGAAGGAGAAGGCCTCAATGCTTATCTGTAGCCTTAACTTGATCTACAACATCTTTTTATACTGATTAAAATTATGATATTAAATGCACCTATACTGAAATTGTCACTGTCATTTTATGACTCTTTTACGTTATAATTTCAATGCTAATCAAATATATGATGAGGCATCACACTGTGGCTATTACTGTATATTCAGCAAGCATTTGTAGTTCATTAAACAAGGGATATAAATGCCAATAAAAAAAATTTTTTTATTTCAGCTGTCTGCAGTATTATGAGTTGTCCAGTGGTGAATCCAGTTGGTTGCTTGGTGTTTTACATTTTCTGCTGCATCATTTCATGTTTTCTCACTGCCCAGTCTTTTCTCATTGTGCTTCATAGTTTGTCATTCATTGTTTGACTAATTATTCCCCTGTCATTTGTTTTTCTTTTAAAAGAAAGGCATTTGTTCAATGTTCTGTTTTATCCTCTCTCAGAAGAGGGTCAACGAGACAGATTACAGTCATGCTAGCTCCTCTGTGAGGCTGCACACAGCGGTGCTTGGAGCTAAATGCTCATATTAGCATGTGAACATATTCACAGTAAAAATGCTAACATGTTAATGTTTAGAAGGTAGGCTATAATAAGGTTTACCATGTTCAACTTTTGAGTTTAGCATGTTAGCATGCTAACATTAAAGGTGCAGTAGGTAAGACTTATAAAACTAACTTTCTGTCATATTTGCTGAAACTGACCCTATGTTCCAGTAGTACTACATGAAGCAGGTAATTAAAATCAGGGTCATTTTCTCATAGACTTGGCAAGCAATGGAGGTGCCCCCTGCTGGAAAGTAGATAGAATGCAGGTTTAAGGCACTTCTGCATAGACCTTTTTCACAGCAGACATGTTGCTTAGTATACTGTCATTTGGTGGGTCTTTCAGAAATCATTGCAGTAATGCTGTTTTAATCCTGAAATTGCTCACGATTTGAACATTTCAAATATAAAATATATAAACATATAATATATTTAAATATATAACATTTTAAATGGACATGCTTAAAAAAGTGGAAATTTCAGTTTAATTGTGCATGTGTCAGTCGAAGTGTAAACATTAAAAGAAGTTGAGATGTAAATTGGAGTGTAATCACTAAAACAGACAAACTCTCTGTTAAACAACACAAAATAGCAGCAGGGGAACTGTTATTTGAAGAATGAGAGATGAAAGAAAAGAATGAGCTGAAGAAAACAAGGCGTTTGGTGATATAGTGTCATGTGACATATTGACATGTAAGGGATACAACCGTTTAATTGTCGTGGGAAGTGTAAAAAGCATGTTTTTAAACAAAGTAATGAGACAGTTGAATCTCCTGTGAGCGTGTGGTGTTACCCACTCTAGGTTTGAACATTCCGTTCAATTTATGTATATCATAGAGGGTCTCAAATGTATGTTGTTTATAACAGCTCCAAAGATGTTGGATCAAGTTATGGGGCCTGAAGAAGTCTGAATGGTGTTCATACTTCAGCTGTGACTTGCAACTTGTAGGGGGTTCAGTGAAGCATTGAGCAGGCAAACTCCACAGAAACATGGACATGTGTCTGACACTGGTTTGAGATACTGCTTTTGAGATACTGCAGACATTAAGAAGAAGACAGTGGTGTAGTTTAATGTATTGTAGTGGGTATACTGTACTATGTATATATATTGGCCAGCATCTGCCTTTGGTAGAGGGGGGGGGGGCATATCATAGTGGGGGGTCTGGGTGTCCTCCCTCCTCCTTTTTGAGCATCAACATTTTCTGTATTCGGATACACTTTTATGAACCAATTTACGTTGGAAATACCTTTATTTTGTGTAGAAGAAAACCACAGATGACAATTCAAAATATATCAAAAATATAATGGAAAGTATGTTGTTGTCATTGGGCATTTTTAAGTGGGTATACCTCGTATACCTGTGTATCACATGGACTACACCACTGGAAGAAGACTGGGGCAGGGTAAGATGGTAGGCAGAGGTGAAAAACTGGTTCAACATGTTGTCACTTGATGTTCACTCGTGGCATGTTTCCCAAACTCAGTCACTGGGTGGGACTGTCAAGTAATAATGAAAATATGTAACCACGTCTTCAGAGTCCAGGTAGGCCATGTACTGCTATGATGCAGGTACTGTGAATAGAGAAACCAAAGCAGACACCTGCACAATAGCTAGTTAGCTTTCTTTTGGACCTTTGGGTGTCCAATAACAGATGATACCTTAGAGTGGAGGCTGGTAATTCTGGACTTTCCAGCATCTTTTCAAAATGTACTTTTATATATGTGACGCACCCAACCACACCCTTAGGTTACATACTTGAACTGGATGACAGCTTTCAAAGAGAATCATTCTTTCAGATTAGCCAAAGGAAACCGAAAGGATGTTCAAACATTTAAAACTGCGTGGCCTCACACGATATGCACATCAATGTAGATAACACCAAACAGGCATCTAATACTACTGCATACTCGTAAGTATACTAACCATGTCTTTGCAATTTAGGAATATCAACTCATGATTAATGTAATGCTTTAAAAGCTGTGGTTTACTTCTATAGTCACATGATTTGCCAAAGTGATGATAACGAGATTGAAATATGGTATAAAAAGCTTAATTTCTCAATTTCAGTGGCATAACTTGAGTTAAACCATCACCACTTTTTCCACAGGCACATCAGCTGGGGTAAGATCTTTTTTTAATGATATCTGTACCGATAAGGTACAGATATAGGTAGATAAAGGTTTCTTAGGATGGAACAATTGAACACAAAACAAAAAATACTAGAGTGAACATGAACTAGATTAAATGTATTTTATGTAATTTCTAAACTGTATGTATAGAAATACATTCAGTGTATGTATTTATTGTCTAGCCCTCTTTCTCTTTCCCTAAGTGGCTTTGCCACTCTTGTCAGGCCACCACTGGAAATAAGAACCTGTTCTTAATGACTTGCCTGTAAAAATAAAGGTGAAATAAAAAATAAAATAAAATTTGGGTGATGCTTACCTGATACTCTTAAATGTTCTAAACTAAAAAGTCTCAAATATTCTGTTGAAATTTGGTTTGGTTTTAAGCAATAAATAATGTTCATATGAAAAAGTGATTCTTGTTTACACATTGCCTTGTTTATTGTAGCTGTTTGGCAATGGCATGGACATGGATAAAACAACTGGGCAACTCATCCCCTCTCCCACCTTCTCCTAGTAAGATACTTAGAATACGGTTGAAACTTGTAAAAATAACAGAAAAATTACACATTCTTCATGATTGTTGAAGTCATTCCCTTAAATGTGACTCGTGTATAACATCCACATGTGCACTTTAGCTTTGACTCAACAATGGAGGGACATAACATGGGGGTAAGTGATGTGCTAAGTGTGTTTAATGGCTTTTCTTGAACTAACTACCTTAAAAAAACAAAATGGCACGACTGCACACGCTCATTTGTCGAGAATGCATTTTCTGATGTAATTTAGTGTTAGTTGTCAGCCTCACTAACATGATGGTCACGGGTGTCTGTAACAACAGCAACCACAAAGTATGTGCACCATATGCAAAATAGATTTAAAGAAGTAAATCTAAAATGGAATAACCTTTTCTTAATTGAACAGCCACAAAGACCTGCAGTTTGTGAAGGATTTTCATCTTCTTAATGATGATGACCAGCTCAGAGTTCTGCTTTATGGACCCACTGGTTCTGGCAAGTCCAGCTTCATCAACTCTGTCGACAGTGCTTTACAAGGCAGAATCACTTGTCGAGCGTTGCCAGATGCAATCTATCAGGAGAGCTTCACCACAGAAGTACGAATTCACGTTGATCAGTCATTAGGTGGCACTATTGTTGTTATAACAGCTCTTTTCTGTTTTACAGTACAGAACTTTTAAAATGCAAAACGGAGGACCAGGAAAATGTTACCCCTTTGTCTTCACTGACATCATGGGCATTGAGCAAGGAACCAATAAAGGAGTTGGTGTGGAAGACATCAAACAAGCTTTGATGGGACACATTAGAGATGGTTACAATGTACAACTAAATTCAATAAACTTTGTTGGATTTCAGAAATACAATCCAGCTTTGTGAACTGTTTTGCATTAAACATTAAATGTACATAAAGATGAAGAAACTATTTAATGTACATGCAAAATGCATTATTTGATTTCATTTTACATTGTTTTCCAGTTCAATCCTGTCTGTAAAATATCGGAGGATGATAAAAACTACAACAAAACCCCCACTCTAAGTGACCGAGTTCATGTTCTGGTTTGTGTAATCACTGCTGACACAGTGAATATACTGAATGCTGAATCTGTGAGAAAGATGAGGGAAGTCAGACTTGCAGCTAGAAACATGGGTAAGGGTAAGGCTTCCCATTGGGCTTTCATAAATTTAATTATAAACAACATTTTGATTGAATCTGCTCTGTATCATCAGGGATTCCCCAACTGGCTATTCTCACCAAAATTGATGAAGCCTGCCCAGAGGTCAAAAGAGATATAAGGAATGTCTATAAGAGTGTGTACCTGAAGCAACAGGTAAGTCTCTATTGGTGATTTTATGTAGAGAGTTGTTATCCAAGTTGGAATACAATTTTGCTTTGCATTTTAATAATCTAACAAATAAATCTCCTTTGATCAGCATTTTCATTTTTTAAATGTCAAACTTTTTAAATGTAGATGGAAACATTAAGTGTGGGGCTGGGTATTCCACTGTACTGCATCTTTCCTGTGAAGAACTACCACTCAGAGATCGCCACAAATGATGACACTGACACACTCATACTGAGTGCACTGAGACAGATGACTAACTTTGGAAAAGACTTTTTAGACCCACATACTGCTGAGGCAAATCTTGCTTTAGCAGTGTGAAAAGAGTCGGTCTGCAAACAGGAATGGCATAAAGTGGGCTTCTGGGTTTTCATTTGCATGCACGTAATGCATATCTGCTATAAGTTGTCTTACATCTACCTTGCTAAGTAAAGTATGAACAGGCTGCATGTGTATCAGCCTGATGCAATTAAAACATACTCTCACTATGTATTTTGAGTTTTTGTATCATTAAATAATGTATTGATTCAGTTGGTAATTTTTGGTGTTAGTTAATCATGAATCTGGTGATTCGCAGGTCAAAACAAAGCTTCATGTCTCAGTTGAAACTGAACAAAATTTGGTTAACAGTGAATTTTTGAACGACTTGTTACATATCTACAGTTCAAACAGCATTTTCTATTTCAATGTTTGGACCTTATATATACAGAAACGTTGTGCTCCAGAACTGCTGTACTATAATAAATAACAAAAATAATTAAAGTTGTCATTATTTTCCTTTTATTTAATTTCTTCTATTCCATACACCTGTCTGTGTATAATGCAAACCGTTAGAAGTGATTCAGGTAGTATTATACAATAGTATACCCTAAAACTAAGCAGTACCTCCTTATGGTGACAAATAAACAAATAAAATGATTTTACGATCATTTCCATGTCTGTCTCTGGAGAGCGTGGGCCTATAATAAAGCAAAATACTATGCAAGCTTCAGGTAAAGGTGTCCCTTGAGGATGTTTAAAATAATAACTTATAAAAATGAAAATCTTTTTATGCTCTCTGGAGTTTGCCATTCCTTGACATTCACTCTCTTATGTTACGATTCAGTATTTTTCTCCAATTGGCCTAAACTCGAAAATAATTCATCGCAAATAATCTTACGTCGTAAGTATGACGTGACATCATCACGTGATCGGGTCAACAACTCAGCTGTTGTGATGGTAGCTTCATGGACCGTCGGAAATGCTGCTTTTCCAAGGCCACTTGGACGAAAATACTAATACGACTGGAAAGCTCGTGATTCTTTTACAACGTGCCAGGTGACGTCATATGCATTCATTCTCTGTGTGTAAAAGTATTATTGCATTCCTAAATATACGAAATACATAAAATAATTCTGTATTTTCGGTGTAGTTAGGCTACTTCTTCATTATGTCCGTGTAGCACCCCAAAAAAAACTATGTCGAATCTGGGAAGATGAAAGCTTTGGAAGAGCATTTGAAGGCAGCATGGGACAAGTGAGGGAAAGAGGAAGGAATCCACGTACCCAATCTTCCATCGCAATAGTCCAGCCGTGTAATGTCCTCAATGTTTAACGCTACGGCTATTTGATGAAACGAAGCTTTCAATTAAGCGGATAGCGGTCTTCATAGTGGCGGGGTGACGCGGAAGAACCCACATTAGTCCAGTTTGCTGAACGGGAGAGGACTAAAATGGAGCTGGAAGACGGAGTTGTGTACCAGGACGACCCGGGGACATCAGCGATGATGTCTGAGCGGGTATCGGGCCTGGCCAACTCCATCTACCGCGAGTTCGAGAAGCTTATCGGGAAATACGACGAGGACGTGGTGAAGGAGCTGATGCCGCTGGTCGTGGCCGTGCTGGAGAACCTGGACTCGGTGTTCGCCGAGAACCAGGAGCACGAAGTGGAGCTGGAGCTGCTGAAGGAGGACAACGAGCAGCTCATCACCCAGTACGAGCGGGAGAAAGCGCTGAGGAAACATGCAGAGGAGGTGAGTTGAATGGGGCAGGACACAAATACTGACTGGGATGGTCGCATCCTTGTGGGGAGAAATCAATGCTGCCTCAGGTGTTTGGTCCTCCCAGCATCCCTGTGCGATGAATTAACCTATACACGTGGCGGGGCAGCAACCTGCTCATTAGGGATGTAAACAAGGCATGTCACTGGTCATGGCTAACGTCAGGCTGAATGGCCCTCTCTTTGTATTGACTGTATGTTATAGCAGGATGGTCAGTGACATAATGCTGCATGGTCTTTATTATACATCCATGCGCTGTATCTCTAATCCAACAATGGGAGTTCTTACCCACCACTGCCACCAAATGCATCTCTTTAACAAGCTAAACATAACCTCTATCAAACCCATCAGCTCGCCCATTGCATCAGATAGTGAAGTCACGTCTGAGCCCTATGAGACCCTGACTGAGGAAACAGCTGAAGTGACTCAGCATTTTGAGCCATAATTATAACATACGTTTTAAAAAAAAAACACAGGGAGAAGAAGATAGGGCATGCACACAGTAGTAGCCTTCAAAATAGTCGTATAGTCACCCACATCATCACTTAATAAGATATGGTTGGCAAAAAACTGCACAGTGTATTCAGGAAACTGTCACATATACATGCAAAGCCAGTCACTCTGCATTGAGGGTCTTGGATGGCCCTGGCCCTGGAGACAGAATTTACCAAAACTGCCATTAATCGTTGAAAGCTGTTCAATATAAACTTTTATAAATCCTTTTTTACCGAATGGCATGTTGAATTGGTTGACAGAGCAAATACATTTCATGCTGTTTATCCAGTGATCACGAACTATGGTTTAAAGTCTGTATCTCTCACTTGAAGGAGTACTCCAGTAGTGTACTTCCATGAGGTTGTGGGACTTGTTAGAGACAGTTTAAAAAAAAAAATGGCCCTAATTGATGCAGCAGATTATCGATCTTGACTATTAGCCCTTTGTCTGAACTGCAACAATGGATCCCATCATTTCCCATAATGCTACTTGATAGTGTTTCACATTAATACTGTCTAATACATTAGACTGTATGCCTGGTAAATGCCCTTTAAAGTGACTATATGTAACTTTTACACGTTTCTGAAACTGTGTAATGTTCCATGTGATGATCATAAATGACCTGTAACAGCAAACGAGACTAACAGTGAAAAGAACGCTAGTTTCATATAGTTTTTATTAATGCCTCTGCCCGGGTCCGATTTTTGGCCTTGACCAACTGCCACTTTGCTCGTTTGAAAGCCATGATGTCTCTCTCTCTCTCTCATGGGTGGGCCAAATTCTCTGGGCGGGCAAAGCAGAGAAAGGGGAGCTAACCTTGCTCCTTATGACCTCATAAGAAGCAAGATTCCAGATCGGCCCATCTGAGCATTTATTTTCTCAAAGGCAGAGCAGGATACCCAGGGCTCGGTTTACACCTATCACCATTTCTAGCCACTGGGGGACCATAGGCAGGCTGGGGGAACTCATATTAATGTTACAAAACCTCATAAAGTGAAACTTTCATGCCACAGGACCTTTTTAACAGATGGAGATAATTACGGGATTGTAAATGATTCAAAAACGTCCCCGAATTGGCCCTCAGGTATAGATGTAATATGTCTATTTCATTCATAAAATAACTTTACAATGCGCAATGTGGTTGTATGTCAGTAGATACAGTAGCCGACATTAAATTACATCCCCCTTCCATTTAGCGCGGACATTTTATTCCTTTTAGTTTGCGTTTTGTGTTGGCCTACTGTTTTCTTTTCCCTTGTACCCCTGTACTTGTGTAAAGCGTCCGTGGGTTTCATGAAATGCGCTGTATAAATATAAGTTATTATTACATTGGTTGCTACAACAAACTCTTAATGCTTTGGCTTGTTACACAGTGACAGTGATAACGTTACCCGGTTTAGCTCGATAGCACGATACTTCCAGACTAGGCTAAGTTACCGTATGCAACACTTGAAATGCAACAATGCATCTGTAACTTATTCTCTTATTGCAAATGAATGATTTTCTGTCTGAGCAAAATATTTATCGCAACTATATTAACCTCCTCGGAACGCTAACTCAGTAATCTACAGTGGGCAATATAACACCGTAAAGAAAAGACCTTTACGACAGTGAGCGTCGTAAAAACACTACCGCTTTTGTCCAAAGCGGCCGCTAGAATCAACACAAACTGAAAGTTACATATCGCCACTTTAGATAAACTAAATATGAAATCAAGTTAGCATTTTGTAGCAAAAGCTGTCACTCATTACTTCAGACATTAAACAAACAAAGATTGCCAACACCCAGATATGTGTGGGTGTCTGTGTGTGTGTGTGTGTTAGGGATTTTTTTGTGTTTGGCTGGGATAATGCCTAAGATGTGTGTGATTTAGATGCATGAATTTGTCTCCAGGCCCTGAGCTTTTATATTAAAGGGCATCATAATGTGACTCAGACCTTCTGTCCCAGCTTGCTTCTTTGACTCGGGGCATCGGGACAGCAGGGACACTGGCCCAGTAGCATTGGACATGTAGACCCCTCCGCACACAGTGACGCTGAAGCAGTGTGACAGCCAGGCACACAAACACTCATACACACTGACAGTGCTACGGTATCCTTCATTGTTAAAGTTACATATCATGTCAAATATAAATGCACAGTGTTTATGGGATTGTCCTGGGAAATACTCTTTGTCCACTCTTAGAGTGAGCAGGGGTACGCTGAGCCTGTTGGAGTTATTACTTCCAGGTCGTGTGAGCCTTTGTCAGAAACACAGAGAAAGCTTCTCCCAACTTGCATTTTTGCTCCCTTTCCCTTTTTTTTTGCCTTCTTGGTTTTAAGTGTCAAATTATGTTGTCACAGACTGACCCACGCCACATTTTCAGAGTAGTAAACGGTGTCACATTTCTTTTTAGGAGGTTGTCTTCAGATAAGATTAATTGATTTTTCTTTGAGACCTTTTGCTCGCTTGGTTGCTTTTTAACCCATTGTAGTAGATTTGACACAGACACAAAATAGACCGTATCATCATCCTCACTGCTCTCTTATTGTTTCCTTCCTGTTTTTTGGGATGGGATTGCTGCTGTTGCAATTTCTTACATATATTCAGCTCTACGTTATTTAATGTTTAATTCGAAGTTTATTCCTGAATGAAAACCCTGTAGTGGCTACTTCAGATCTGCAGTAAACAAAATGCTACATATGCATAAGATTCATTTAATCTTGAGATAATTTGTCGCAGAGTTTTTTATTTTTATTTTTCAGTCATTTAGCGCAAAATAACAGACTGCTGAGCTGGCTTCAACATGTCTTTGTACATCAAACTACAGTAGGACTCATGTGTCTAGAGGAGGAAGGGCAGCCACATTAGGGCCTTGGCTTGCTCCTCTGGACAGGATGTGGACGCTGACACATGCACACTCTCCAGCTCAGAGGTCCGCCTTGAAGGAAACTGGGAGGAACTGGAATTTCCGTACGAACCATTAAATCAAGATCCTGTCCCTCTAATGCCGATTCAGACATCCACAGTCATGGTACATGTTGTGAAAAGTTACGCTGTCACCGTGGCACATGTTGTCTGTGCTATTATGTAATACACTGTGTGTGTATAGGGCTGCAACTATTGTTTAAAAAAAGACTCCAAGGCAGCACCTTCAAATGTCTTATTAAGTCTGACCAACAGCCCAGCCTCTCGTTTGAGAAGCTGCAACCAGAGACTGTTTGGCATATTTTTAACATTTTTGCCTGTAAATAACTGAAACAATTAAGTGCCAGTGAGTCTGACCAAGACCTGTGTGTGTGTGTGTGTGTGTGTGTGTGTGTGTGTGTGTGTGTGTGTGTGTGTGTGTGTGTGTGTGTGTGTGTGTGTGTGTGTGTGTGTGTGTGTGTGTGTGTGTGTGTGTGTGTGTGTGTGTGTGTGTGTGTCTTTGTTCGTGAGTAGAAGTTCATTGAGTTTGAGGACACTCATGAACAGGATAAGAAGGACCTGCAGAACCATGTGGACAGAATGGAGTCTCACTCGCGGCAGCTGGAACTTAAGATCAAGAACTACGCAGACCAGAGTAAGCACACACACACACACACACACACACACACACACACTTCCATTCACATGCACACATTATTATATACCATATCAGTCTTCTCATCACTGTTCTCCATTGTGCCATGGAGAAACATCCATTTATCATTATGAAAATGATTTACCTTAATTATACCTCAAGTATGATTATTTTTATTTACGTTTGTTCCCATGTACAAGGCTTTCCCATTCTCCCCTCTGCTTTTTTGCCATTTTTTACACTCTTCATATAATCTTCCTTACTTGTTTGATGTCTTTCTCATAGCTTTTTATGCCTACTTTCTCTCTCTGCACACGCACGCACACACACACACACACACACACACACACACACACACACACTCTTTCTCCCTCTTTGCGGGGGTAACAGTAATGGGATTATAGGATTTCTGTTATTCATGTCCTCCTAATGCGGCAGTGCATTACCGCCCATCTTATTGGTGGATTAACGAATGGAGGGAAAGTGGTTAGCTCTTACATTCTGTCTGGTTGGAAATAGATTCACACAATGCCTGGTATTTAGTAGCAAAGCAACACCTCTGGTTAAAAGTGAGCCATTCATTCACCCAAAGCTGTGAGGGGGACGGAAATGCCAACATGAATTTCTTCCATATCTGATGTTTAGCAAGCATCAACAAAGCAAACTTATAATAACGTAATAAGTATCTTAGTGTTTGGTTTATTTTGGAAAATGAAATGTAAATTATTTTTGTTTTACATCATTAACTAGTTCCCTTATTTAGGAATACATTCCTTGAGTGTACATGCTCCATGCAACTAGTCAGTGGGTTGAATCAACCCTATGCCACTCCCAGTCAATAGTACATCATTCATTCATTCATTACTGTAACACCTGAGCTGATTGTGTCCTGAGACATTTATGACAAAGTCCACAGCTGATGATGGGCAATGACAGTATAGCTGAGATTTATGAAGCCATTCTCCTGCATTGGTCTTGGCTTTATTTTCACTTGCCTAGCAATGAAGAGCGCAATAATTTATCAGTTTTAGTTTTTTTCTCTCATTTCTATTCATTCATCTGTGTGTCAGATCAGAGATCCAGGCTGATTTGGAGATACAGTATGGGACGCTCCCTTTTTAAAAGAGAATTTGAATCTCAGGGATGCCCTTTCCTGGTTGAATACAGTTCTATTATGATTGGGTTATATGTGTATAGGGCTTCAGTATGTTAAACTTGTTGTTTTAAGTCCCTCAATGGCCTTCCACACCCTACATCTCTGAGCTGCTCCACCCGTATACAACAACCCGTTCTCTCAGGTCAGCTGATCAACTCCTCCTGAGTGTCCCCAAAACAAAGTGTAAGCTCAAAGGGGACCGTGCCTTTGCTGTGGCAGCTCCTAAACTGTGGAACAATCTTCCTCTGCCCATTAGACAGTCCTCTTCATTGGCTGTTTTTAAATCTCGTCCTAAAATCCACCTCTTCTCGTTGGCCTTTGACACCAGACGTTGAGACATTTACATTTTTATTGTTTTACTGTATGGCTGTCTTCTCTTGTTTTATGTCTCTTAACTTGTTTTATATGTATTCTGTTTGTATTGTATGCCTGTGTGAGTTATCTACCTTGTGTCTTCATATATTCTTCTGTACAGCACAACTTTGGTTGTTTTAAAGTGCTCTATAAATAAAATTTGATTGATTGATTGAAACTGCATTGGTCAAGCAAAAGGCATCCAACAATCTGATGATGAAGATTTATACATAGACACACATCTCACCGTCTTGGCTTCTCAGCAGATTAATGACGTAAATTAAATGGACTGTAATGGGTGATCACGCAGCTCCCACACAGATCAGGAAAATGAATCTGTTGGTGTTTCTATGGTGTTGTTTTGAGTTACAGAAAGAAATGTCATTTTTGTAAGTGTTAAAAACAGCTTTTTAGGTAAATAAATGATTAATTCAATCAATATAATTGTCTTAATTCACATTCAGCTTCTCCACACATTGATTTGCCAAACTTGCACAGCACTAATACGAATACTCCGGAAGGATTACTTCAGTCTTCAGCTGTCTCCCATGTGTCTAGCCTCTGTATAGCCTTCTCCCTTCACTTAATTACATGTCTCCATTCCCCGGTAATGCCAGAATACACACATAGACAAGACATCATCACACAACATGCAGAAGCTTGTGCTGCTGTGATTGATAGTACCCCTTTATACTGTATATCCGCCAGTAGCTCTCTGTGTGGCTTAGGCTAAACCTGACGCACTAATAGGGGATTAGGTGTTTTTGTCACTTTATAAATCGGCCCAACATTGATACCCATTTGAGGGAGATTATCCCCTCACTGTCCGCCTGGTACGGCAAAGTTATGCAAGTGGCCTAGGCACACTTTTATGTACTTCAATGAGGTACAATGAAGGTCTAAACGTTTTAAAAGAATAGTTTGGCTCTGAGACTCCTGGAAAGTCTCGAACGTAACCCTTGTAAAGTGGGGCCATTTTTTTTACGCTTTGATTTTTGTACAAACTTTTATTATCATTTTACAAAACGTTCATAGACAAAGTATAATCCTTGTCTTGTGCATTGTAAATTGACAACTTTTAACTGAGCAGTGTCGTATTCTGTTTCAGTTGGCAGGTTAGAAGAACGTGAATTGGAGCTCAAGAAAGAATACAACTCCCTCCATCAGCGACACACAGAGGTAACGGCGAGAGAAAGGATAGAGGGAAGAAAGAATTGTTGTTGAGTTGTAATCATTAACCACATTCATGACTAATTTCCTGTGGTTCTTTGGTTTGACTTCTGCAGATGATCCATAACTATATGGAGCATGTAGAGAGGATCAAAATGCAGCAGATAAGTGAGACTTCAGAGTCCAGCGCGGTCGGCCGAATCAGGTAAGACCATAATAGATACTGTAAGTTTGTATTATTGTGTTGTTCACGTCATAGGGATTGAATGGTAAAGATGGGAAAGGCCTTTTAAAGAAACACGCCGACTAATTGGGACTTTAGCTTGTTCACCGTAACCCCAAGAGTTAGATAAGTCGATACATACCCTTCTCAGCTCCGTGCGTGTCGTAACTCTGTCTGGCGCACCGCTAGCCTCGCTTACCACAGATCCTGGAGGCTAACCGGCTCCAACTAGCCTACTGCTCCCAATAAGTGACAAAATAACGCCAACGTTTTCCTATTTACATATAGTGATTTGTATAGTCACAGCGTGTACAAATAACAAGGTCACAAGAGACAGCCATCTTCTAACCGTATACATACTGGGAACTATATTCTCAGAAGGCGAAGCACTGCTACTTGGGCGGAGTGATTAGCGCAACACCTGAAAAGCACCATTGTTACTCTCTGCTCCTCACCACGGGGCTTCTCGTGTGCTGCGAGCAAATCACTCCACCCAAGTAGCAGAAGTTGCAGTGCTTCGCCTTCTGAGAATATAGTTCCCAGTTTGTATACGGTTAGAATACGGCTGTGTCTCATGTGACCTTGTTATTTCTACACTCTGTGACTATACAAATCACAACATGTAAATAGGAAAATGTTGGACGGAGATGAGAAAGTAATGAAAGTAATTAGAGTAATTAAAACTTGTTGACATGAACGCGATTTACAAGTTGAAAACTTGTCATTACGATAACTCACATATGATATGAACGCTGCAAAAGGGACACGTGTGAGGCCCCTCAGGAAGAACCCTATCTTTGATGGCACAAAACACAATGGACAAACCTGTGAAGAAGTTTATGTGAACTTATTTTTGAGGGCTTTTGAAGCGTAAGAGGCATTTTGCTGTTTTTCAGCTCTGCTATTGTATCAACTTCAACCAAAAAGGTAATTTATAAGGAGCACAGACACAGGGAAGGCATAGTTTCACATTACATGGTGTTAACGTTTTTCACTTTCATAATACTTTCAATGCTTATATGAAGTTAATCAGACACTACCACAGCCAACACGTAGTGGTTAACAAGGGCTCAACTGAGACAAGATACGTGAACTGCGCCTTTGAGAAAACAAATTCAAACTGTTTTTCTTGTCCTCCACAGGAGAGAGCGGCCTCTTTCTTTGGGGATCTTCCCATCACCTGGTGGAGCGTCTCTGCTAAACCCAGACCCCCAGGCCAGGGCAGAGACACCGGGCACAGAGGGCTGGAGGTTCACCGACCCGACGCGGTCCAACTCTAGCCTCAAGGTAGGTGTGTGGATAGTGCCTTCATGTGAACTTCAATCACAGTAGGTGGAAAATAATGACTTGTTCCTGCGAGTATAAACTCGCGTCTCACTACATGATATCAGCCTGATAACTAAGGTGGGGGTTTTGGAATGAAGATGAGCTTCAAGACATGAAGTGTATTATAATGACAGACAAATAATGACAAAAAACCAACTGCAGAATTTTCTTTTCTCCAAATTTCTTCCTCATTATCTTTGGTCCGGAGTGTTAGTTGTGCATTTTATCTGCTGGCATGTTAAATTCTGATTCAATCCAATCTGAACTGTGATGATCTTAAATGATACATGTTTTCACTTGCTTCAAATTATTTAATACCTGAATATTAAGTGCTACCTTAATGCTCTCACTGTTTTTAGCTGTTTAATCAAAATGAGTGTCAAAATGCATAAAAGTATGGAGAATTATCTGATCGCTATAATCCCTTTTTTTGGCTGAGTGTTTCCAGCCCTCCTGCCAGTGCTAGAAGATAGTAGAGAGTAGTTTTGGCTTTAGATCCGTTTAAAAATAGAGAGCCTTTGATAAGGCTCGGGCGTGCTTAAGCGTATTTTAGTAGGCGTCTGACAAAGCCATCTCTGTTTTCAGACATCCTTCTTTTTAGCCATTGATGAATATGCAAACCTGTCCCTTCTCCTGATGCAGCAGTCACAGGAGATCATTACATTTGTGATTAGTCTTAATCAGAATAGATACAATTTTCTATTTGATGCAGGCTTCATCATATGTGTATTTTCAGTTATTTCAATTCATGCTTTAACTGCTTTAAATACTACTGGGGTCACAAGTCATCCTTCTATTATATACATTAATATGGTTATATTCTCTCAGAAAAAATGAAGCTGTTTTCTACTGGTACTCCAAATGTTTTTGGTGTGTTAGTATCTGTGGCAGTTAAGACCTGGAGGGCGACAATGTTAATTCATCCCACTGCTGCGTGCGTCTTTGTTAAAACTGGGACATCAGCTCTGTGGCGCGATGCATGATGGGAGTGATGCCGCTGGATGGCTCGCAGCCAGTCCCAGAAAAAGGCTAGCTGGAATGTGATTAGTTCTTATGCAATCAGTGCTACGGGACGGTTATTGTTGAGCCATGACCTTTTGAACACGAGTAGATTTGATATGCAGACATGCTCTTAGAGTTAAACAGGGAGGTCATGTTTATTCACGGGGGTGGGTGGCGCTTCAAATGAAGAGGAACGACAGGTTAATGAGGTGCGTATGTACGCATGCCTGCCATGATCTAATCTCCATCCACAATATGAGTCATATAAGCAAGACCATCCCATTATCTTTAAAGCTGGCATAATTATATTTTCTAAATCACTGCTTTTCGTTTTATTCAAGGGATCTTTATGAAGCAATGTCACTTAAAGGGGAAGTCTTAAGGAGTACTATTGCCTATGTGAAAAAGTTGTATGAAGCCTTTGGTGACTCCAGAGGGAACTGCACAAAATCTGATAAAACTTCGGTTCGGGCTAAAGACCAAGAGTTTCAAAATGGAAAAAAAATCTGGGGCTGTGGAGAAAGAAACTAGCTCACCAAACTGTCTAGCCTGCTTCTCATCTCTGCTGCAGGCTAGCCGCTACTAGTATCACAAACCCGAATCAATCAAATAATTGTTTTAGCTCTACAATTGTTAGCATTAGTCACATACTGTTCCCAGGGTTTCTGCGGGGTCTTAACAAGTCTTTAAAAGTCTAAAATTTAAAAATCTAAATTGTAGGCCTTTCTCAGTCTTAAATTCACTCAAGTATTGTGTTCTAGGTCGTAAATCATTTTAAACAGGTCTTAATTTTCCTACGTCCATGTAACGCTACCTCTAATGCTTTTTTTTTTTTTTTTTTTAAATGTATTCCGTGGTGTTGTAGTTCTTTCTTTCGCTAGTCCAAATATAAATTTGCTGTATTACGACTACAAATGACACTAACCTGCAACTTATATTGCAGCCAAACAGCTTTCTATCTTGCATCCGGCGCAACGCAAAGCCCGACGTAAGTGTCTTTGCTAGTTTAAGACCGACACAGTTGTCAATTAACCGTCCAGAGCCCGCGTCGTTTAAAAAGGAATACACCTGCGCCCATCTTTGCGCCCAAGGGTGTGCTGGTCTTACTGGGAGGTGTGTTCAGGTGCATTCTGGGAGTATTGCTATCTTGAGGCAGCGGGAAGTGATCGCGCCATTGACTAACAAAAACCTCGTCTAAAGTCAATAGCGCAGCATTTCATTGTTATTTTAACAGCAAATTAGTAAAATGTACCCAGGCTCGTGTGCAGCAGCACACAAACATGCAAAAGATTACAAATAAAAATATTATAGTGCAAATCCGCCATCATAATAGCAATGCGCCAAGGTACAAACGCGCCTGGCTTTTAAAGAGAATGGAAGTTGACACTCTGATTGGTTTATTGCATGTTACGCCCAAAACACACCTATGAATTAATGAAGACACTAAGTACAACACTTTGAACCATGCGCCTGCCGCACGGACCCTTTTTTCCGCCGTCAAACTAGCAGAAGTGGATTTGGACACGCACTAAACGCACCTGTGTCATGCGCTTCACGCCGTTCGCTTAGATCGTTAAAATAGGGCCCTTCGTGTTATTGTTGCGAGTCTCTTTCAGATTGTACCACAGACATAAGACGGATTTTATTCTTCAGCTTTGGGGAAGTACAAGTTTAGCGATACTTGGCTTGATTAAAACTGAATTTAGGGCTTAGTTGATGTATTGATAAAGGTCTTAAATTTCATTCATGAAGGTCTTAACAAGTCTTGCATCCGACTAAACCTGCAGAAACCCTGTGTTCCATTCACTTCACACAGACATGCACACTTTTTGGTGTATGCATTTCTGCTGAACTGCTTCTGCACCTGTGAGCTTCATTCTCACTCTTCCCCCCCTAAGCAGTTGGACTTTGTCAACCCCCCAAAGGAAAGGGAGGGTAAGAGTGCGCAGGACTCTACTTGGGGGAATTCACTGGCAGACGACTGCAAGGTAGTTGGATGAGTGGCGGCTGGCGGAAGTGTCAGCAGCAGCACGCCTGCATTGGCTGTGGACAGCACACTGTTTGTGTTTGCGTGTGTGTGGGCTTCAGTAGTCCCCCCCCCTACTATGCTGTATCATCATTTCAAAAGCGTCGCCTCTCACTGTGTGCATTTATAGACCCTCACTTCACAGACCACCTGCGCTAGACTGTGCTACATGCAACCATGTCCTGTGTGAAGGCTACATTGGGGGTAAAAAAAGTCACGAAAACTGACAAAAACTGTCATGGATGGAATTGGTTAATTATCAATCTTTTAAAATCAATAACAGCGTGGTTGCATCTGGCCTCTAATTTGTTTGTTTTTTTCAGTTTAAATGCATGACTTTTATATTTCACATGCTTCTTTGTATTTTGCTTCATTCATGCAGATCTTCAACTTAACAGTAACATTTGTGATCACTCATTGTACACTAACGGCATCATACATTCAATTTTTTTAATGCTGTATTTGTGTAACATTAGATCTAATGTGCAGTCTAATTTTGTAGTCTCTTTTCAGTTTCTTCATTGTAACTGTTTGGTTTGTGTTGTGTACTAGAGGTGGAATGGCACACCCTTTGTGGCCATGTTTAATTTCAGTAATGTTGTGTGAAGCCCCCCCTGCAATCTGTGTAGCTGTGTGTACTCCCTTGTCTGTGTTTGTGTGCTAGCTCTGCATTGCTCATGTTTTTCTCTGCATCTGATTGGAAAGCTGTCCTCAGTCTGTATCGTTTTATGTTAATTCATAGTATTTCTGTTAGATTTCGTGATCTTTTCATGAGCTCCAATTTCACAAAAAAATCCACATGGCTTAGTATTTTAAAATGGTTGTGTTTAAGGGATTAAGAGGTATATTTTTACCCTGAGATAATTGTGATGCTCTTGCTATGCACAATGTAAGAGAGAAATTGGACTCCTGTGTCTTCTGTTATACTGTATGTGTAGCGTATGTAGTAAACTTCTAACCTTCTCTAGTTTGTGTTTCCACCTGTCCGTGTTAGCCTGTAACATCTTAACGTGTGTTGTTATGCTGTTGTTATCTTTGTGGTCCGATCGTTTCTGTATGTTTTCTTTTAATTTTGGCACTGTTTCATTCATTCATCAGTCATTTTGACTCCTGTCTTTGAATGACTATCTGTAATATTGCTGTTATTAAGCTTCTTTTCATTACAGGATGAGCTGTCTGACTTCACTGGGTCGAAGTCGGGCACACCGATGTCCACCACGACCTCGGACATGGAGAGGGAAGAAGGGAACAGTAAGAGCACGGAGGTGCAAGCTGCACCCGGGACCAGATCCATATCAGTGGGTAGGGTCAGCCATCATAAAACACTTACAGAATCACATTATCCATTCATCCATTAGTGGCCTTCATGTCTTTTGTCTTTTTAGTTATATGCAGTATGTGACACAAGGGTTTGGGCTACTATTTTTTTTTTTTTTTTATGGTAATCTAAAAAACGTCTGAGCCTCATGCAAAAGTTTGTAGATTGTTACTCGAAAACAGCAGTATCCTTCCTTTTTCTTTGGTATTTTTGCATGTGCTGTGTCTTACACAGGTTTGCCTGAAAATGAGGACAACTCAGATGTGCAGGACATCATTGAGTCCACCCCTGAGCTGGACATGGATCTCATTGGATACAAGCCCTGCAGGTAGTACAAAGAGCATGCCGTCAGACCAGTTTCAAACAAAGTTTCACCAGGTATCCTAAAATCACATCACATCCTGCTCTTATTACTCTTCTAGTACTCCTACTAAAGGCATTGAGAACATGGCATTTGACCGAAACACAGACTCTCTGTTTGAAGAGCTGTCCTCTGCAGGCACTGGGCTCATAGGAGATGTGGATGAAGGGGCCGACCTGCTGGGTGAGTAAAAACTTTATCTTCGTTGCAACAATGCAGCACTGAAATGGAATAATGTGGCAGCAATCCTGTCAGATCCTCTTAATACACTTCATATTTCATTTGTGACAGTTATACCATGGTCATGTAATTTGCTTACCGGTGTCTAATAAAATCAATGAATTGTACAAGGTATATAAAAGTCAGAGTTGACGTTTCGCCAATGGACTTAGGCCCTCTACCCTTAAAAAAAAAACCTAAAAAAAATAAATAAAAAAAACCTAAAAAAAAAATAAAAAATAAAATGCAAATTGCAACTTATGGCCACCAAAAATATCCACCTATATATTGGTTGTAGAGGCAGCTGCTGTTGTAAGCTTCCCTCAGGATTTCTACCTCGTCCCTTTTTTATCAATAAAAGGTACCTCCCTTTTCAAGGTAAAATGTGATTGGTTAGTGTTAATGTCATTCCAGAATGAAGCTTTATTCAGTTTTTTGGCAAAGCCATCGAGAAATAAAATTATAGAGGGACCACCAATCACAGAAACATTAAAACGTTTGGAACCAATTTTGCGGGGGAAAAAATATAAAATGAGAAATAAAACATTTGATTTTGATGTAGTATGTATGCTTCCCTGCTGCTACAGGAAACGATAGCACTTTTACTTAAGATATTTAAACATTTACAAATAGATGATAGCATTTTTTAAGTGGCCATGGTATAATACTGTAATACACCTAATAAGTTACTTTGTGGTGTCTTGATATTGAAAATAATAGACTCTGTGGAGCAAACAGGTACTTACTTCATGTTGTGGTGTTTTGTTGAAAAGATTGTGACATCAGTTTCTCAATTTGATAGACTAAAAGTGATTATCTTGTTGTATCAGTTAAATGTATTGCATACAAACAAACTGCACAATAACCCTGAATATTTCTGAAAAGATGCCCATTAAACTGTTACAATGGCGCTCTACTGCTAGGTTTGGCTAGCAGCTTTTGCTCTACTGATAGGACTAGTTTGAATAATAACAATGTAATTCCAACACCTGCTGTTTGCTGCAATGCTGCTCCACTTGCTTTGGTCCAGCTGTGATACTGAGTGTTATCCATCGACCCATGTTAACATCACCTCTCTCTCTCCCGTATCTCATCCTCTGGCTTTTGTCCATAATCCCAGTGGAGTACTCTGGTGTGTATGACCTCAAACCTTTCCTTAGCTAAACATTCTTCTGCAATGTCCCTTTGACCTCTCGTCATTAGTCACTTTCTGCCATATCCGCCACCTTTACCGCTCACAGCTTCTCCTTCGTTATGTTTGGTAACAGTAGGCATACGGTTGCACAGTTTACATCTTTTCAGCTGCCTACTTTTGACTGCTTTTGACAAAGTTTGGTGCATGGATGATGGCGTTCAATGCTTCCTTTGTTGGCCTAACGGTTCTGTTTACAGTTTCAGTTGATTTTTTGGCCCTTGTATTTTCCTGTTTTCCTTTTCTGTAACGCTGCAATTGTCGTATCTTACTAGCTTTAGAGAACCAACAGCATCTTTGCTTGTGGAGTCAACAGCTACACATTTAGCTCTGGCTCCTTCATCATTTTGGTCATTCCACTGTTTCAAACTATATCCGCATTTCTTTCTCTCTTTCTCTCCCTCTCTTCCTTGTCCTTTCCGCCTGACTTGGATTGCATGGTTTTCTCAGACCTTAGTTTGATTGGTAAGACCCCACCCACTCTATCCATCCTTCTCCTGTCAGTCATGTGCTGTTGATTTGTTTGTTTGTGGTAGTGTCTTGTGCTGTGAAACCTATGGTGACAAATATCTCACTAGGAGATATTTCACATCCTACGTAGTGCCTTGTTGGATTTTACCCTCATAAGAATCATCTGTAGTGGTGGATCTTAACCTGTAGTGCTGATTTAGTCGCTGCTCCAGCATGTTGTCAAACTGTTTCCTGTGTAATAAAACCCTAATTTAACCATCAACTCTGTTCAGGTATGGGCCGGGAAGTTGAAAACCTCATTCAGGAGAATTCACAACTGCTCGAGACAAAGTAAGTGCATATTTTTCATGTTTTTTTTCGTGGCATGACTGTGATGTCGTCTTGATCCTTTGTCCCTGCTACAATTTGCCGTCCGTATTTTACAAGTAGACTAAAATGTCCTTGTTCCCGTCTGTCCAGGAATGCTCTGAACGTGGTGAATAAAGACTTGATCTTGAAGGTGGACGAGTTGACCTGCGAGAAGGAGATGTTGCAGGGAGAGATGGACGCTGTGCTGCAGGCCAAGACCAAGCTGGAGGACAAGAACAGAGAGATGGAGGAGGAACTCAAAAAGTAGGTCAACAGTCATAGCCGGTAGCACTCATCAGTTTAATGCTACTGGGCTTGTAGTAGTAATAATAATAAAATAACATAACATGGTTTTATCAAACTTCATTTATTTCTACATGTATATGTCGTGCAAGTGTAATACATGCTCTTTTCCAGAGTGCGACTGGAGGTGGAGGAAATGAAACACAAAACTAAAGATGAAGAAGATGTGAGTCTTTTGCACTTGTACAACAATGTCTGTGATTGCAGACATAGACATGTATTTTTTTGCGTGGTAACGTGTGGGTTTAATTGTGTGTTACCACAGAGTGATGTACCTACAGCACAGAGGAAGCGCTTCACCAGAGTGGAAATGGCCCGAGTGCTGATGGAAAGGAATCAGTACAAAGAGAGACTGATGGAGCTACAGGAAGCTGTGCGGTGGACAGAGATGATCAGGTACATAATCACGTTTTTGTTTACATCCCGGTTATTATTGGATTATCTTATTGGCCGACACTAATTGTACCAGACAGTGGTAGAGTCTCTCTAACTCTTACTTAATATTCACACACATACAAACTTCCCAGTGTCTCATTAATCTGTGAGAATGATGTTTGCCTTCTGTCTCATGACATCCAATGTTGTTTGTGAAGTAGTTGGTATGCAGTGAAAACATCACTGGTCAGAATGACACAATGGCCATGTAACAGGAGTATACTTTCTGAATTGATGGTAGTTAGATGGTGTTGCTGCTGTCGTAAACACTCATGCAACGTGATAAACATGGCGACCATCTGAATCCACACTTAACTCCTTACTCCGATTCTCCACCGGGCGCGTCTGTGCTGTGTCCCGGCTGCGCCGCTGTTTTGTTCCGTCCTCCGCCGCGCGCCATACCGCACCAGGAACGTCTCAGAAGCGGAGCATCTTGCTGCTGGAGTCGCAGATTATATTGACTCTACTTTGTACTTTACAGAACAATCGTGTGTCTATTAAGCTAGTATCTACCTTCCACTCCTACAGTAAAGCTCCATGCCTTCTCTTTTCTGGTGTTGTCTTTATAAAAAAAGATCTGTGATGTGGTATTATGTTTTTCAACCTCCAAGACGAATCTCTCTTCGTCCGTGATGTCGTAGAGGAGACATATACGATATTGGTGGGTTGGGGGTGTTTTGGTAAATTGACTGGATAGTCTCGCTGTTTCACTGCCTGCCCGGCTGACCGAACGGCCCGTGGCTCGCGTGAAAATAGACCTGGTGCGCGTCTTTAGCGGAGAGGAGCGGAGAGCTGCTTCACACACGCTTCTGGGATGCCCCGTGGCGCAGCTTGTGGAATATCAAACAGTAGCCATGTTTCCATCTAATTGTCAAGCGAATTTTTGGCAAACTTTTAAAATGTCACAAAAAAGAAAACGAAAACTTGACTACGCGAAGCGCAGTTTCGTGTTGACGTTGAAGTTGACGTAACGCATGGTTGTGGATTGCAAACCGGCTTGCTAAATCAAAGAGCAGCTTAGTTCTTTGGCTAAATGGAGAGAGGTAGCATTGTACAAGTTGGCCACCTGTGCAGAATACAGGGTTGTGGAAGAGACATTTGGTGTCAGCGAGACAACCGTTCACCGCTGTGTATACGCGCTGTGCAGGGCCATACCATTCAAGCTGTTGAACCAATTTGTCAATTTACCCGACGTGGCTGAGGCACACGCTATAGCGCACTGCAACTCCCCTACGCACCTTGTGTCACAAGTGTTCGGCGCACTGAATGGGACCGATATCCCGATCCTTCCCCCATCCGATTCATACCGGTGTTGCACCGGAATCTGTGACCCGTGGTGATCTGTGTCCCTCCTGTTAAAAGCGTAGCGCCCCCCTCCATTAGGGACAAGGGTTTGGTTCAGGTTGAGGTAGGGGGACACCGATCTCGATGGGTCACAGATTTCGGTGTAACACCGGGACTATAGTCGTCTGAGCTACATGTTCGCTACATCACAACTTATTCGGCAAAGCGGTTTCCATCTCCCATTTTGCGCATTAACTTTTTTTTCGAAAAAGGCAAAAACCACCTCAAGCGGGCGTAAACATTTTTTAGCGAATTTGAGGAAGTTCTTCTGAAGTTTGCCGTGACGATCAGCATTTTCTAATGCGATACTTCAAAATGTGCATAAAAATACGTTGATGGAAATGTGGCTGTTGACTTGAATGGCCGCGATTGCCCAGAACGCAACACAGACTCGCCTGGTGGAAATTAGGGGTTTACCTAGGTTTATTAGGGCTTAGTGTTTCACCCACCAAACAGATGAACTTAATGGATTTCATCTTTAAATGTGAAAGGCAGTAGGACATCCTCAACCTGTGTGTCTTAAAAACTGACAATACGTAACATGATATCATCTTGTCCTTTCCTTTAGGGCCTCAAGAGAAAATCCAACACTCTCAGAAAAAAAGAAATCCAGCATCTGGCAGTTGTAAGTCCTCCCAAATGTACAGTTTGTTTGTTTTTTTTGGCTTCCCCTTTGTCAGGGCTTTAACTTTGACAGCCTCTTGAGATCAACTTCTGTAACATTTGCTCTCAACTATTCAAATACATTTTTTTTTTTTTCTTTTTTTTTTCCTGGGATGTGCGAATTGAATTGGCAGCATTAGGTAAAAATGGTTTAATAAACCTTCACCCAGCCAAACCTCTCTCGTTCCCTCCATTCACACAGAACTGCTCCAACTGGATCCAACATTGATATGTCTTATACCCATAATCTTTCTCTCCATGAAGTGCATCAGTTGTTGTTGTTATCACAAACTGCTCAGACATGACTCTCCCTGTGCCCTCGGGCTTTCCTGTCTCCTGCCTGCTGTGTGCCTTTTTTTGATGTTTTTTTTACTCTGTCTGCTCATAGGGAGATAAAGAGGGACGGGGTTCCCTCAGCAGCCTATATACATGTACATGTTCTGTCTTAAGTCAGGTTGTACCTGCAGATCAGTATGTGTTTTTTTTTTTTTTTTTATAAGGAATATTTTTGAACAGATTTAGTAGATGTGTTCTCTTTGTTTTATCAGGCCTATTTGAGTAGACATCAAGAAAATATTGACTGAAAATATTAAGCAGTAAGCTACTACCTTGTGTTATTTGATTTCAGGTACAGCAAAAATAGTCACACATAAATTGCTGGAGACATATAAGTGTTTATTTATTTATTGTAACAATGTTTCCCCTATCTTTTCTGCATGGTATAGTTGATATGGAAAATATGATTCAAACACCATTCTGAAATAATGAATTAGACATGAAGATATTTTATTTGCTTTTCTGGAATGTGTTTTATCTGTTTATTCAAACTTTTATCTACACGTACTAACTGGTTTAATTAATACATTAGTGTAAAACCAACTTCACACTTCAGATCATTTTTGATACTTACATACATACAATTTGGTTAGTGCTTCAAAAGTATTGATGTGGAATATACCCAGTCACAGTCAAACATGATAGGAAATGCTCAGCTGTTCCACGGCTCCCAGCATGCTTTACTGCATAATGTAAATGTTGGTGGTAGTTGCTTGGTTGTCTGGTTGGTTGGTTGATTGGTGACCCCCCCCCCCCCCCCCCCTTCCTTGCTTTCCCCCCTGCCCTCCTGTCTGCTCTGTTCCCCTCTTTGCTTTCTGTAACCTCGTCACCTGCAGCTTCAGCAGACTGTTTAGCTCCTCCTCCAGTTCGCCGGCTATGAAGAAGGTGGAGTCCCAGTCCAACATGAAGTACAACCCCCCTGGCAGCATGGTAAAGAGGAGTAGCACCTTCTCTCAGTTCCCCACAGAGAAGTCCAAGACTTTCGACTTCCTCAATGAAGAGTGAGTAACAGAGTCAAGTGGCTGTGATTTTGGTGTTATAAACCAAGGTGAACATGTAGAGAGAAATTGGAGAAGGCACACAATGTGAAACTTATAATGATAGATTGATAGAAATATTGTTTACACCCAACGGCCTGCAGTAATAATATAAGTAAAATAATAAATCTCCCCCCGGGGATGAATAAAGTATCTTCTTCTTCTAATGTACGTGTATATAATGCATCTGTAAGCTGATGACATTCCTCTCTCTTTGCTAATCTTGTAGAAAGGACCAGTGCAGCTCGCCATCGCGTAAAGAGCAGAAGAGAGCCCAGTACAGACAGGTCAAGGCCCACATGCAGAAGGAGGATGGACGAGTCACGGCACACGGCTGGAGCCTGCCCAGTAAATACAAGGTAGGAAATGAAGGTCTGAATATGAATCAAGTAGGAGGAGTTTTTTTCTTTAGAACAGTAATTATGATTAAGACTGTTCATTTGGATTTGGATTAGCTGTAACGAATTTCGTTTTTTTAAATTGTCCACCAGATGGAGCTCAACTTCATGAGATTATATCAAGGTACCAGTGACATAATGCGAATGTTATTATATTTACACACAGTTTAATTTACTTAATGTCTGCCATTTATTTCTGCTGTTCCTGTATGAGCTCTATGTTCCTGTGAGAAAATGTCATTTATTTACTCCTTCATAGCACATAGACATGGGGTTTTCAAAGTCGGCCACTATGGGCCCACCCTCAGACAAAAAAAATAAAATAAATGCTACCCACCTATATAAAACCACCCCTTGATATAAGGAAGTGACTCACAATTCATGATATCAGGAAGTGTGAGTCATAGTGAATTTAAAAACCTTTGTATGATGTCTGTGTGTCCAGATTTGAGTCATGTTAAGTTAGGAGTACAAATTTTGACTGAAATTGCAGCTCACACTTCAATTCTCCCTTTCGTTTCTACAGCTTCACAGTTTGAAAACCCCTGACATAGATAAAGTGAAATATATAAGAGTTAACCTAGTATCCGTTATATAAAAAAAAAAAAAGTTAATTAAATACACTTAATTTGTCCGTTAGTATAGTGTAACACAAGCATGGTTGGAAACGTACTGAAATCAGACCTATGCCCAGTGTTATTGCTAGCTGCTGCAATTTCCATGCTTTGCAATGGCTGATTCAAAATGATGTCGGCTTTCCAAAGAACGTTTTACAACCAAGATGTTTTCTGTAGACCCTATCACTACTGCAGATGGTCACCGTGTGCAGTGTTACAGAGAGATGCTGGCTTCAAGCAGATTATGTTGCCTTTTTTTTCAAATGTTTGGTGCAAATATGTTTTGAAAGACCGTGTCCTTTGCATGTGCTGGTTATACCCCAACAGGTGGCAAATGGTGGACAGGTGGAGAACAAGATGAACTTACCTGTACCAGTATACTTGAGACCTCTGGATCAGAAAGATGCTTCCATGAAGGTACATATAGCTCTAGATAACGCTTAGCTACATGCAGTATACTGTGTACCTTTTTGTAAACATCTTTTCCTCTCTGTTCCCTAGCTGTGGTGTGCTGCAGGCGTCAACCTGTCTGGAGGGAGGACATTACCAGAGCTCATGAGGCAGATGAAGGGTTCCCAGAGTAGCCTGGACCAGTTAGAGCAAGAGAGTAAGGTAAGAGGAAGTAATCCAAGGAAGAGGTATTGCACTTTGTAAATTCGGAAAGTTCTGTGGAGCCTTTTGGCTGATTTAGTGTTGTCTGTAAGGATCATGAGAAAGGGGAGCAGGAAAAGGAGCTGGTCCTTCAGGACGAGCCATCCAGTAGGGTGTGGGTGTGCACCAGCACCCACTCCTCCACCAAGGTGATGGTGCTAGACGCCAGTCAGCCCTCTGACCTACTTGACTGCTTCTACGCCTGCAACACCCACGTCGTCTGCATTGCCAGCGTGCCAGGTAGGCTGAGTCACATGTTTGTGTGGGACGGATTAGTTTGTTTCTTTGTCTTTCATGACTGCATCATTTCTTTTCTACTCTATCAGCACTGTAAGGTTGTTTGTGTTGTTTTTACAGGCGTGTTGGAGTCTGATTATTTGGCAGGTGAGGAGGTACCCCAAGACCCGGAGGCTAGCCAAGGTGACGGGGTGTCACTGGCCGGCAGTGTGGCCAGCGTGGGCTCAGCAGGCAGCGATGGTGCCATGGCAGCAGAGGGGACCACAGCCATTCCCCAGACGGCCAGCACAGGTGTCACCGACCAGCCTGCTGAGCACAGCGGCATCTCTAGCTCTGGTACACGAGTTATCTTTGAATAATCCACACTTTCTCCAAACAACTGAAGATATGGAAAATGCCAACTCTATTTGAAAAGGCCTATGTAATATATTCCCACACCTTTTTACAGCCTTTGCCTTACTTTCAAGTTTTGGATATTATTCTTTCTTAATCTATTTTAGTTGTGTGACTATGTTTTCTACCTCGCTGTAAATCACTTTTTGTAGTTGCAGTAATCTCATTTCCCTGCTGATATTAGTTTCGTCTCGTATATATTAATTACTCCACTCATGGTTCTAAAGAACATGTGTCACATGTGATTTGCTGTAATTAAGAACTCCATCTTTTTCACGTGAACAAGCTCATAGCTGGATTGCAAAACCAGTTGATAACTAGCTTTGTGATACTGGTTATCCAGTGGTGAACCCCCACCCCCCCAAACCTTTCTGTATCATTAACTTACCTGCTAATTAACCCTGTGATCCACGATGACCACAGTTGAGCTGTCCAGAGAGACCAGTCCAGCAGAAGACGGTGTTCCTGCGGCGGAAGAGGCAACGGAAGCAACGGAGGCTAATGCTGGCGTTGGCGAAGGAGAGGAGGACCAGGGAGCGGATCAAAACCAGCCAGGAATCTATACAGAGCATGTGTTCACCGACCCGCTGGGGGTGGGACCCACTGACTCCCCTTCTGCTGACGCACAGAGGTGAGCAGTGATGTTCTAGATCATCACTTCTAAAATTGTTGGGTGGTTTTCGTAAACACCAAGATGCGGGATAAGGTTCAACATGCAAATCGCAATGAGAAAAATAAAAGTAATGGTATGCTCGGTACACAGGTCCAGCATTTTAAACACTTTAATGATTCTACAGTACCAACGCACCCTAAAAAAAAGCAAAATTAGCTACAGTTCTCAGTAATCAACTGGTCTTTTCAAGGTAGTAGTATTACATTGGCTTTACATTTTCAACATGTCAACATTTTACCTTCTAAAAAAAGCTGATGTGCCTGAACACTAAAAATTGTGTAGAAGTATGTAGTGTTTCCTCTCCTGGTAGGCATTACAAAATAAAATCAAGGGTAGGATATTTAGCTTATATAGGAAATGTTAACAAGAACAATCCTGGTAACAGTGATACAGTAAAAGGGCATTCAGAAAGCGCAGACCTCCGCCAAGGCATGCCCTATCTCACAATGTTAATGCAGTGTGAAGTTTCAGTTGGGAACACATTTTTCAGATCATCCTGACACCACATGAATGCGGCACAAACACTATCTTGCACTGTTAACGAAAGTGAAAAATAACTTGTGTATCCGCCCTGTGATTTGGATCCGCTCCAAAATGTAATGGGTTTTTCCTTGGCCCGTGGTCCGAACGAAAAACATAACCTCCTTGACAGAGGTAATAATAAATGATATTTAAATAGGTCTGCACTTGTCACAAGGGTCACAGTTCTGTATGAAGGGTGCATTTGAAAAACCTGTGAATCTTCTGCCTTCTGTGATCCAGGGGCTGCGGGCATGATGACGAGGCTTCCTTTCCAGAAGTCTCCAACCCATCAGACGGGGAAGTTCTGAGGATGAGCAGCGCCCTACCCACCATGTGGCTGGGAGCGCAGAATGGATGGTGAGCAGAACAGCCAGTAGAAGGCAGCAGCACAATATATAAGAGCTGGCACTCGGACAAGAAATTGAATCCAATAATGGTTCTATTTTAATTCTTTTTTTATCACACAACCTTTAATGTGAGCATTTTTGTAATCTAGTTTGAAATGATCAGCCTTTTTTTAATCTCTCTGTCTCTCCCTCTCAAGTCTGTATGTGCACTCGTCTGTGGCTCGATGGAGGAAGTGTCTCCATGCCATCAAGCTGAAAGACTCCATCCTCAGCATAGTGTAAGTACTGAGTCGGGTGTGTAGTTATTCCGGAGCACACAGATAATAAATACAGATTTATTATTTCAGGAAGAAATGTGTAAAAAGAGTGTTTTTTTTTTTTATCTCCTCTTACAGACATGTTAAAGGGAGAGTCCTGGTAGCTCTGGCTGATGGGACATTAGCAATTTTCCACAGAGGCATTGGTGAGTCTGTGGGTTAGCGTAAGAAACAGGTTTAGGCCTGCAGAAATATAAAAAAATTTAATTTCAGTTTTTGCATTTGATTCCGTTTGCTGGAGGTATTTGGTATTATTTTCCGATTTTATGCCATGAAGATCAATAATTCTCAAGTCTTTTTGTTTCTCCCAAGCAGACGGTCAGTGGGATTTAACCAACTACCACCTGTTGGATCTGGGTCGGCCACACCACTCTATCCGCTGTATGACCGTAGTCCACGACAAGGTGTGGTGCGGCTACAGGAACAAGATCTACGTCATCCAGCCTAAGGCCATGAGGATAGAGGTACAGCTGTCACGTTATTCATTAAACGTTCCGTCTGAATGAGGTTTCTGTTCCAATCCTGTCTTTCGACAAATCCAAACCAACAGTATAGTGTATAACCTTATCTTTTATCTAAACGTTTCTTACAGTGACCTGAAAATCCTTCATTTAACATTGCCACATTATTCTAACGTCACATCATCTTAATCCGTCATGTCTGAGCAGAAGTCGTTTGACGCTCATCCTCGCAAGGAGAGTCAGGTGCGGCAGCTGGCCTGGGTTGGAGACGGTATCTGGGTGTCCATCCGACTGGATTCAACTCTACGCTTGTTTCACGCCCACACCTACCAGCACCTCCAGGACGTGGACATCGAGCCCTACGTCAGCAAGATGTTGGGTACGAATACTTTTCTCTGCCTACCAACTAGCCATTGCTCTCGGAAACCCTTATCTCTTCTCAGACCTTTATCTGACCAGACCAATGTTATTCACATTGTTGAGAGCAGCATCTGTATATTGTATTTAGATGCTGAACTCCTTCCTGCAAACGTTTTGCACATAGATTGAAACAGCAAACAAGTGTGTGTTCTGTGTGTGTTGCAGGTACGGGTAAACTGGGCTTCTCGTTTGTGAGAATCACAGCTCTGATGGTGTCCTGCAGCCGACTCTGGGTGGGGACAGGAAATGGCGTCATCATCTCCATCCCTCTGTCTGAAGGTATCACACACCTGCACCGCAGCTACAGCCCGCTCAGGTTTACCCCATACATCTCCTGAACATTCCCTTTTAGTTTGGCGTGTATACAGATTTAATGAAAAAGATATATATACTTGCTGAAACCTGAGAGTGGAATCAATCATCTAACTCAGTGGTTCTCAAACTTTTTTCAATAATGCACCCCTTTTTGAATTGTTTCTTTAAGCCAAGTACCCCCTGACCAGCGCTAATCATTTTTGGTAGAAAAAAAAGGTCTATGTAAAGAGGAACAGTACAGCGCTGTCAGCGATAGATTTACTAAACAACAGCCTTGTAACTGAAAAAAACATTTAAATGCTAATGAGAAAAGGAGACAAAAACTGTAAAAAAAACCTTGGAAAAAAAACCTTGGAAAAAGATGGTAGAAAGAAGGAAGGAAGTAAGGCAAGAATAGGTTGAAAATAGTATCAAAAACTTCAAAAACGGTGACATAACTTCGAAAAAAGTGATAAACTTCTAATGTCACATTTTTGGTAGAAAAGAAAAGTCTACATAAAGAGGAACAATGTTATGGACTACAGCCTTGTTGTGACAAACATTTTCCTTAAAATAAATGCTCACTTTGGCATATGTTTAAACCAAAACTTGTTAACCTCTCTTTAAATCCTAGCTGCCATACATCCTCTCTGCATTTCACTTCTTACATCTGCCTCCTAGATTTCCAGGTGCTACATGTTGAATAAAAGACAATCCGGTTGCCATGGATACAGGGCTCACAGTCACTGTAGTTCACACAACAGCATTGGGCAGGTTCCTTTTGTACGGCTCTGTTCTCAGTAGAAACTGAGGAGTGCTGCACTCTTTCAAATATTAAAACTATTTTGAGCTTGTAAACTAGTTTTCTTCCCTTGTCTCCATATTCTTCCTTTTGTTCTCTTCTGCGCAGTTCACTCGCTTCTTGTTAGCCGGCTGCATATATGAAAAAAAACACCTAACCCTAAAAAAATTCTAACAAAAGGTTTCTCAGCTGTTTTTTGTAGTTTTTTAAGTGTCCTTAATAACATACTACAAGTTTATCAAAATTTGACCACTAGAAAGGGGTAATTTTCAAGATGGCGTCCGAGCCCATAGCCCAAAGAGAGGCCTGTGTGTGAACCCTCTAAAATGGTCACTCATTTCAATTTGAATAAGGTAATACATATGTAATGCATCCTCTATAGATGTTTTTGAGCATAAAGGTGGGATTATACTAAACTCAACAAAACTAAATTCACAATTTTCAGCAATTCAGAAGATGGTGGAAGAGAATACTGACATTTGATATTGCTTACCTCACTAAAATGTTGGACTGTCTGCCAATATTTGCCACCGCTGGGCACTGCAACTACCTGAATTCGGCATATTTCTACCTCCAAGAAATGTGCCTACTCGAGACACCCTGATGTATATGACAAGTTTTCCAGGGGTATTCCATGTGGTCCGCCACAGCAACCAGTACTGGGCAGGCCTTAGCTCTGACCTTGTCATCGAGTAGACATTAATGCGATCCTTGAAAAGCAGTGGAGGCTTGACCCACGGAAGTAGAATGACTGAAGAAATGCGAGCATTGAGGACCATGCCTACACCCATCACATCTGAATACAACGCCATGCAGGAATTCAATGACCTCACCTACATGACCAGCGAGCAGCACAGAGAATCCTCAGAAGCAAGGATGAAAAGAGATCACTCTGATCTAGAAAAGATGAAGGAAAAAATTAGGATTTGCACACCATTCTCTCCAGACCCATCTCTGAGAAACATTGTAACTGGTGTTGCCAAAGAGGAGATGAATGTGCATGAGTTTGAGAGTGTTGGCAATGAGATCATTGAAAAGATGATTGGAAAACCCGTTTTTGGAATATCCTTCAAACGGAAAGACCGGGCAAAAACTCTTGCAGATGACTCCACCATCAAAGTTGCGCTTTGGTAACTTCCTCTCTCACCTCATGCTTGCCCTCTCGGCTGTTTTACAGGTGCTGGTCAGACCAGGCGGCAGTTCACTAGTCTTTGCGGCGACATGCCCCCTACTGGCTGGCCAAGGAGATCTTCATCTGCCCCCTGGGGCTGCTTCCTATCACCGGCTTACCCTGGGGGGCCACCATGGGCCTCAGCGCCCCAATGAGAGGCCTGTTCGCTACGTCGCGTACCTGCTTGCTTGCTCTCTTCGCAGCCTCGGGCCATGGAGCCTACTCGTTCGCCCTGTTCTGGGTCTCAGGGGACTCAACAACCTTTTCACTATGTGGGCCTGTCCATCGCTTCAGAGCATGAACGACAAGCGGGCAGGATGTTTCCTACGGCCAGTTTCTTTGCCTCGTGGGCAAGTTGACAGCTGCCTCGGCTGTCGTTGCCTTGGGCTCTCTGTCTCTGCGCCCCCTGAAGGGATGGCTGAATGGTTTCCACTAGGTTACCAAGTAGCACAGGGCGTAGTGTGGCTAAACGGGACGGCTTAGAGCCTGTGGTCGGCTCACTAGGGCCTTGAGCACATCATTGTGATGGAGCTACGGGCTGTGCACCTGGCTCTACGGCATTTCCTGCCATACCTGTGGGGAAGGCACATGCTCATCAGGTCGAACTAGACCTCGACAGTCTTTCACATATACCACCAGGGGGGCACTAGACCTGGTCGCAAGTCTTCCTCTCTCGTCAAAACCCCCACCGGAGGAGTGGCGGATTCATCCAGATATGGACCCCTGTCGCCTTCAGCTGTGGGGCTGACCCGCTGTTGACAGATTGCATAGGACCTGTCAGAGATACTATCCTGACTGCTAGATCACTGTCTGCCCGTCTGCAGTACGGGAACAGGTGGTAACTTTTTTCTGGGTGATGTACGGCTCATACTTATACCCAGTGCATTGTTCTGTGCCTGCCATCCTTGAGTTCCTGCAGAACCTCCTGGACGGTGGATGGTCACCTCCTACCCCAAGAGTCTGTGGAGCTGCCATTTCGTTGTTGCTGTTGACAATGACACTGTGGGGAGCCACAGGTCGTATCCTGCTTCTTAACTGGGGCTCTAGGGTTGTGTCCCTCGGGCGCCCCAAGGGCTCCTGCAGGGGTTCTGCCCCTGGTGCTGGACGCCCTATGCTCGCCTCCCTTTGAACATTGGCACAGGCAGAGCTGAGGTAGTTGTCAGCCTAGGCTACGTTTCTCTTTTCCATCACTTCCGTGGAACGTGGTGGCCTGCTACATGCTTTGCTCATGAGTGATTCCTGTTTGAGGTGGTCCTTGGAGCCCAATTTTACAGTATCACACAGTTGTATGTATTCTTTTTGATTCTTTGGAATCAAAAGAATGGTTATGATCCACAGAAACCACTAACACTAGGCAAAACGATATGAGAAAGGAGAAATATGCAATTACTTTGAAATTGTATTATTAAATTGTTATTGTATTCACCCTTATTTTTCACATTAAATATGCTTGTAACCAGTTGCTTTAAAATTCAATTGTACCTGTAATCACTTCTCTATCATGCAAATATGCTAATTACAATAGTACATGGGCAAAACATGTATCAGGCACCAGTATTCCTGGTCTAGGAGGAATACAAAGAAGTAATGGTCATTTTAAGGACCTGACGGCCGCCATTTTGAAAATGGGGCCTTTCTTGGGGTCAAACTTTGGTACATCTGATACTACTGAAAAACCACTGAGAAATCTTTTGTTAGAATTTTTTTGGGGTCAAGCCATATTTGCAGCTGACTATGTTCTCTGTCTTGACCTGCTCTTACCATGGAGTGTGAATTTGTGAGAAAGTGTTGAAGAGCTTGGTCCTCTTTTTGTTGAACCTCTAGCTTCTCACCAAACGGGCTCAGAAGCATAGAGCTCTCTTTTTGCAGAGGTGTCTTTTTTTTTTTTATGCTTTAAAAAAAAAAAAAAAAAAAGAGATCAAACAGACATGAACCCACAAACCACTCTGCTGTCTGTCTGAGAGACTGTGATGGGAAATCAGTGTCACACTGTGTGTGTGTGTGTGCGTGCCTCAGTGTACCATTAAGTTCCTGCTCTCAAACTGTTGTCAGAGAGAGAGATTTGATCGTCTCACCCAAGACTTCCCTTTTTGTCTTTTATCTTGTGCAAAACCCAGATAATATGCACATTGTGACATCAATAGTTTTTATTAATTTCTTTGTTATTCTGCAGCCAACAAGACGACGGGAATAGTGCCAAATCGGCCCGGCAGTGCTGTACGGGTTTACGGTGATGACAGTTCAGACTGTGCCATGCAGGGCAGCTTTGTGCCATACTGCTCCATGGCCCACGCCCAGCTGTGTTTCCATGGACATCGAGATGCTGTCAAGTTTTTTGTCGCCGTGCCAGGTAAGCGACGAGCGTTGATAAAGTGGCAGAAATGGTGACAAATGCTGCAAAACTATCTTTGGGTTTTGTACTGTTGGTCGGACAAAACAAGGCATTTGAAGACGTTACCTGGGATGGGTGTGTTTAATTATTTTTTGACTTTTAATAGACCAAACGATTAATAAGGAAAATAATCAACAACAACAATAATGCAGATTAACTGATAATTAACGCAATTGTAAGTTGCGGCCTGGTATTTATGCATCTTCATTATGCACAATTTTGTGAATGCCAATACTTTGAATAGAAGTTGACCGAAAATAAATTGCTGAAAAGCTTTGGCAATTAAATCATTCTTTGAGTCAGTTATGGAGTAAAAACGGCAGCTGCTTCCTGATTAGCTTCCCCTCATTACTGTAAGCAAATGTTTTTGGACTTTTGACTTTTTGTCACAGGTCAGGCGATGCCCCCTCCAGGCAGTGCCGATTCAGGCTCTGATGACCCTCCATCTGAATCCTCTGACACAGCAACCTCTGAGCCCAAAACATTCCTGGTCATGAGTGGAGGCGAAGGCTACATTGACTTCAGAATGGGTGAGTATGTCCCACCACTGGCACCAGTGACAAAACAGAGATGTAGTGCAAAGTATTCACTTAGGTGGAGCCAACAAGTAGCGTCCATGTTTCCCCTTAGTGAAATCCAAAATATTAAAGGTTGCATTTGAATTCACGTGAGAAGGAATATAGCTGTTTAGTATACTATACTGTTGGACTTTACCCTTGTGTTGTCTTCCCGTCGACCATAAACTTGTTGTCCTTCTGGGTCAAAATTGAAAATGGTGCTTTTTTTTAATGCTTTTTGGCACCTTTTTTTTTTTGTGGTGTTTATGGTTAAAAAAACTAATTTAAATGGTATTATACCCCTAATGTTTGAGTTTAAAAAAAAGCAGAAATGTATAATTATTTTGACTAATAGCTAAGATCAGAGGATGTTGAGTGGATCACAGACTGGTTTATATATCAAAGTTTAGTTAGGATACTGTTTTAAAACCATTTTTTTCCCTCATGCTATAAAATTGAATAAAACACCCACAATTCAATGGAAGTAATCATTAACTTTACCTGCGAAGAATGTTGTATGGTGTCCATACAACGTACACGCATGCATCCATGTTATTTTTGGGCAATTTGGTTAAAAGAAACCCATATTTCTGATATAAAAAACTTTGAAAACGGGTCAAATTTGACCCGAGGACAACACAAGGGTTCACGCTGGTTAAATTGGTGCAAAACAGACCCTGCGTCTCCACTGTGACACACCTGGTACGCAGTTTGTTTGACTCATTGTCCTCCTCCTCAGGCGATGAAGGCGGTGAGTTGGACGGTTTATCAGAACCAACAGCCAGCCAGCAGTCACCACCTACCAAGGCCGAGCGAAGCCACCTCATCGTCTGGCAGGTCACAACCTCACATGACTGAAAGAAGAAGGAAAAATAATCACAGACTGTTATGTCAACACTACGGCCGCCCACCAAACCCCCCCGCATGTCCTCCTCAAAGTTTTTAATTTGGTATCACTGATTGTTCTTAATGCCTGAGTCGTTGACTACTTTGTAAAAGAAACAATTATTTTTAGTCCATGTTTTGTACAGTTTATTCTTTATGAATTTTAATTGGGTAAGGTGAGGTTTATGTTAACTTAAAGAATACGTCCAAGGTCCAAGTGTTCCCTTCTGCTGGTCTGCATGTTGGAAAAGCCGGTGCACACTGGAAAAGGCCAAGTTAATGCAACTAAAGTTGTGGGTATAGTTTGATCAGGTAATGTATGGAAGTTGTTGGTCTCCCAAATGTAAAGGGTTTAGATGTGAAAGATAAAAGGGAAAAACACTTGAAGCAGTTTTGCGGTCATTAAAAAAGGAGCAGAAAGTTAAATTGAAGTATAGTTTCTACATTATACACATAAGACTCTTACATTTGTCTGTAAGTGTATGAGCATCGGGTGTGTGTATGCATTCACTGATCATTATTATTATTATTATTATTATTTTCTTAACCATTAGGGCTGGGTGTCAAAATATGTCTCCTGCAAGTCAAAATGTATCCAAAATTTTAAAAGGTTAAATTCTTTGAATGTGTTATCTGAGGCTGATTACTCTACTGTATGGTCTGATTATTAAATGTGCTTTTATTCAGCAAAAGTCGGATAAAACACTTTGAGAGGTTGTTTTAATATTGAGTGACACCAAGCTCTATTTGCCACAGGTCTGTTTTATGACATGAATAATGTCTAAGCAGTTTGGGTACTGCTACTGAATAGAGGAACAAGCTTACTGTACTGAAGGTTAGCATTAGCCTGCATGGGGAAATTCTGTATCCTCGTCCAAGTGTGTGTTTGCCTGCTCGGACGTTTTAAGCTAAACCCTTGTCTGTCACGTGAGGGGAAATCTGCCTGTGCCACCAGCTTGGTGCTTCCTGTTTGCTTCAGTTTATTGGCACTTTAAAATGTTAGATGTTAGTCGCTTGAGGTTTGGAAGAACACCCATGGTAATGTACACCACACTACTATGTGTTAATTGTGTTAAGGGAAAACATGTACAAATATGGGTAGCAAGGTGTCACCCAAGTAACCAAAGGATGAAAGAAGAAGCCCTGTGAAACTGACTATTTCATTATTTTTATGTTTTGCTACTTAAAACGTCTTGTGATTCTAATAATTTGAGGGTATACATGTGTATTTTCAGGACGTCATCTTATTGGGAAATGAGCTTGAATAAGGGAATTTGACTAACATTTTTGTGAGGCACCTTCTAATGGATATGGACACAGCACTAAAGGGAGTCTCTGCTGATTGCTTCGTCATTCCTTGTTTTCTTAATACATTTGGAGGCCCGGAAGGCAATTATTGTCATTATTTTTTTGGTTGTTATTTTGGACATTGTTCATGTTTTGTATCATGTGAGACACTTTTTATTAAGTATTTTGATGATGACTGTAACACGATTGCAGAATACCAATGTTAAGCAGGTGTTTTAAATTTGTTTTTATATCTGAGAAGTTGGGCCAAGATTGGTCTTCAGTCCATTTCAAAATAGTAACTTTCTATTTTGTTTTTGCCATTCCAGTATTTATTTCCTTTGTTATGGAGCCTATCTTGGTTCAGAATGTAACTTTCTACGTGAGCAAAATATAATGGGAGGCTATTGTAAACAAAATAGTCCAATGAGTTACATGATTGTTGATAATGGTCAAATAAAAGGAATTAATGTAATCATGTAAGAAATTTCTGACAAACCATGAGATCAAAGTGTGCAAACAATAACTTGGTGGTTTTCGAACAACTCATTCATGTACAAAGCTATGCATGTTTTTAAAAGAGGACACTGCTCTGTTTTCAGCTAAATCTCTGTTTATTGCCACCGTTTTGGGTGGGGTGGATGTCTACATGTGTGTTTGTGTGTACAGTACATTGTGTACATGTTGGAGTTTGAACGCAGGACACATTTGTCAGTATGTGTTTGATTTTGCAAATGTGCGGTGTATGTGTGTTCACTGTATGTCCATCTGTAATACCCCAGAGACTGGTCACATTTACTTGTTGCACCGGGCTTCTCTGGACGCCATAACGGCAGTTCCTCCTGGTCAATGTTTGCTAAAACAGCATCATAGCCTTATTTTTAACAATCTATTAAACTCAGTTTCATGGAGACGTTTCTGTTATCATGTGTCTTATTGATAATAAATGTTTTTTTTCACACTGAAAGATGTTGCAAAGTGTGTTAAAGGCCCTGAAAGCCTATTTTCTCAATCAGCTTGAACACAATATGTTTGTGTAGAACACTTATTTTTTTCAGTGCTATTTTCACAAGTTTGAAGTGGGCGTGGCTGCATTGGGAAAAGATGATGTCATGTACTGTACTTCTGTGCACCAATCAGGATTTGGAAACATTTGAATCGGAATGATTTACTTAGTGTTAAACTCTTAATTAATAATGCCCAGAGATGTTTTTGCAACTTTGGTTGGTGCTTTTTTAAAAAGGGAATATTTTATATATATACATATTATACATATAATATACATTTTATAAAGAAATACTTGAAGATGTGGAGCCAAGTTTTCAGGTCTTACCATGGTCAGGTCTTTAAGTGACAAAAAACATAATCCTACACTAGACTGATGACTTGTAATCGTGATTGGACAAGTAAAACATTGCCCTGTGCTTTCTTCACTACATCTCCTGTAACTGCACGCATATGTCACTTTACGGTGTGATCGTCTGAAATCAAAAAATCCATCCCACTACTTACTGCATCCATTAACGAGGTCAAATGACCAGCTCAGTTTAGAACTTAAGATATTCAAGTTGATCAAGATCGACATTTTATTGGCCACAATTTAAAAACAAGAAATAATTGACCCCTATTACCACCAGATGGTGCTCTATGTTTATTTTCCAAAATAGGCTAAGGTCTCCTCAGTCTAAGTGTTCACATTAAAATATGAAGGAAATGACACCTTTTTGTATAATGTCAGAGGCTTCATTGAAGACCACACTCTTATCAATCTGTGCTTTATTTCATCGCCCTGTTTACAGCTCATGTAAACTGCATAGCATTTTTAGGTTGCCGAAACACCGAAGAATTCCTATAATGAAAAAACGTTTATCCACTTGGTTTGTTCTGATTATGTCCTCAAGCTGATGCTTAGGATGAAGAAGCAATGCTGCTAAATTTAGGCTGGCAACACAGACATATTTCCCAGTCATTTGTGCTGTGTTTGTGTAGTCTTTTCCTCAGCCAGTAGGAGGATGTGCTGCTCAATGTTTCTGTAGGCTGCAGCATCACCACACATAACAGTTTCCATTAGATTACATCACAGTTTAAAGCCCACCTCTGTCTCTCTTTGTCCCTCCATCCCACCTCATCCACTCCTCCTCGTAAGCCATGCGTGGGTTGACAGCGAGGCCTGCACACACATAGAAGGAGCTTTCTGACATCACAGAGTGTGTTGCATCCCACACGGGGGATTCTTAAGACTGTAACATGCCAGGATTGTGCTGCATCACAGCTTGGATGCTGCAGAAAAAAAACTGATCCCAACGTTTCTACCAGCGGCAAAGTCGCCGGACGCCACAATCTTCTGAACATAGCCACGCTGAGAAATACACAGAGAGAGTTGTGTGGAGCTGATAGTCTTAATTAGCTTTGTAGCAACTCATTTGGCAATGGCATGAATGTAACAGACGTTCATTAATATCAAAGCTGTACGCACTAAAGCTTTAACATGCTTATTTTAGACAACTAATGATTTTTAGTAATGACTACTAATGCATCAACTTACTGCTCTGTGTTAATACAACTTGACCTGTTAAGTTTCACCTTGTGTAAAAACTTAGACGGTTTGAGGCAACGTGTTTCCACGCAAATTTCTAGTAAAGTCAACTAATTTGGGATAACGGTGTAGGTAAAAGCAATGCTTAAGAGGTTAGTTTTACAGAGGAGCTTTGAGGCCTTAACTGATGTTACTGTCCTCAGATTCATAGGTAGAGAATAACAGCTTAGAAACAACATTAATAAAGACAAATAAGGCAAAGGGGTTTTAAATCTGATGGATGATTTACCTTTATCTAGCAGGGAAAGAATGGGAGATTTAGTATGGAGCTTAACTGAAATATAGATGACAAAAAGAGAAATCCAATATGCCCCAGTATGTGGAAGCAGGGTTCAACTGTTACATCCCCTGGTGCCCTCTGTGTCTCTTTCTGTCCTACTCTGCTTCATGAAAGTCAATCACCCGTCAGAGGTCAAGCCTCATGATGTGCTTTGTTAGTTATCGTGATCACAAAAAATCCATTCATCACTAAAATCTAGGAGGTCCCGTTTTGTTTTGTTCCTTAGTTTGATGAAACGTGCCGGTGTTTTGTTTTTGATGGGAAATCAGAACCTACCGTTTGCTAATCTCAGATTGGTACACAGCAGTGACAACACAGGCTGCCAGATCAATAGTGTGATCACTCTGTGATTTGAAGCCCCAGAGAAGAACTCCAGAGAGAGGAAGACAGAGGTAGAATATTTTCAGTGGAAAGAAAGGAGGAGAACAAGACGTTTTTCCTCATCTGTATACAGTTACGGCTTTAAAACATGTTGTTTACGGAAGCTCATAGTTGTGATAGTTTCATTCAAGGATGCCTGTGGTATGCCAAAATAGCAGTGGAGCACTGTCTTGATTTATTTAGGAGACGTTTCAAAATTAGAGTCTTCTTGGCTTCTTGGCTAGTGGTGAAGGGGGCTGGATGAAAGCAAAGTGAGGAAGGTGAGAAATCCAAGAAGTCAGTGAGAGAGAGAGAGGGCGAGTCAACAGAGAGAGAGTAAAGAGGAGAGGCCCACCAGATGACACTGGAGTGAAAAATATGGCGGTGGCGAGCAGAGAGTGGAAGAGATGCATCTGTTACATATTATCAGGGCTTCCCCCCTGCAGGTAGTGCAGCTGCGAGGCTTGGTAAACAAGTAGAGAGGTGAGTGTGTGTCTGTATTAGCACAATTTCTGTGTGTGGGAGTACTTTTTTATATACAGGTGATTTCAAATAAAATCAAAAAATGGCCAGTGCAACCCACCCCAAAATTATAACTTCTTTTACATAAATAAAGAGATTTGAGAAACAAGAAAAAGCACAAATTGTTGCAGAAAAATTCACCAGAATGTAGTGTAAGTGTTTGACACACACAATTTAAATTTTGCTCATAAGTGGAGATCTCAACCACCCCAATGTTGAACCCAAAAGTTACGCCCTTGATACATTTTAATTCCCAGATTCCAAAGCATGATTCTCCCTGCAGCCCTTTGGCGAGAGTATAATATTTGATCATTAGCAGTCAGTGCTTTGGGGTTTCTGTCAGACCTCTGTGAACCCTATTGTCGGGGCTCTGCCTGGATCTGGTTTTGTCTGTTAAGCCATCGTGACTCATTTGTCATTTTAACTACAGGATCTTCTTCTGTTCATTCCAAATAACGCTTGCTCTTTGCAAGAAAAATTCTCCCAGTAGAAATGAACCTGATGAGCCTGTTCTTCCAAAGTTTCATTCAAGGAGTGAAGACCTACAGTGGGAAAATGCACAGAGCCCACCAAAATGCTGCTAAATGCTACTACTAAATACACATAAAGTACTATTTAGACGCTGAACCCCTCACACACTATTTGACCACAGTAGAGGCTTTTTTCTCCTGTGTGTACATTCGCAGGCAGCCTTCCGATGTTTTGTGGATACAGCAGCTCCAGCACCAAACAGTCACATTACTGTTGCAGCAACAGAGCGATGTTTTTTTTAATCCAGGACATTATATCAGGCAATACAAATCTTTAATATGTAGACAGAAAATGAGAAGAAGGTTTAAGAGTTTAAAATGGCTCCTAACTCTAATACTGAGCCACAATTGTCCTAGTCTATATCCACAACGTTCCACTTCCGAGATTGCTCCGGTGCCGCCGGAAATTCCGCAGGATGTCACTCTTTACCCGTTACCTTCCGCTTTCTTTGTGTTGTAATTTTAAACTACGGTGGATTTATGAGGACTATGGTTAACTGCTCATCAGATCTCTGCAGGGTAAATCCAGACAGCTAGCTAGACGTAAATGTACACACGTTCCACCAAAACAAGGTTCTTCCCGAGGCTATTTTGCAGCGGCACCGTGGCTCCGCTCGGCACTTAGCACCGACCAAGACGATTGTGAATAAAGAAATGCCAATAAACCAGAGCAGGTTTTTCTCCCATCCCAGAATGCTGTGTGGACTACCTACTCACACATTATTATAAATTGTGTACATACAGTACGTGCCTCTGTCTGCCGTGTCTATGTGTGTGCACCTATGTTCTCTTTGATTTAAAAGCCTCCCTCAGCCATGGTGAGAGTGCCCGAGGCCTCACATGGAGGTGCGCAGTATTTCATTGTGATGGGCTGGGCTAAGCATTTTCGGAGCCAATACAGCAAAGCAACACAGCGCTGTGCACACTATCAACACAACACAATCCTGCAGGTGAAGCCTCATCCCAGCTGAAATCTCTTTAGCTGAAAAATGAAAGTAGACAGGCAAATGGGCTGGTGAATGTGGTGTGTGTGTGTGTGTGTGTGTGTGTGTGTGTGTGTGTGTGTGTGTGTGTATATATGTATGTATGTATGCCTATTTATAGCAAATGACTAAAGTGCTGAGGGGACTGAACTAGGGTTGAAAGGGGGACACAGTTTAGTGTAACACCATGTGCTGGCTGGCAGTAAGACAGAGGTTATTTATGGGTACAAACCAGTCAGATCCTTGTCCTCTTTCTCTCTCTCTCTCTCTCTCTCTCTCTCTCTCTCTCTCTCAGAATCAGCTTTATTGGCCAGGTTTGCGTAGACAAACAAGGAATTTGACTCCGGCTAATCTCCTTCTTTCCTATATTTAGGTAGCGCTTTTGAAGTGTGAGGTTGAACCTTGTTTGTGGAATATGAGAAAATCTGAATCTTATATCTGCTCTTTCTGTATGTACTGAAGTTTTGACTATACATGCTAGAAAAGGCTTTTTTTTCCCACAGAGTGGATGACAGTGCAGCCACAGATGCAGGAGAAGAAGAAAAACATATAAGCGGGCAGTAATAAGAGTTTACCTTAGGTCATCGAGTGTATGTGAAAGGCAGATGTTGCCAGTGGTTGCATTGCCAGTACTATGAATTACTGTATTGAACAGATAGATATCGATGAGGATTATTTTATTTGTGTGTGTATAAATACATATCTGGTGTGTTCAATAATTAAGCATCTGCATATGTGTGAGTGCAGTCTCTTTACATACTCTTTGTGTGTTTGTGAGTGACATGACTGCCCACCAGAGCATGACAGGTGGCCACATGCAGCGGGGAGATGTGGGTAATATTACCCACACTCCTCGCTCCTTTATTTATCCCCTCCACCCTCATAACTCCATTCTCCGCCCCAAGGGTCTGGCTACTCTTTCATCAATGACGTAGACATACTGCTGTTATCGCTCTCCTCCTCCTCCCTGTAATTTCTTTTGCACTATTGTGTTTTTGCATGCAGGCAGCAACTGGATGATTTAAGTTCCTACAGTATGAATCACTCTCCTTTTCTCTCTTAAATTTTATGATTCACAGGCCTGGCAGTGGTTTTCTATTTCTGAAGAGGCACTTTAAGCTGTCAGGCACTCTGTACTCTTTCTGACAATCCTCCTACTTTTTTTTTCATTCAGCTTTATATCTTCTGTAATCTTGCACACAATGTAAACAAGAGAGCTCAGCCACAGCTACTAATAAGAAACATCTTGCTTAATAAGGCTCTTATTATAAGTTATTGTAAAAAGTTATTGTCATTTCTAAATGCTACAGTAGGCCATATTTGCTAATTCACCAAACAATGAGTATGTTAGCATGCTGACGTTAGCATTTCGCTCAAGCAGCCCTGTTCCGATGGCAATGTGATATCATGACTTTGCGTAAACATACACGCCCACTGTATACAGTGGACGGCGCTGTATACAGCAGACGTAAACATACACGCCACTTGGCGTGTTATCGCGAGAAGAAAGCAACGGTTGAGTTTAGGAAACATGACACGCGGGACACAATCCTCAGTCTCCTGGGTGAAAGTCCTGTGTTTTACCCATCCTCTACCCAGACCAACCTCCCTGCACAGATTTTCGCCCTTTCATACTAAAATTCATTGCGTAAATTCACACGCAATCGCAAGGTAACGTAAGTCAATGGAGGCCAAACGGCGTCGATAAACACGTTAAAAAGCAAGTATGCGTCTTGATAACACGCCAATAATGGCATACGAATTGGCGTGTCATACATACGACATTTCATGAGATCAGTCTGGTTTCTTTAAAGCTGAAAATTATAGGGCTACTTGTATATAAACGCCTATGCAAACATATATGAAGGCTGGGACAGAACTAAGCATGGATGTACAGCAAGACTTAACAAGAGTAAATTAATGTATTACCATGACACACAATCTTAGCTATTGCCAAAATTCATTTGAATTATATGTAAAGGAAAATTTTTGAAACATTTTTGAAAAAGGCTTATTTTCATTCTTGCCGAGAGTTAGACGAGTAGATCAAAACCCCTCTCATTTGAACGATAAATATGACACTGCATCCACTAGTCAGTTAGCTTAGCATAGCACGAAAACTGAAAAAACAGGGAGACTGCTAGCCTAGCTCTGTCCAAAGGTGAGAAAATCCACCTACCAGCAACTTTAATGTGTAATACCATAAAATTAAAGAGAGAAAGTAAATAATTCCTTTCAGCATGATACCAAAAAAAGTATGTGCACTGCTTTCGTCATCTTGTTTTAGAGCCCTGTCATTTATAGATCACCTGTAACAGTCTAACTGCATCTGTGTGAGTTAGTGTGCACAAGTTGTTGTAGCTACACACACACGTGTCTGAACTTTGGATAAAATGGTGTTACACTTTAGTGTACACCCAGATCATTTGCTGTAAAATGGAAATAGCAAACACGGGTTGTGATTTTGCTTCACATTATGTCAAACACAATTTGCCCAAAGAGGGGTTTTGTGAAGGTTGTTGTGTAGTAAACTAGGCTAGAATAAAGCTGCTGCTGTCATACCGGTTGATTCACAATGTGCCTACCAGTGCTGCCACTTCCTGCTCATGTGTATAACATCTATCCTCCCTTGCACATCTACTCCCCTTCTATTTCAAGCTCTTCCACCACACCCTCCCTTTTTTCACATCTCCCTGTCGTCTCTCCTCAGCCTCCATCTCCTCCACCTCTCAGACCTCCTTGATGCCCCACTGCGAGGTCTCACTGGTAAGCTACATCGTAGCTTTTGATCCCTTGGTGTTGTGTCTGATGAGGCTCCACCGGGGCGTTTAGCTGTACTGACCTTTCCAATGGGCCCTCCCATGTCACACTCATCTAAAGACCCCTGGAGAGAGGCCTGGGGAAATATTGACATTTTCTAATATCAAAAGCAGCTGACATCTTTCTATTTGCAGGATGTGTGTGTGTGTGTGTGTGTGTGTGTGTGTGTGTGTGTGTGTAATTGATGGAAATTCCCATTTTCCTTGTTGTCTTGTTTTGTTGTAAATGTGATTTTGTCTTTGTTTATACTACAATATTTCTTAACCGATGTGTGTGTGTGTGTGTGTGTGTGTGTGTTTGTGTGTGTGTGTGTGTGTGTGTGTGTGTGTGTGTGTGTGTGTGTGGCGCATGACTGTGAATATGGTGTAAGTGACCTGCACAGCTTACAGATGGAGAGGCCTGTTTTAAAGTCATGCATAGCTGATTAATACTGATTAGTCTAGATCTTACTGAGGTGTTATCCTCCTGGGTCTCATCAGCTTTCTGGGTGAGAGGGCATATTGACTAATATTTGTAACATAAAAGATTTTTCAAGTTAATTAATGGCCCATAACAAGGTTCCTTGATTGTCTTTGCCTCAGCTCACAAGGATACAACATGCAAAGTCAGTCAATACTTGTCACATGTACACAGGAGCTCTATAGAAGGATCAATAAGTAGCGCAAATGGCAAGTCTGTTCCGTGTTCTCCAATTAGCAGTGTATTCAAATCTAGTCTAAACACTGCATGATCAAGTATTGATGGAAATAATTAAGAGAATGTAAAGACCATATAATTCAGTGCCTGAGAGAAAGTACAAGAGAACCAAAACATATGAGCGCAGACAGACATTTCTACAATCTGAACGAAGGCTGCAATTTATAGGTCAGCAGCAGCAAACAAAAAAATGGCACAATACCATTCACAAGTGCTTTATATGGACCCCATGGACCACGTGAGAAATTAATATTTTTCTACAAGATCTATTTTGTGGATCACAGCTATGAGAGGACTCATTAAAATGTAAATCAGTTAATTTATAAGAGCAACTAATACAATGTCTGTCCTTCATTGTGACTTCAGGAATCCTTTCACAGCAGTAACTTCTGTAGCCACTGTTTTACTTTTAAAATGCAAATGTATGTCTGAGCAAATTGTAGTTTTAATACTGTAGTTTAATACTGTACAGTTTAATACTAACAATAATAGAGAGACATGTTGTCAGTCAGGCAACATGTTGATTCTGGTTTACAAAACTGTCCCCTGCTTGTTGCAGCCCAGTGGGGTGTTTATTCAACCAAAAGGGTTCATGTTGTGCGCAGGAGAGAACAGGCAATCATCTTGACCAGACCACAGAGAGATAAGCTGGGCTGATAGTGCAAGGTTAGTTACCATGATGTCAAGGTAAGTCAAGGTAAGTTAAAGACGTAAAAAAGATAACTGAGTGCTTGTAAATTGTGAAGAGAACAGTGCCTAACAGTTTTTGTTTTCATATAAAAAACTCTGTTGTGATTGTGAAATTACTTTCCAAGGGCCATCTTGTGCAGCTTTAATGCTTAGATATTAGGGGTGCACGATTCAGAAAATGTCACCATTCGATTCGATATCGAGTTTTAATCTCAAGATTCGATTCAAAATCGATTTTCGATTCAAAAACGATTCTCGATCAAAAAAACGATTCACAGTATGTAAATGTAGTTACTCGAAAATGATAAGAGTATACTAAAGGAAAAGCTTCTGTAACTATGGGGAATGAAACCTCAAAGCCGTGCGACGCATCTGGACCCATAGTGGGTGAGATGGTTAGAAAGTATGGACCGGACTGCTTGAGATATCTGTCATGTTGGTCAAAAAGCTTTGGCTTTCCAAAAACTGGATCACTGAGTCCAGGAAAGTTATTTTATCTGCTTTTATATATTTAACTGTTTTAACTGCTCTTCAATGTTTAATTTCTTATACTGCACTGTAACTTTTTTTCTCGTATTTTATCTGTTTTTAATTTTTTAATCTGTTTTCATGTAAATCTGTTTTTAATTTTTTTATCTGTTTTCATGTAAATCTGTTTTTAATTTTTTAATCTGTTTTCATGTAAATCTGTTTTTAATTTTTTAATCTGTTTTCATGTAAATCTGTTTTTAATTTTTTATCTGTTTTCATGTAAAGCACTTTGAATTGCCCTGTTGCTGAAATGTGCTATACAAATAAAGCTGCCTTGCCTTGCCTTGCCTTACTTTTCCCATGTGATTGCAGTAGACATACAATAATAAAAAAAAAATATATATATATATATATATATATGAATCAATTTTTGGAATTCTATGAATCGATTGTGAATCGGTAGAGCTTGAATCACGATACGAATGTGAATCGATTTTTTTCTGCACACCCCTATTAGATATTGTCTTTTTGTGTGCACACAATGTGTTACCCAATAGATTTTGTAAAATGTTTCTTTTATCAGATCTTTTATCTGATGATGGATATTTTAATTAGCATGGACTTGTCAAGACTTTACAACAAAGCAAACATTCATTTAAGAGGCTTTGCAAAAACAATAATCACATGCATGAATTTAATAATTTTCTTCTCAATGGAATAATACGATAATACATTGAACCATCATCATTTTTGTGTCATTCAGAATGATTTGAGACAGCACTACACAGCAGGCGATGTAACTGGTTAGCTGACAGAACTGAAGGGAACGTTCCACAGTTTGGGAAACACGCTTTTACAGAGAGTTAGATGAGAAGATTGATACCACTCACATGGTTTTATGGTTAGTACAAAGGTACTGCCAGCTAACTTAGCTTAGCATAAAGACTGGAAATGGGGGTAAACAGCCTGTCTGCGCTGTCCAAAGGTAACAAAATCTGCCTACTAGCACACACAATATCTTTTTTTTGTCTAATCTGTTCAAAAAATCAATACAATTCTCTGTGTTATGGAAGGTTATGTTACTGAACATTTTCTAGGACTTTTTCTAGGCCAGAAACAGTAACCTCCTGGAATATCAACCGGTTGCCTGGCAACTGGTCCTGTTTTGTAAAATTGACCTAAAGTGGGGCCATGGTGTTCATGGTCATTGGAAGGTGGATGGATGATTTGTTTAGGAGATGAGCTGCACCCTGATTAGTACAGGCCATCAAACATTTGCTAACACATGATATGGTGGTATTCTGTCAGAAGTCATCACATGATTTATTTAGCAGTTATTTTGGGGTAAAGCACATTGCATCATACCCAAACATACAGTATATCTCTATTAACCTTCAGCCACTCACTGCTATCTCATATAGTGATATACTCATATACCATCTCCCTTTTTACTTTATTTATATCTGCCACCCTCCTATATATTATCCTTACCTGAAGGCTGTAGAAACAGAGAAGCTGCTTCACAGCTATCTGCTAGTCATGAACTCTACTTGATCATGCAGTTTGTATTATAGATGCCTTGGGGACCAAGGCGAGAGCAAACACATTGTGAAGAGAAACCCACATTACAGTGTATCCTCTATAGTGTTAGAGAGAGACATTATAGTGTGTTTCGATAAAACTGCCTGAAGAGAACATTGCTGACTGAATAACTTGTCAAAGGCAGCTGCATGATTCTGGTTTCCATAAATAACACATGGGATTGGAAATGAAGGTGTGCTTATCCTCTTGCATGTATACTTGGATGTGGATGGAAATGTATATTTACATTGCTCAGCCACGCACGCATATGCAGTACACAACCACCACACACATGCATGAGCAAATGTTTTGCTGTCGTGCACTCTTGTTGTGATTACTGAGCATCTTTGGGTCTTGTGGTGAGACAGAGTCATAAATCTCTGACAGGGAGACGGACAACCCGACAGATGGGAGCAGAGAGACTGAGTCTGCAATTCACTTACTGTAAGAGCAGCACGTCTTTGATGCTGGGACCATTTGTCATTCCCACTTAGCAGCACAACTTAGAAGTGAATTGAAGTTGAAAACAACCTAGATACAGTAGATTAAGAGTTTTCCAGCAAACAAATAAAACTGTGAAAACAGACAGGGGGTTAGAGTGAGAGTATTAGCATTTTGAGTTCTTTTTCAAACTTGAAGCAAGTTTAACATTTTGGGTTATGCTTATGAGCTTTCTTACTACGGGTTAGATGAGAAGACTGATGGCACTCTTGTGTCCGTATGGTAAATATGTAGCTGGAGATGGCAGCTGGCTAGCTTAGCTTAGCACAAAGACTGGAAACAGGGGGAACCAGCTAGCCTGGCTCTGCAACAAAACTGCCTACCACGACCTCTAAGGCTCACTAATTAGTTATATCTTGTTTGTTTAATTCGTACCATTTGTCGTTTCACAAGGGGCTATGTGCCAGACTCTTTGCCAGCACCAGTAACTTCCTGGAGTCACCTCTGGTTGCCTGGCAACTTGTCCCAGCAGAGAAAATAACAGAAATAATATATTTTGTTATCTTTAGACAGAGCCAGACAAGCTGTTTCCACAAGTTTCCATTCTTTAAGTTAAAGTCATGTAAATTAAAACTCTGTAGGTGGTCACAGACTATGATCATTTGTCAACAGTCCATAATATACAGTATATACAAATAAACCACCCAGCCACAGTATCTGGATGCATTCAACTGTCACTCACTGATGTCTCCTGAGGATTCCTGTTGCCCCATCACTCAGCCCTGGTGACACCTGCACTTCCTCTGCCTCCTGAGTAAGTTTCTGTGTTTTTGCTGCAAATGAGGCGAGAAAACTGTCAAAGATGTGTTCCCATGACAACCTCTTTCCAGCATTACCAACATAAAGTGTCAGGCTATAGGTGGGTGTGTGTGTGTGTGTGAGAGAGAGAGAGTGAGTTGACGTGGGTGGAAACAATTTCAAATTAAGCATAGAGAAACTTTAACATACATGTAAAGTATGTGGGTGAAAGGTGACCCGTGATATGGCCAGTTTTTTCAACCAGTTAGCAAACTGGAACTGAATATTATGCACACACATGCTCATGCATAATCGTTCATTTGCATTTTTCTCCATATGCATCTTCTTTCATATATTTCCTAACACTCCAAGTGGGCACCTTCTTTTAATATCCACGCATGAATGGGAAATAAATCACAGCTGCATTGACATTTATGGGAACATGCACGCAAACACATGCTTGCACACACCCATTTAGGGTACACCTTGCGAGCAAGATAAAATTGTAGCAGGCTGAGATCCCAGCAGATAGATCGTGCTGAATATGTTCTTTGCATCACGTCCAGCTCAGCGGTGAAGGACTTCTTCAAGTGTTGCTATGCCACAAGAATTTCCTCCCTGTAAACATTACAAAAAATAATAAATATAATTAACATCTTACACAGTGGATGCCACCGTTATCTTTTAAGCTTTTACCACATCTTGAGATTATCTTTAGTTATGAAAAATAGGTCATGGTTAGTGATATTGCCTCTTCTTGTGAAACAAATCATCTTGTGACATGTTTCTGGCGCCTGTCAGCTCATGGCCTGAAGTATTCACTTACAGCGTACTCCTGCACGTCCTGCCTATCTTGTTTGTCGTTCTCTCCTTCCTGTAGTTGATTTCAGTCTAACTCTCCACTTTTCCCCTCTCTCTATCTTTTATCTCTCTCATCCAGCCTTCTCTCCCTGTTGCTTCTCATCTTCATACCTCAATTACATGGAAGAGCGAAATCTTTTTCCACATCTGTTGTTGAAGTTCTTTGATATTCAGTTTCCACAAAAACAACTCCAAGTATTTAAAAAAAATCTTTTACACACAGCTATTGCAAGACCAAGCACATCTTTAAAGTTGCAATTTCGAGATACAATCTCTGAAACTCCAATTTATAAACCTTCCCCTCAGGGACGTGAACCTGTATTTCATACATGTCAAACTAAATGAATCTCTGCCTCTACCTCTTTCTCTCTCTGACACATGAAATACAGCAGAAGTAACAATGGCTTCTTGGCTTTTACTGGACGCTACACACACAACTGCACAACTGAAAGACATACAGCAAGGCAGAGGGGAATTACATTTACTAATGTATCTGCCAAGGTTGGAATGCTGTGTTGGAACATGGTTGCCTGACCTCTGGGATGCCTCGCAAGAACATAAGTCTCTGTCATGACAGGTTGGGGTGAAGAACTGGTACATCTTGGCTGAAGGGGAGAGTAGCTTTACAGAGCGTGCCGCCATCGCTTTTCTTTTATGTGTCATAGTACCTTGGTATTTACGAGGGTTGAGAGTGCACATACTGTAATAGGATTGCGAGGAACAGATTGGAAATCAGCACAGTATGGTGTCAGATTTGGTGTTAGAGTGTTTGGAGCTGAGAATAGTCAGATTCAGTTTCATGTGTGTAAAACCTAATCACTGGTGAAGCTAGACTTACATTGTGTCATATTCAAAATTTGATAGACTGATGCATGTGTTAGTTATATTTCTGCACAGCCTGGAAACATTTTAGTGTTTGTGTGCAAAATCATGCAAAATGCCCTGAGTCACAGCCAGAAAATTAGAGGTTATTACAGATTATGATGTTTCTAACATTTATTCAGTCTGATCAAATCTCATTTTTATAACCACATTGCAAACCATAAATATTTCCAATAAATATGGCGGCCTTTACTGGCCTCCTTTTACAGGACTGTTTTGCAGTAGGGACATGGCAGCGTTTTGTCCCTAATTTCTCTTTTTAGGAGTTTTAGTGTTTGCCAATTCCTTCTGTGTCCTGCCTGCGTGTTGCACAATGCCCTTTTAGTGAAGGAGAGCTGGTTGGGTGTGAAAATGCCAGTGTTTGTGAAACTTGTTGTGCACTAAGGTGTAGGGGACACCGCCAACACGGAAGGCACATTTCTAACCTTTTTTGGTGGGCGGCTGAACTTTGAATGTGACTGCTCCTCAAAATGCTGAAACGATATGAATGCTGAGAGATTTTAGTTTTCCAACAGCATTTCTTTCTCTTGTACTTCACAGGAATGGCTCCAAGTTGGTTTGTGCAATACTGTGCTTCATATCCTGCTCTGTCTCAATGAATGCCACCTTGATTGAGAACCAACGTGATGAATTTTAAGCTAATATCACATTATCAATCAAGAGATGAGGCGTGACCTTTACATAGGCCAACGTTGTGTTTTGACCTGTGTGTGTGTGTGTGTGTGTGTGTGTGTGTGTTTGTAATAGAGGTGTTTGTGTGTGCTTGGATTTGTTTCTAGGCAATCGCCGTAATGTCACTATGCTTGTTTCTACCACAGCTGTAAGCCTTATCACTGTGTGGTTGTGCAAACTTGTTTGGTTATGGCGAAAAGCTTTCCTGTGAAGCCAGCTAAGAAACAAACTTTCTCAAGCCTCATACTGTAATCAATGTTCCCAACAGTAATTAAAGAAGTACTCAGATCCTTTATGTACTGTAAGTAAAAGTACCAATACAGACATGTAGAAATGCTATGTATAGTAAAAATAATATGACTATTAGATTCTTAATACTGATGCAACAATGTGCAAGTAGCATTTTACTTTTGTAGCTTACAGTACAGTCCAGTCAGTTAGGTATTTTAATGCAGCGGTTCTAAGGTTCTTCTAAGGGTCACAAGATAAACTTGAACTGCCATGAGAATAGGAAATAAGAAAAAACGAGCTTAATGAGTAATAAATAATAAAAAAAATAGGTTTTGTTCATCACTTGAGGACATTCTATTATAGTCTTTTTCTCTTACTTGGCACTCTGTGTGCATACTCACATACTTCCACACCCCAGTTCTCTTCCATGCCTCTTTGCTAGTTTTTGTCATTCTACAGTGTATGTTTCAAAGGACTCAATAGTCTACTTTCTAGACGCTCTTAATTAATTCCCATGATAAAAGATTCTTTTCAACTGCTCAGTCTCAGATGTTGCTGCTGTAAAGTATCAAGAAGGAGAGAGAGGAAGGTTCAGCCAGACGCGGCGTCAGCCGATTTTGCCGGGGCTACATACCGAATGTATTTTGAAAAGTTGACGTGCGTTGCTTTAGTGTCCACTCTCTCTGTAAAAATAGAGATGAGCAGCGCGGCTTCCGTGGTCTGTGCAGCTTCAGGTTTACAAAGGATGCGCTCTGCTGTCGACATGCTGCGGCAGATGTGATGCGTTTGTGCTCCGTGTATTTCTGCCGTAGTTTCGGTTTTCCACCTCCGATGTAGAGCAGCGTACAGCCACTTCCCTAGCTAAACTTTGTGTCATTCAGAGACCAGAGTCTCAAACGGGGCTCTGAGTCTGTCAGAAGGTCTGAGATCTACCGTATCAGCAGAGCAATCACGTAATGCACAGCAGACTATGGTGCAGGTAGATTATTTTCTGAAATATAGTTACTGTATTCTTGTAATAGCCTATTATCACTTTATTTTTCTCAAAATATCACGACTCCTTCAGATCACGGAGAACACAGATATATATGTATTTTGAAGGTGCACAAAGTTTTGAACATGAGCAGAAATGCTCAAACACATCTGAATATTACAGTCCAGGGGTTTATTAATTCATTAAAATGAATTAATGTATCATTGAGGTGAATAATTATCATGTGCACATTTAAGGAGGTTACTTCCCCAACAAAAGACGCAAAACAGGAGGGAAGAGTAAATGATGCTAGGCTACATGTGTGCTGACTCAGATATAATTAGAAAAGTCGATCTACAGGAGAATAAATAGTTGAAGAACTTACTGCAAAACATTCCATTATGTTTTTATTTTTTGAATTGTCCCCTATGTTTCCCTTTACATAAAGATATTTTCAGCATAAATTGATTCAGAAAAAGGTAGAAATAGGTGCATAAAAATTCACCAGAATGCAGGAAATTAAGTTCTGGGGGAGGAAAAGACACCCCACATCGTAAATTGCCACACAGACCTGGAAACAAAACCTTGGCCTTTGGGTTGCCAGGCTAATTATGATTAGGCCAAATGTTGGTGCCATCTAACTTACATCTACAAACTGGGCAGCTAAAATGAACATTCACCGGCTATTAACAAGCTGGGCAAACCAGTTGCTGTTTTGCATTGCATTAAGTTTATTTAAATGGGCCTGGGCTAAGCCCCGAACCTCCTCAAGTCCTGGAAACGCCCCTGGGTTCAGAATCTGAATACCAGATCTATGGGTGGAAGTGTTTGTGGAAGAGATGGAGAGAACGACCTCACTCGTTGTGAAGGTGCAGGGAAGTCAAAGTGTAATGCTGCTGAAAGTTACTTTATCTGCTCACGCTGTGTCCACTGACTCTTGATTTTGGTTAGGTTAGTTTGGTTAGGTTGCACATGATTTGTGCACATGCGTAGGGACACACACTTGCACACAAACACTTGTCTGACAGAACCGTGCTAATCAGCTGCTTAGCTGAGGTAGATTTGCTGTTCAGAGTATTTGACTAGTCACGTCCTCGTGAAGCGGCTGAGGAGAGGGTAGCTTTGGTTGGTATATGAATAGCAAGGCTAATCGCCCCAGGCCATGGGAACCAGCTAGCTGCAAGCTGGATTAGTATCAACAACATTGCACTGCTGTAATTGTTTCTGATGCCTTTGCTTACAGAAACACACAGCAGACCTGTATATTAATAATGTATGTGCAGTGTTCAGATCTGCTGGTTGTGCTCAGTTAGGTTATATTGTCTTTCACAGCTTGTTTTTCAGAATTTGCAGACTAGCATTTCTCTCACTTAAAGGAAGCCATGTCTGTGTTGTTGCACATTTAAGCTCATTTACTACAAATCATTTTACATTACTGCTGACTATTTCCCAAAGGATACCCCATTCATTTAGATTTCTGCCCAATTGTTTACATTCTTGTCATATGAGAAGCTAATTGCAGAGATTTGAACCTTGCTTCATAATCCTTCACAGTGAACACCATGTCCTCTTTTATTTTTGCCAAAGTTGAAAAGAATCATGTTAATTTGAAGGCCTCTTGCAGCAGGTCAAGCTAAAATCTGCAAAAAATATGATCATTGATGGCCTTCAAACAGAATAGTATCCCTCTTGACAGTACTGCATATCAATACCTAAGCAGTAAGAAAATCATTATGCAGCAGCACTTAGTTCCTTCGGGATCGAAGAAGTCCTAACAGCATCTGACCTTCAATGATCACCTCCCAACTTGAGAAACATGTTGGTTCTAATTGAATCCTGTCAGATATGAGGGCATTGTATCTCAACCCTTCTACCCAGTCTCTCCCTGTCAATATTTCTGATACGTAAAGGCGCGGTTAAAATTAATGAAGGGTGCAGGTGTGTAGGTCACAGAGCAACCGAAATGAGCACCATTCTAATGAACCCTGCAGATATTCTTTGAAATCAGAAGTGCACGTTACTTTTGCAGCAGAAGAACCCAACCCCACAACATTGGGCGCCTGGAGCTTTATCAATTTATGTCCAGCAAATTTTTGTGAAAAATCAAATGTTGTAAAAGTTTAAACCAGAGGCACCTTTAGGCCAAAATCTGTCTGCTTCTTCTTGCGAGGCTGTGCATGGATATGAGAAATGACCTGAATTGAAATGACAGTGAGTAGAAGAGGGAAAGAAGTGTGGAGTTTACTGTGGAGACAGGTAGATCTCCTGCTAGCTTTGCTCTGCCTCTAACCCATTCACTTTCTATAATTCATATTCAACTAATGCATCCTGCAAAATAAAATACACAGAACAAAAATTGCCGCTCCCTACTGCTGCAGAAGATTGCAGAAGAACACTGAAATATTATTGCTCATATGATAAGAACTTAAGTGGTCAATTTGTAAGCATAGCATTGCTGGTTGTTGGCCGATAGTTTGATCTGTGAATGTGGCGGGTCACTACACACTGGGAGGTGTCAGTAGAGCTATAAAAGAACGAACTAAGCTACATCCGTCCTCGGATTAGCAGTGTGCCAGGGTGCTTGAGAAATAATCGACAAGTCTCTCTGACAGCTGCATCTTCTCTATCTTCTCTTGTCTTCTATCTTTTCTTCTCCTTTCTCCGAATCTTCAGCATCCTTTCTGATTTCCATTGCTATTTACCTCAACAGATCTCTTGCTCTTAATGTATCTTCCTTGTTTTTCTTTTTTTTTAAACGTGTCAAAATCTCGTCTTCCTGTTATTCCCTCACTTACTGTTTCCCTTTTCTCGCCTCATACTCTTCTCATTTCCCTTCTTTCTTTCTTTTCTGCCTTGGCTCTCGAAAAAGCAAATATTCATGCCACGAAAGTGAACTTGAGGAATTCCGAATGATAATGAGAAAACCTTTTACTTAGTAACGCTCTCTCTTTTCCTCTCTATCACAGTTATGCTATAAGGACATATTTTACTCTTCACAGGTAGCAGGTCTGAGGGATGACGGGGAAATAAGTGGGAATGTTCGGATAATTTTAGCAGCAATAAACACATATGTTAAACAACATGCAAGTGTGAAAGACAAATGCAATCACATACATCACAGTTGATTAATCATAATAAAAAAAATATTTGCTTCTGCAGCCCTGTTTACTTATTTTCTTTCCTGCAAATAGTCTGCAGTTATGTGCTGTGTTGACAAGGTAAACATGAGGGGGCGGCTGGTCCCCGCATCAGTAAATGCCATGACCAGGTCGCACTCTTAATTCAGTTCATAATAGCTGTCATTCTACCTGCCTATTGGGACTTAAGAAACTCAGCACAGATCCAAAATAAGCCTGCACCTTTCTTCTTGTGAGTAACTTTATGCATTAAATAGCCAAGAGGAAATATACCGGTGTACAGTAAAACTGAAGGTGAAAAGCCAGCAGGGTTTTTTTGTGTTTGGGAAAACACTGTGCCCAGAAACGTCTGTGCATTATTTATATCCAGCAACATAAAAGTTGGGATTTGTTCATACTACTGCTACATAGCTATATATATAAACAAACTAATAATGTACAATGTGATGCTATAGCTCTATGCTATATTCAAATGGCATATTTAATATAAGATTTCACCACTTTGCTGACGCTGTCCCTCCCAATCTAGACCCAGATTGTTTTGTGCCGTCCAATTGACGCTAAGCTAAGTGCAAACATTCACAAAACTGATTAAAGTTTGACAGGACTTTACTGGGTAAACATTAGTTCGATATCTTGACAGAGAAAGCACGTCCTATTTTACTCTCCCTCAAACATGTTTGACTAAAGAAATAGTTTGTCTTACATTACTGCTGGTAAGACCTGAAGATACACAGAGAATGTCTCATTTACATTAAAGGTGCCCTGCCACATGTATTTCATTACTTTGTGGTAATGTCTGAAGTTCTACCATGGACTCTGTAACATTTTTTGTGGAAAAAGTGCCTTGGTTACCTTGTTTCAAGCCATTCTAGCGTGGTATAGAAAGCCTGCAGGAAGACTCAGCTCAATTTGTGCCAGTTCTCATTAATATTCAACGAGCTAAGCTGCTTGACTCTGATTGGCTAACAGCTAGCCAATGAGAGCCTGGCTATCAGCATCCTTTACCCAGTGCAACTGGGCGAGCTCATGAATAGTAATGAGCTCAGGCAACACGACGTCAGACTGACCAGCTTTTGTAATTGGCCTGATTTCTCTGCTTATTTCTTTTCAGTGACTAGAGCTGACAGAGGAGGTAGCAGTTTGTTTTCACATTCACAACATAACACAAACACATATGGACCTAACATATTTCAAAAAATGCAAGTAAAAATGGTTTTGTGTGGCAGGGCACTTTTTTTTTTTTTTTCACTTGTGTATCCTGTCACCAGGGGCGCCGCCAGGAATTTTGGGCCCCATGACAAAAAATCTAACTGGGCCCCCTCTGCGCAGCTGTTGTCACCACATCTCTAGGACCTAACTGTCCCATCAAAAGCTTTACAAAACTCAAATTAAAGGCTTGCAACTGTCTTGCTTCTTGTAGTTCAATACTAGTACTAGCACAATATTTACTGCTGGTGATTTGAACATGAATGCAAGTCTAGTATGCAGTTCACTATTTGATGCAAGATTAAAAGCAACCATAAAAAATGTGCTGAAGGCCATCTTTTACAGTCTCAATGTATTTTTATTGTAAAATTTGACAAAATGGAAAATTCTCTTAACAAAATTATTATTATTATTATTATTATTATTATTATTATTAATGAAATATTTAAAAAAAGAAAAACAAACAAACTTAAATATATATTAACTTTTCAATTAAAATAAATTAACATCATCCTCTCAAAACAATGAAAACAGCAGAACATTTACCCAAATGATCTACAATTCTGTATCACCACCACTTGATTACATACATTAGATATTTTTGTGTGTGTGTGTGTGTGTGTGTGTGTGTGTGTGTGCAAGCCTCTCAAATAAATTGCCCATGGGAATAATAAAGTCTGTATCTATAGATGTCATTCCATAATTCAATCTAAATGAACGTATCAAACTGGATTATTTTAATATTGTCTGCATCTTACATGCAGGCTCAAGTAAGCTACTCACTGTTTCCAACTGTCCAGCATTCAGTACAGACAGTAGGTTTTTTTTTTTTATTTTTATTTCATAATGATCATTATGTGAAAAAATAATTGTTATTAATGTGTTTGAATTTCTGTCATTAATAAATATTTAATTTTATTTTTTGTAATGGTAAAAAGAGCAAGAGAGACAGAGAAATCCCAACACAATGTTGCTCACCTTCTTCACTGGGACAGGGAGGGGCACAGTAAGGGGGAGACTGGGGTGCTGCTGACTCATCTGTTGTTAAGTCTGCTAAAAGGGGCAGGGACAATGATTTAATATGAATATCTTGCTAAACGTTTCCCTGCACTGATTAAATGGTGATTAAATGTAGGCTAACACTAGTCTGTAGCTAGCTAGCTTATATTTCACTATGGACATTAAGCCAACAGGTTAATACAACTCACAGACCCACCTTTCTTGGTGAAAAACTGGGTTACACTTTGACACCTTTTCCTTTGTCTTTCCTCTCTCTCTTTTCTCTCTTTCCTTTTTTGAAAACCAGATTAATGATTTAACGTTACTTGGTAACATCATGGTCACTGTAGCTAATTCTGGCGCATCTACTGACTGCAACTACACGTCGTCACTGAGTGAGTGCGCTAAGGCAGGACCAAACCATTTCATGCAGATACAGGGGGGAGGTCGGTCAATATGGATGTTTACTTTTTGGTCAATGGGGATATTTAACTTTAAATGCCAAAAATAAGTAAAAACAAAGAGATCATTCATTTTATTATTATATTTGAAATATATATACTGAATGATGATTGTTTAATACTTTTATATTAGTTTTTAACTATTTTTTGGGGCCCCTGTCAGTCATGGGCCCTTGGAATTGTCCTAACTTTTCCCCCCTATTAGGCGCCCCAGCCTGTCACACAATAATGTTAAAGAAAAAAGTGTGCAAAGATATGAAAACATTAAAAGAGGTAGACGCACAGGGGCCATTATTTTCATTATTTGGACACTATTGAGTGTCTTATACCGCAACATATGATTTTAATCGACATATGCCAGCCAATTATAAGTGAGTGTCTCTGACAGAAGTAAAGTGAAATTGGTCTAATTGTATACAGTATGCGTGCATTCACCAGAGGATCCGCTGAGTGTGTCCATTTCAGTCTACATTTTAGCCCATGATGTGATGACGTCAGTGGCTGGAGACTATAAAGCACTGTGAGGATGAAGCCTGTGTGTAGGTAGAACATAAACATACTGCTCGGGCATGTTTAGATCTTTTTACAGCACATCATAACTCTCGCCCCTATACCTCGCACACTGACGTGTCAGAACAGTATGTGCTTTATGACGGAGACTGAAAGATTGGATGGACACGCCTTAATACCATGAAGGTCACCATGTTGGCTCTGTGTCAATGTATGCTGTATATACTCTACTATACTGTTAAAACCAACAGACAACATAGATTGAACAGTGCCTAAAACTTTAATCACTGTTGTAGCTTTGAGATAAACCACAAAAAAGAGCCTGTTATTAGCAATGTGTTAAAAACGGATTGTGTTTTAGTGAGCAGTGTTTTTTATTTATTTTCTTCATCTCTGTACTACGGGATTTATGCCAACCCTGTCTAAAAGTGCCCTCGCCCTGTGCTTTATGGCACTAATATGAATCAGAGTTGAGTGCAGAGAGCATAGTGTGTAATATATGTCAACTGGCTCACCTATCCATTCCATCACTCTGCCCCCTCTGCAGGTTCCTATCAGGGTTTATAGGTGGTAAAAATGTAGGGACTAAACATATAGGCCTAGTTACTTTAGATCCTGATGATTTTTTATGGCTTCATAAATGAGAAATCCTATTGAATTGATATAGCTCCATGCAGCAATAAACAACTATTTGCTTGTAAAGATATAGTGGAGTAATGGCGTCAATGAGCAGAGAACAAAGTCACACTCACTAGCCGAGTTAGTCGAGTTTAGTTGACTTAGTTTTCACATGCCTGGTGTACAAGTAACCATGCCGTATGCCAATATAATGCTGTTATCCATTGAAGTAAGATACTTCATGTAACAGGTAATAATGCTGTTGCTAAGCAGAAATGTTATGACATATTTGGACTGTGCAGGTATTACTTTATTTTGCAGTGTTTGGGTGTTCCATTATTTATTGGGGTGTTATCAGCCTCAGTAAAACAATGCATTCTGTTTGTGTGGGGTTTAGAGCTGCTGTCATGGTGGTGAATCAAAACAACTCTGTGGTAACACTGTTGCCAAGTGATCACTGAGAAATGCTGCCCAGAACACCACAGTGATGACCGTATATCACCAAAGATGTCACAAAACTAAAGCAAACAAACCAACAACACAAACACACACACACACACACACACACATACGCACGCACACACGCATACACACACACACACACACACACACACACACACACACACACACACGCACACACACACACACACACACACACGTAAGGACACGTAGATTAAGTTTAAATTTCCTTTCAAACATTACAATGCTTCTGCATGTAGATTTATGGCTGGAGGCAAGACAAGTCACTTTTGCCTTTATAAATTGCTGTCATCTCACAGTGAGGGACTGAAGATGCTGCAGAGAGTCCTGCACTGGTTGTGGGTTCTATGCCAATTTGCAGCAAGACGCCTTGGGAATATTAAAGAGACTGTACCATACATTTGTGATACTTTGATGCAAACATATGAGCCTCATCTGAATTGTAGTGCATGTGTGTCCTCAGCAGTGAGGTTAGGCCTCTATCCTCTGCACTCAATTAGTGCTATGCTACCACTTAGACTTGCATAGGTGAAGCCAAACAGGCTGCACTAAATAAATTCATTATGCAAATACAAAGTTTGAAAGGCTCTTTTTCGCCACAGATCTTGTTATCTTTTGATCACCCTACAAACGTGGCAAATTGAACCTCTGACAATCCATTCAAAGATGCGAAATCTAAATCCCTTGATGTGCGACTGTGTATGTATTTACACCTAAACAGATTTACATTTCTATGGCTGCTGGGGTAACATAAAAGTGAGGGGCAAGAAACCACCGTAGCGCAACGTTTCTGCTCAGATCACCTGAACTGCACATGTTAATTGAGACATTAAACTGCTAGGATGTGTCACAGAAATCAGAGACAGGCAATTGTCATTCTGCCTGGTGGTACTGCACCACCCACTATAGTAGCCTACTCATCAACCAAGCAAACATCAATTATGCACCATATGTCTGACAACATAATACACACATTGATTGCATGTCTTATGTTCGGCTTACGTATACTGTAGGCTAGATATTATTTTCACTTAAACCAATGCAGTCCCATCAACATCTACTAACAGAGAGGCTTCATTAAGCAAAACATGCCGGCCAAGACCTCGACCTATTACAGTAAAAAAGCAACTTTCCTAGATTGAATAATAAAAAATAAATGAAAAAATAACATTAAGATAATAACTTGACGTGCCATATGGTTTGTCACACAGAACCATCTAAGAAGCAGTCATTGGAAACTGTTTGGAAAAGGGCAGGCACTTTAAAAAAAAAAAAATCCTGGCAGGTGATTGGATGAACCACCTGTCTATCTCGTCCACCATTGTTGTTTTGAACGAACAGTCGCGGCCGTCGCACACACCTTAACCATACCTGCTCCTCACTGGACGATGATTGTTTGAATAGCTGGTTGTTCAGACAGAAACGCATTGCTTGAAGCCTGACAAGAAGGTAATTAATAGGTGTACGTGCTGTGAAAGGTGCTTTAATCTGAAGCAATGTGACAAACCGCAGACAAATAATATGCTGGCGGCTGTGACTGGACACTGCAACATGTGCTATTCAGTCTCATTTGGACAAAAGAGCAATGATGTTGCAATGCAAATTACAGACTTTCCTTTTAAACTGGACCTCTAATGATTATTTTTACCCTTCCTCAGCGCAAAACAGAAGTTAATAATTGCTGTTTCACGCATGCTATCATGTAGTGCTCAGGCTTTCTGTTAATCTAAAGCTGATAAAAGATACTCAGCTGCTTTCATTGCTGACCTGACTGTTTACTTTTCCTTCTCCTATTTTTCCAACCCCTTCATCTAGCCATCTGTTCCCAGTGTTTCCTCAGCTTGAGAATAAGTGCTGATGGAAAGAGAGCATCCTGCCTCATGCCAGGTGGTTGAGCGAGGGAGGGAAGAAGAGATTGATGGAGAGAGGGAGGGAGGGAGGGAGAGAGGGGAAGCTAAAGTGTACTCCTGCGGTCAAGGCACAGCGGTGCAGTCTGCTCCGACCTATGATAGAACCGCGGTGACCCTTCCCTGAGCTGGAAAATTATGTTGATTTTTCCAGATCTTTGACCTTGCTTTCAGTGGATGGCTAAGAAATCACCTGATGTTTTCCCACGCTTGTCTTCTACACCCTTACATTTTATTCTTTCCTCATCTTAAAGAGCTGAACGAAAGGAACACTTTCTCATAGCACTTGCTTAAATGATCCAAAAGTTAATTTAACAACACTGTCCCTTGTCTCATCTAATAAAGCAATGGCATGCGCCATGATGAATAAAACATGAGAGGGATGTCATTGCTAATTCTGACTGCTGGCTTTATCTCCCTGTCGTCCAAAGATCAAATGCTTTACTCTGTATTACATTGCAGTTATAATGTAATGTAATGCATTGGGTTTACATTACACATGAAGATATTTTGTCTGGACTCCTACCACCGTCTACCGCCCTGCTCCTCTCCTCTTGTTGGTTGTACAAATACACACACATGCAATATCTGTTGATACCGACTCCTGTTTGCACCATTAAACCTTTCTTGCTCAAGATCTCTTCCAGGTTACATTGGTTGCTTTGGTCACTTCATATCATGGTTTAAAGCGGATACTTTGTACTTGTAAAAACGTCTTCCTGGGGAGTATATTTACCCTATTCCTGTGCAGGGAGGTGAGGAAGGCCGTTGGATAACTCTGCTCTTGACGCTGCCAATTGTGAACAACCTGGCGATGCAGCTACTCTCTTTCGCACTGTCAAGCCTCGCTTCAGGACTTTGGCAGCCCCTTTCTCTGTGTGTCTCTCTATGTGTGTAGGTCTGTGGGTGTATGTTAGTTTAGGGGAAAGACCATGCCAGTGCCATGCCAAGTGATGCAGTGCACTTTGGAAGCTGGCCCATTAAGGAGGGAGACAGAACATGTAACCAGCAGGGAACAACTTCTACTTACATGGACTTGTTTAACCAACTGGGGCACTTGCTGTTATTTACCTAAAGGTAAAATGAGGATTTATCTATAAGAAAATTGTGAATCCAAATATGACAAATTACGTATGGCATTTGTTTACCATTAAAAAGTGTTACAGCCAAGTCATTTAAAAACAATTCACTTCATGAAATAAGCTACCCAGCTAACTGACAGTTACCCATTTTAAAGACTCAACAACATGAGGACATGCCACTGTGCAAAATATGACTGAGATGTTTTTTTTAATGCTTTGTCACTATATGTGGTATAATCAAAGTGGACGTAGCCACCGTGACGTCACCCATTGGTTTGTGGACTACCGTTTTAAAGCCTAGGTTGGCATTTTGGCTGTGGAATCCTTTAAGAGCCAGAAGTGACCCATTTGGACAAGAGGAACTGGGGAGGAGCACTAAGTTAAATGCTAATTTAGCAGCTAACGCCAGGGCTAGCTTGGTTAGCAAGGTGCATCTGTAATGCACACGTTAACATATTAATTTAGATGCTCATTTTGCCTAGCGAAAAATCAGGCTTAAAACAAAATGTACTAACTTAGAGTGTCTTTCATTTCAACACAGTCCTAAGAAGAAAGCACGGACCCCAAAAAACTGTTTGGACTTCTTTTTGCAGCTATTTTTATACAGTCTATGTTTTGCAACCATTGGAGTCTGCCCCTGCTGGCCATTAGGAAGAATGCACATTTAAGGATACGTTACAACTTTATTGTCAATTCACACCGAAATTCAATTTGCGTTCCCAAGCAGCTCCGCTCAAAAGAAGAAATAAAAAGAAAAATACACACAGAGCTACACAAAGAGTACACATATAGTACAAAGACATATCAACAGCCATGGCAAAAAAATATGTGTCATGATATCCTTGGATCCAGATCTTAATTGGCAGCAAACTAATTTTGGTTCAGCAACAGGACAGACTGATGTATAAAAGAGTTCTTAAGCCTGTTGTATCTTGTTAAGGCCTTCACCTTGTTTGTGCCATAATTTGTTCCAAACAGCTTCTCCCTGTGTGTTTGGTAGATCAGGCTTCTCTCCCTGCATGCTATTTTAAATGTTTGATTATCAGATTAAGTATTTGCAGCTGATGAAGTGTATGCACAATAGTGTGGTTTTTTTCAGGACTTTGACAATTTGCAAAAATGCATGAGACAAATACATCATCAGAAATGAAAGCATACCTGCTAAAGATGAAGATAAAGGGTGCCTTCACCGTTTTTAAAGAAGAGTGGATTACATGTGGAGCCTGTCACTTGATAAAAAAATCTCCACGAGGACAAACAGAGATAGAACTGTCACTTTTCATTCAGTGTTTTGTTTTGCTTTTAGACATGAAGGCAAAAGTCACGTTCTGTGCCGACCTAAACCAGCATGTTTTAAACATAGCCAGTAAACAACAATGCAACCAAACTGCTTCCTCGAGGGAAACACCAATAGTAAAATAAATGTGAAAAGCAATAAAAGCGTTATCCAACTAATAAAGCATTTCTTCCAAAAATGATTTGATTACATTTCTATTTGTGGGAAGAAGTTTATGTGGAAGGGCAAAGATAAGGTGCATCCATTTACAGCATGATGTAACATGATTATCAGTTATTTGAAGCAACACTGCCCTGATTTCGAGAGATTAGAATTCACAAAAACATCAACATACAGCCTCTATTTGCATCTGTGATACAACACAGATTGCTGGGATAGTCATGCCAACTAATTAGAGATAGAGAACTAGAGATTAGGATGAAAGAAGGAGTATTTGAGGTGAGATGGGTGGTTGCATATTGTGATGGAGGGAGCAGATGGCATAAACTGAGAAGAGGACAGAGCCAGCGTGTACAGGATTTACAACACGAACAGCTCCTCTTTCACAGAAATGACTCTTTCTAAAAGCCCCGCACGTAGAGCAAGAGGAGGTGCAGTTTGAGGGATGATTACATTATGCAATCTCACACCTGGGTGCACCCCAGGTCAAAAAGACTTGTAGTGTTGATGGTGAGCATCAGAGCAGTAGAGCAAGGAGCAGTAAGCCTGAATCACCGCCCAGATCTAAGATTTTGTCGAGTAATACACATTTTGAGTTGTCAAACACTGGTGAAACTAATACCATTAATAATTCCTGCATTCCAATTAGCTGTGCCAGAGCCCTATTGTACATGCTGGGTCATGTCAGGGCATACTAGCACCAAAGTGGAACAGAGTCATCACTGATGTACTTAGTTACACCTGTGCTTTTCCTAACAAAATGTCTGCTATGAAAAGGTTTATTTAAAGGTCTGGTGTTGCTCTCATGAGCGGCTGTTTCCTCTCGGTTTATTAATATATCAAAGCAGCATTAACACATGATTGTGCCCCCGAGCATGCATAGTGATGTTTGCCTGACACTGATTTCTCTCCAGATGTCAATTTTAGAAGAAACTACATTGACTATGCTCATTGAAAATGAGTAATATGCTGAATGTGTCATTGTATTTAATGTATGTTTAATAGTTAGATTTTGTTTTTGGTTTTCAATAGTTTTATTTTTTAACCTGCAATAAGTGATTATCAACTTTTATGCTGTTTTAGTTGGTACAAAGTTTTTTTTTTTTTTACACTTCTAGCATACGTGGCGCAACATGAGCATTCATTAGGAGTCGTGTCACCTGATGAATGTATTCACTTTGTTTTAGCTCTGCTTTTGGTCTCCACCAACTCTGTCTCTTTAGCTGCTGAATGCTCCACTAACTCTGTGTGCTGTTTGTTGGAGGCCGGATAGTGCTCACTTGGTTTTTAGAGCTTTTTGGCTAAAAACGACACTATGAGAGCAATGAGAGTGAATTCAATTAGAATTCACAATGGATTAAAAGAAAAGTTGAGGGCCAGTCAAGTTATAATTCTCTGGGGGTTCATCATACGAGCGACCCTTTTCACTTACAAGTCATGTAATGTTACGGAAATAAGTATACTTATTTTGCGTAACATTGTACAGTACATTTAGCTGATAAAACTTTTGGACTTTTAGTTAGGTAATATTTTGAATTCAGAACATTCACTTGTAATGGTGTACTTTTAGACAATAGTATTTCTACTGATCTGAATACTTCTTTACCACTGTAGTAAATGTAGCTATATAACATTTACATGGAACATTGATAAACCTGTATAATTTTTTTTTTATCATTATTCAAGTTTGTGATCACTGTCTACTTTGGCGCAAGTCCTCAACATCCTGGTGACTCTGTCATTTCTGTACCAGCTGAGTTACCTCAGCAGCTGTGGATGAGCCCAGTTTGGTTTTTGGCAGCTGGTACATTCTCACCCTGGATTTGTCTTCAGCTAATCACCAGTAATGGATGGCAAGAGTGACAAGTGATTAAAATGATCCTCTACACAATGTCAGACTTTTACTTTTATTTGAGTGTATGTGTCACTACATCCATTTATCATTGTTGTTTAGATTTTGTCAGTCTTATTAATCTTTATTCCTTAGCATGCTAAGGAGAAGGGTAGGTGATGTAGAAAATCAAAATTGTGTCAAGTGTCTCTTATTGTGAAGGTCACATTGTCTGTCTAGCTGGCAACACTGATGTCCTCTGAGGAGGAACTAGGTAAAGGTTCTGGCAACTTTCACAGAGATTAAGACACAGAGCAGGAGGAAGAAGAGCTGTTTACTTGTACAAAGCAAAGTTAGCTTTTGAAACATTTGGGTCGGTCTGAAATGTAGTTGAGTCAAGTTGTATCCTGACAGATTTTAGATCACACAGCTAACTATGTCATCTCTAACTTTAGCAGCCAACAGATTACAAATACCTGGCCGCAGAGCAGTTGTTAGGGTTTGTGACAGATGGCTCAGAGAAGACACCAGTGTTCCAAGAGGTGGGGCCATCAAGACTGCATCGACCAATCACAGCAGGGGGTGGAGATGTGCTTCTACCCAGCAACAGACCTAGAGGACTCAGGTGGGCTAACAGAACAGCTTTAGGCCTGAGAGGAACTCAGTCTGGCCCTGTCTCTGTCTCTTATATATATATATATATATATATATGTGTGTGTGTGTGTGTGTGTGTGTGTGTGTGTGTATATATATATATATATATACATATATATACATATACATATATATATATATATATATACATATATATACATATACATATATACATATACATATATATATATATATATATATATATACATATATATATATACATATATATATATATATATATATACATATATATATATATATATATATATATATACATATATACATATACATATATATATATATATATATATATAGCTGAATTAGGCTTCAACAGTTTCAATCAAGCTGATGTGTGTTTTATGTTAGCCGTGTTGATACAGCAAAGAGGGGAAAGGAGTAGAAAATGAGGCAGCAAAAGTACATATTGCAGTACATGAGGAACAGTTATTGAAAATGTCAGGAAGGAAAGAGAGAGAGGGAAAGAGAGGTTGTGTTTGCACAGGCAGTTATTCTCTAGACCATAGAGGACCCATAGAGACATTTTTTAGGAACTTGGCAGATAGACTGGCAGATTGAGTGAAACATTAACCAACCTTTGTTACTGCCAAAGGAAGTACAGCTGGATTCAAGACAAGGAGACATATCTTAGTATGTGTGTGTTTGATGGCAAATGAAATGTGGGTGTGTTTGTGTGTGTCCCTGGCTGCCCAACTATTGCACATGTATGCACAAACAAAAGAGAAATTAACATGTTCCTATTTGCTTTCACCACCAGTTCACTCTGTCTTCCTTCACATTCCTTATCAAGTGTCAAAGCAACTCAAAGCACCCTTTGGTATAATCTTGTCACTGCTTCAGGGTTTCAATTATAACTTTTTCCACTGCACTCACTTTTTGAGAGCCATTCTCACATTAAAAAAGGGTTTTAATGCATGCAGAACACTTTGTCCTTGAAACTATAGCTTGTATGTTGTGCACACCAGCATATTAACTCCTGGACCATTTGTTTTTGGTGTTGACACCTCTGTTAATGCTGAAACTGTAAATCACTGAGCAAGGGTGACAGCGGTGACATTACCAATTCATGCAATAATGGAGTTTGCTGAGCACACACTAAGAATATACTGTACAATCTACACATTATACATTTAGCAAATTATGTTTTAGTTTTTTTAACCTTTCTCACAATTCAATGCAATCACACTTCATCAACACCAAGTTTTTTTTTTTTAAGAATCATTAGTCAAAATAGAATCTGTACATTTGAAGCAAAGCAGTACTCAGATTTGTTTTAATTCAGCCACAAAGTTAACGCTTTACACTTTGTTGTCTCAGCAGAAATGTCAGTACCCTCACAAAGTAACTACTACATCAATCAATAATACTTAGGTACACTCTGCTGGAGCAGATACAAACAGGAATATGGATAGGACAGAGCAGGATAAATAGCTCCAAGGACTTCAGTGGGGAACTAAAACTTTGGAGGATGATGGACGTGCCTGTGGTCCAAGGAGAAACATTTCCGAAGTCGGTCATGCTTACGTTGAATGAAAATGAAAACAAAAAAGTGTCACTTGAACGTAAACATATGTCGTTTTGGAGACCTTGCTAAAACAACTGATGCTGTCGTTACTCTTGGGAAGACAGTCTCCACCTATCTGCTAAAGCTAATCATTGTCTAGCGACTCCCTGTGTGTTTGGAGGAGGCACATCACCCTCCTCAGGCCAACAGTGCAGTCAGCTGTGATATGAGGCAGAGTAATTGGACGTTCCAAATTGAGGGGAAATGTTGGGGAGAAATGCAGCCAGAGGAGTCACATTATCACCAACATTTTAGACAGAGTGAAATGTGTTGCTGTAGTGTTTGATTGTTCCGTCAAGTGTCAGGATACAAGTGTTACAGTACAATAACTCATCAACTGGCTAAAGAGGAGCAGAGAAGCTGCAGGCTGTAGTTTGGCTGGTCAAAAAGAAGCACCGACAGACAGACACTATGACAAATAAGAGAAGATATCATACAGATTGCCGCCACAAGGGCTTCCAGCAGTAGCACTGTGCATAGCCCAACATTAATTGGACCACAAAATTGTTTGAAAATGCTCAAACGTTGACTGAGTTGGGGAGTCTTATGGAGCTCCATGGTTTAATTTATGGAAATGAGAACACTTGTGTCATCCAATTATTTATTTAGGAATAGAAAATAAGTTTGAATCTCTCAGATGCTGGCTAAATATAAACAGCGCAGCTCTGGAGTTCTGCTAATCAGGTTGTGAGGATGCAAATTGAAGCTACATAACCTCAGTAATAAAAACAGTTCCCACCCTGTCTGAGGTGTTGCACAAATTGAAAGACTCTATTGTGTGAATGTTGAGGCCAGCGGCTTTTTCCTCCTTAACCAAACACAGCATAGGCTGGAGCTTTAGCTCTATCATCCACACACAGAATATTTTAGTGGACAGGATGTGTGGCGGAGGGTCATTTCCCAAAATGCCTCCCAGCACAGATACAGAAGTGTCCGTGATATATGCCGCCATCAGTTCACAGTTAAAAATGTGAACTTAGAAGAAGACCACTGAGATAACTGACATTAAGAATAACGCTAATTTAGTGTTTCCTTAATATGAGTAATTATATCTGTTAGCTGGCAGATAAGGGTGAGATATTAGATATTAGATTTCCCAGGGGGTGCGTATGGGTACTGGCTAATCCCTAGAGGAGCCGAAGCAAAGTCTGGGCATGCTCAGGGACTTGTTATTAGCATAGCAGTCAGACCAGCACTTTCTAATACAGGTGACATTTTAGGTCAGAAATAACTGAAGACTAATGTTGGATCATGGAGCTGCAGCATGTCTGGAGGAGATGAATAAAATTAGGTTCCATGTGATGCTCCAACATAAATTAATTAAGTGCCGAAAATGAATATTTGTATTGTGTATGTTATATATCTATTTTATTCGAGACATCTATTACTATGCTTTCAGTGTGAGAGGGACGCTTCTCTGTGACATTGAAAAACACAGCGTGCACAGTCCTAGCTGATTTGAGTCTGTTTTACAATGCATTTGTCTGAATAGAAGCATGACGACATGACCAGAATTCAACTGAAAGAACCAGTGTCACTGAAGATGGTGAATGTCTGTGTTCATTACAGGGAAAGAAGAAAGGATGTTTGGCTACTTATGCAAGCACAACCTCATTAGTGTTTCTTGCACACTTTCTTGTCTCTGTAGTTTTTGTTACCAGACATGTTGATTAAATCTTCTATTGAATGTGTAACTAATGGCAGCTTGTTATATGAGGGCATGCCACTCAAATGTAATGGGTAAGTTTTCAGAATACCATCCACACCACAAAACTGCCATTGCAATGTCACATTAGACAAGCTTTGCTAGTTAAAATATAATCATTCCCTCAGTTTACATCTTGGTTTTATGATTTGTAAAAGATGTTGCTGCAACACCAAATTGTCAGGATAGTCTTTTTCTGCCTCTTTCCTCTTTCACATCCACCAAAACAAGAACTGTATTGCAAGGGCTGCTTGAGAAACCCTGGCACGGCAGGGTCAGGATTGAGACCACTCCTCAGGTGCCTTGTTGGCATTTTGACAAAGCAAGAACATTTTATCCAATTGCAGTGTGGTGTCCGATGCCTGAAGTGCCCTGAGCTATTGATTATATGTTCAGAATTCCTGGAGGACAACAATGACTCAGCGTTTTCCTCACACCCACTGGCCATGTTGGACCATCTCCCTTTCTGCTCATGTGCCCATGACCATGCTGTCCTGTCACACAACCTTTATACACTATGTGGAGGAAATGGCACTGAATAACGAATAACTTGTATGTGTTAATAGACTACGTTGAGATTTACAGCCTTGTCGATTAGAAGGTTGCCATTTCTCTTTCGTACACTTACTGTAGTTTTTTTTAAATTTGCCCTTGTGATAACGCAGGCTTTGTCACAGCACACTGTGCCACAGCAGGGGATCATCATTGCTCAGCACAAAGGCTGTTGACACTGCTGCTGTTCACTAACTGTGGGAACAAAGTAAATAGAAGATACATTTTCTAGTGAAGGGATGATGGAAAAGTGTAATAATGTCTGTAAGCGCTGGTGTGACATGAGCCACATTGTATATCTTGTATGGAACATGCAATACTCATGCGGGTACACACATGTACACATGGAGTAATAAAACACACTTGGGGAGCCAGCAGCAGCAACACAGCGCAGGATTTCTCATCCATTTTTAATGGGGCCGTTAGCGTGTCCTTGGAGACAAGGTGGACTGTGATGTAATAAGTGATCTGGCTGGGCCGAGGCGGTAAATGAAATAATCTCCGGGATGAATGACATTGTGAACCCGTGATTCTACACCACAGGGCAGATTATTTGAACCCAAGTATCCTCCCTCCAAGGAAGCTGCGGTGTTGCATTGAACATCATCAATCAATGATCATCAAACAACGCTTTCATCAACTCACACTTCTATCGTTTGGCATGTGGCAGTGTGTGTTTGTGTGTATGTGTGTGTTTGTCTGTGTATATATAAAGACAGGAATTGAATTTGCTCGAAGCAGCTGCTGGAAAGGTATGTAGATTGACATTTCATGGCTCTTTTAACAAAAGAACACTGGGAGGATGTTGTCCCTCAGAGACAGCACTGTAAAGATATGTCGCTTTTAAAATCATCAGAACCATAAGGAACATAAAGACCCAGGAAAAACATCTGACAGAGAATTAATTATTTATCCTCAAGTCTTTTGCAGAAAGAGTGAGAGACTGTTTAGAACTATGACCTTCATCTCAACTATTCAACTGCTGAATATGTAAGCTAATTTGTTTGATGTGACCCTAGAAGATAGCGTGAACCCTCTGGCTGTAGCCGGGGCTACTGTAAGTGTTACAGGCAGTTTCTTCCTTTCACCAGAATGAGAGAGCATTTCCATTAGCATTAGATTGTGATGTGTCTCGAACATTATACAATATTCAACATGTCTATTTTAAAAGGTGTTTTGTTTCATATTAGTATGCACGTAGATGATGACAATCAAAAGCTAATGTCACTCAGAAAAGAACATAGTGGGCCCTATCTTGCACCCGGCGCAGCACAGCTCAAAGCCCGACGTAAGTGTCTTTGCTAGTTTAAGACCGATGCAGTTGTCAATTTACCGTCCAGCGCCCGCGTCATTTAAATAGCAAATGCACCTGCGCCCATCTTTGCACCCATGGGCGTGCTGGTCTTACAGGGAGGTGTGTTTAGGTGAATTCTTGGTGTGTTGCTATCTTGAGGCAGCGGGAAGTGATCGCGCCATTGACCAACAAAAACGTGGTCTAAAGTCAATAGCACAGCATTTCATTGTTATTTTAACAGCAAATTAGTAAAATGCTCCTAGGCTTATGCACAGCGCGCACACACTATGCTTGTTACACACACACACAGGGAAGCGCGGCAGCACACAAACATGCAAAAGATTACAAATAAAAATATTACGGTGCAAATCCGCCATCATAATAGCAATGTGCCAAGGTACAAACACGCCTGGCTTTTAAAGAGAATGGGAGATGACACTCTGATTGGTTTATTGCATGTCACACCCAAAACACACCTATGAATTAATGAAGACACTAAGTACAACACTTTTGAACCATGCGCCCGGCGCACGGACCCATTATTGTCAGTGTACTGACAATAGGTACGTTTCCATCCAGGTGTTTTGTGCATATTTTCAATTTGCGCATAAAAACAGTGTAAATGCTGAAAATTTAACAAAAAACTTAAAATAACACAAACACGTTGTGGGTCACGTCCTCTTCATCTGCAATGGTTTAAACTGGAGAATTAACAATTCAACTTCCCCAAAGAAGATAAAGGATATGTTTAAAATGTTCACCTTGTACATATATCAATGGGAAGTATGTGGAGTTATAGCTCACCAGGTAACTCCCAAGGAAGGATGAAGTAAGTACCTGAGAGCACTGGAGTGTAAGTTGGAGCAGAAGGATTGAATTGGAATCACCCTCCCTTAGCAGCCCAGGTTTATGAGTCTGGGATGAGCGGCCAGCAAGCAGCCAGTGGATGAAGTGCAGGAGGGACCATTCCATCCTGACACTGACTGCAGCATCCTGGATGAGCTGTAGGAGCTGAAGGCAATACACTGGAGGGACCACAGGACTAAAAAAGTTGAAACAAGACATTGAGCTGAATCACTGATGGAAAACAGCATGACTGAGCAAAGTTGAGTTCAAACTTGCAGGTCTGGATTGTGTCTAAAAAAAGGTAGCATTTCAGAAACTTCAACTTAAGACATTACTCAAAAAAAATCTCTATTAGAGCAGATCTTAATTTACACTAAATCCCAAAAATTATTTGTTGGCAACTAGCGTCACTGACAACTGTGTTTAGATAAATGTATAAATAGTCAATCATATGTGAAAATTACAGATGAGAAAAAGCGATCAGCTGAACAATGTCAGCAAGCCAATATTGACAAGATAAAAAAAATCTGTAGAACAAAGACTCATAAGATAGACTCCAATTACAATAAAATAGCTGGATTTAAATACATTTTTCAAACTGAATGTCTTTGGCACTCATGCAAGTATGTTTGTTGCTGTTACAGAAACAGACATTTTACAGTCTTGTAGTATTCATTAACAGCAGATTCATAATAACACCAGTCTACAGGTATATACCAGTTCATGTGACACAGTATTCTTACTAAGGCAAGTTTCTTATTTCAGTGGTGAATGGAGCGCTTTCATGCGAATGTCAAGATGTGAATTGAGTCCTAGTTTCATCAGTAATATGAGACCATGCTGTCAGATCACTAAATGCTACCTTGATTGTTGTCATTTTTCTAATTTCCATCGCTCAAATTTCACCTGGCGGCTGCTTGGCGCACATATTTTTAGTTCCAAGCTCCATTTGGAATTGATCGTTAAGATCCTCATATTCCGGCCTGAGGTTATAAAAGCCTGAAGACTTACATATTCTCTTTCCAGAGCTGGACATCATGTCAGAGGTGTCATAATAATAATAATAATAATAATAATAATAATAATAATAATAATAATAATAATAATAATAATAATAATATTATACACACACACACACACACACACACACACACACACACACACGATAATGACAGGATCCCGCAGCTTGTACACAGGATGCAGATATGCAAGAATAGAAACAGCACAATGTTTGCTACTGATTCCCAATGGGCGCAGTGATATCTGGCATCATCCGAATCACAGATACTAAGACAATTTCCCTCCTCCCATGACTGTTTTTTCATCTGTGCTTCTGTTTCCCCTCCTGTCATTGTCCCATTTGTATCCCAAGTTCCCAAGCAAGGTAAAAGCGGTCTTCTCCATTCTGAGTCTTGCCTTCTCTATCTTGTTTCCTCACACACAGCATATAGCACTGACTCAGAAAATGCTAAATTAAAAAGATCTCCCTCTTATTTTATACTTATCCTTCTTCCTTGGTGCTAACTCTTCAGTTTGCATTGCCAGTAATAATCTGACCTGAAAGAGCCCTCTTCTCTCAAATAATGAATATTCCACTTTCTCCCCCTCGGGTTCTTCGTCCCATCCCTAGTAGCTGCTGCTTGATCTCTGCTGAGTTTTTATCCTCGCTGATTATTCACAAGGACCAATCCACCAATGACCTCTCCTCCGTTGGCTTGCTTGCTTGTTACTTTTCATCACTCTGTCATCCATCCATCCATCCATCCATCCATCCATCCATCCATCCATCCATCCATCCATCCATCCATCCATCCATCCATCCATGTTTAAGCACAAAAGAACAAGTTTAAATGCTGCTTCCACAAAGCCTCACTTCTAGGGCACTAGCTCTGAACAAGGGGACCATTGAGCGTTGTGGTAAGAGAGGAGGGAGGGAGGGGGGGGGCAGTCCTGGCATTCGGTCTGGCATTTGACAGGGGGCTGATCAAAGGCTGTGAGACTGTGCAGAATGGGGGCTAATGGGAGATATGCATGCCTGAACTCAACTGGGCATGTTGTAATGTCAGAATTGTTTTGGGCTCTGAACAAAACAGTTTTAATCACTAGTGATGTGGTTGTATTTGCATAAGAGAGATACACAGTTTATGTACGCAGTTTTCCACTCAGATGTTGCTTGAATTCAAAGCCATCACACTGTGACAAACAGAATTAAAGCAATTAGGGGGAAAAAATTGTCTGAGCCGTTTCTGAACTTGTATGAAATATATGTATCATTTTTATGTACATGGCGGCTCAGATTTTCATAACTGGATATGGAATTCTGTTCACATTACACTTGGCTGACCTCCACCTCAATTTTCTGCCTCTGTGTGTGTTCAGATTCCCTACCTCTGACTCAGTTTATATCATGCTTTATTTCTCCTGCATGCCATCCCTGTCTCTGCTTCCTCTTTTTGTGTTTCTCTCACCATCTGTCTGTTCACTGCAACTGTCTCCCCCGTTTGCTCTCCTGGGAATCGTCTCCTGTCATTAGTTTTGGTTTAGTTTAGTTTAGTTTTCATCACTTCTATATTAAAATGGCTTATGTCAATTTTTAATTTTCCATGTTGCTGATCTACCTGTGACCATTTTAATTGACATAAACAATAAATATTGCATTTATAAATACATCAGGAATAACTGTGGCGCAATAGTGGTAACCAGGTCAGTGTACAGTACGTTCACCCATTACATAACACATTAGCAGGATTTGACCACGGCCACTGAGACCTGACCTCTGAATGACCACTCAGCAGTCGCTGTGACCTGGGTTTTGACAAAAACAACGATAACAACTGTGAATGGTAAGACAAATACATCTGATTGATAATATAGTAACATGTTTCCCCTCAGTGTCACACCTTAAGCTGCTCTAGCCAACACAGCATGTATATGCACATATTTATATGCAAACATGTACATACAGCATATGTTCTCCTTCCACATGATGGAACCAGCACAACTGGGCCAAAGCCTGGGGTGGGGAAGAGTGGGTGTTTCCTCTAACAGCACTCTCTAAAAATAAACCTGTGCCCCTACATAATAAGCCAGTCAGTGTGAGAGCGAGCGATCAATGCCAGCCGGTCTTCACTTCGCTTGTCCATGATGGTTATTACAACCTCTTTACATTTTGATTCATGTTTCTTTATCAGTACTAGTAGAAGGGGAAATATAAACAAATATATAACCATAACCATAACCCTTTTTAATATGGATAAATATATTGTATGGGAATTAAAACAAAGTTAGCTTCAAGCTTTTCAAGATGGTTGACATTAAAAGAAACATTTACGCAAGCACAGTACCAAGTGCAATTTTGAGGCACGGTTCTTGATTGCTTCCATTTTACATGACTTTATACTTCTTTCACTAAATTGTATTGGGACATGTTATCAACATTTTTACTTCACTACATTTATTTGGCAGCTATAGTTGCAAGTTACTTTGCTGATTTGCTGATTTATGATAAGCAAAGTGACTGGCTGCTGCCTATGGCTTCATATTTAATGTACTGCCATGAGAATGGTATTTATCCTCTCAACCAACTGTTTGCCAGAAAGCAAATAAGCATATTTCCCAAAATATTACATTATGCCTTCGTCAGAATAAATTAATTTGCATAACACAACAAAATCATAGTCAAGCTTGCGAGACCCATGCATGAAGTGAAGCACGAAGATGAGTAAAAACAAACTTTTTCATGTAGAATACAGCTTATGAAATGTCCGCCTTGTCCTTTCTGTCTTTACTCCAGTTTTATTCTGTTCTGTCCCTATCACAGGGCACTGTCACCGTCTCCCAGACAGAGCAAGAGGTCATGGGTAATGGTGATATAGATCTGGATCAAGCTTCTGATGTTGAACTTGTTGAAGAAAATTGTTTTCCACTTTATATCTCTGTATATGCCCCCTCCCTTCTCTCTTCGTCACTGCATCTGTGCAGTGTCTACCACTGTCAAGGAGCTCATCAATCACAACTACCCATCTATCTCATCCATCTCAGAGGCCGAAGTCCCCTACCTCATCGCTACCTCATAAATCAACAGACAAATGCATACTAAACAGTAGCTGTCTTTCTTTTTTTGGTCCTTCTCAATCTACCTGGTCCCGCTTCTAATCACTAGCCATTTTTTTTAAAGGACCCTTAAATGAATCTAGAGGAGGAGGTGCCAGTGACAACCTGTGTGAGCTATTTGTGCATGATGTGAGAATGTAAAGGATGAGAGTACATTTTTCTGCTTTTTTACCAAAATGACCAAAGCCCCTTTTTTTTCATCCTGCCCCAGAAGTTACACCACATTGTCCCTGGAATTATTGGCAACATTAGAGTCACACAATGTAGCCTGTATTTTTGCAGGAGGACGTATTAGAGCAACAGACGGAATGCCACTCTCACTCTGAGGAGATTTAAAGGATCAAAGAGGGTGAAAGGAAAGGAGGAGGAGTAGTGGGGTGTATGAGAATAGTTACCATGGTGATCATGACATCACCAGAGGCTTGTGCGCTCTGTCTCTCTGAGAGTTTTGTTTGTATAGAGGTGAAGGCAAACAACAGTCTCGAGACGACAGAAGGAGGCACTTAGTGAAATTTAAGTGACAGAAATTTGTCTCTCAGAGCTCTTGGATATTGTGGATAATCAAGAAAATAAAGCTTTCTGCTGTCTCCCTTCCCTCTGCATCTCTCTGTCGTGGGCGGCTGCTGGAACAGATCTGAGTTACGTCAACACACTAATAACACACCGTGGTTGTGTGGAGGTAAATTGCATGTTCCAGTAAGCTCAGTCATTTTTAATTGAGTTATTACTCTGAGGGACAGACACAGAGGGAAGGAGAGACAGTGTGGGGCAAGTGGCAGTATTGTGAATTAATTCATTTTGTGTTTTTGTGCCATGCATATTTGTAACTATGCCCAGGCCACATGGGCCAAAAGATACCAAGTGTACACAAGCCATGACCAGAGTGCTCAATATACATTTCCAAGCAAACGTGAAAGTCCAAAAATAGAGAAGCAATGTCAGCATCTTTCAAAATCAAATCTTTAGACCACCATTGTCTACAACAAAGGTCATAAATCACTGACCAAAGGATATCCTATATAATACTGATTAACAGGATAAATACTAACTAAATAATCCATCTTGCCTTCTTTTCCAGGCTTTTAAGACAAAATTGCAAACACAAAACAGCCATTCCTATTTTTGCTCATTGGTACACTAGAGCTATTGATGATTTTGTCTCACTCATCGTCAGCTCATATATCGTGTGGAGTTCCACAAGGTTCAATCCTTAGTCCCAGAATTTTTCAGTTTGTATATGCTCCCCCTTGACCCAGCTTCTGGCTACTCTACACTGTTGCCTGACTGCTATTAAAGATTGGATGTCACTGAATTCTTTGCAGCTGAATACGGACTGACAGAACAGAAATATTGGTCAGTGGCCCTGACCAAGTTACAAATTGTATGAGTCCATACAACCACCTGCTTGGTGTTATGTTTCATCAAAACCTGAATTTTGTCCATCACGTTAAGAAATTGGGTCAGTCTTGTTTTCTTGCAACTTTGAAATGTCACCAAAATCAGTTCAGCTTTACCTAAGAGCATCGTTCTGCAAAACATTTCATGCTTTTATCTCTTCCCGCCTAGGTTATTGTAACTCCATATTTTCTTGTTTAAGAGAGCCTGCAATTGCTTGACTTCATTAGGCTCAGAATACGGCAGCCAGGCTGTTGACAAACACTAAACGGAAAGAGCACATTACCCCCATTCTGGCCGACTTACATTAGCTTCCTGTACACTTCAGAAGTCAGTTTCCTGATCACATTTAAAGCTCTCCACGGCATGCCACCCTCTTACATTTCTTATCGTACAATCCAATGCATAACAAGATTTTAAACAATTGCTTTTAAACATCCCACGGTCCAGGCAATTACTATTTTTTTTAATTCTGTTTTGTTTGTTACATTGCTTATATTGTTGAATATTGTTTTTGATTTATAAATTGTGTTTTTCTGCTGTGTATTATTAGGCATTTTTTGTTATTAACTGTGAAGCACTTTGGAACTGCTGTTTTGAAAAGTGCTATATAAATAAATGTACTTACTTACTTACCAGAATATTCCAGGATATTTTTCCGAGTCATTTCATGGAAAATAAACTCATTTAAAACATAATTATTTGTACAGTACAAAAGAAAATGGGATTCACTTTCCACTCTCACACAGCCAAATCACACAGCTCACACATTCTGTTCTCCTCCTGAATGTTTTTTAATCTATACCAACGTCAATGGCCAGAGGACGAATACCAGCTCTCAGCTATGTAACTAAACATATTTGGCTTCTAGATACAATTCAATAAAAGCTTATTTTTTTAAAACATTAAAACACAAATTATTCCTGTAGATACAGCATATCCACGTCCTCAAAGATTGAGTAAAGCTCTTTTGCCTACAGAGAACTGAGTGAATTACTCCACACTAACACCTTCTTATTTATTATAGCCATTTTGTATATGTAGAATAGCCAAGATCATTGCACAATTTCAGTTTCTTAATGATTGATCCCAGAGCTCTCCTGAGTCAGGGACCCAGTTCCAACCTCATAAGGTGTAAATTCATCAACATATTCTAAACTGACTGAACCAAAAGAAATTATTTGTATACTTTTTACCATATCTTTATTTCTAAATGCATGTATTTGTGTTTTGCCTTGATTTATTGCTGCACTTATAACACCACAAACTAACAACATTCTACATATTCTGTAGGTCAGACTCAGCCAGAAATATATCCGCTTTTCTTCTTGATGATTTATATGTAAAATTGTCATCAAGCAGGATTTAGTCTGCTATTTAAGACACCACATTCACAATCCCTGAGAAATTCAAGAAGCCATTACCCATGGCTGTTTATGTTTAGATCTATAGTCACTCGAAAATAAACGTTATCCATATCCCCTATACACACTTTATCCGAGATGTGACTATTAAAGTCTACACATAAATAAATAGCATCAACATCTAAGGAGTAGACCTGAGCCAGCATCTGGCAAAAAAAAAAAAGAGTGAAAATATGCTACTTAAATAAAATCCTTCCGTTAGTGTGCTGAAATTCTGCTTTGGCAATATTTAGTGAATCTTTAATTATATACATGTGGGTTTTGCTTGTGTGTTTTGCAGATTGCATAGTGATTCCTCCACCTATACACACGTGCCAGCATTAACACAGACACACTTCAGACACATGCAGCCAGAAGAAAAACAAACGCACAATAGGAGTCTTTCACACACAATAACTGTGATGATGTACCTCCTTGATTCTATTCATTTTGCTTCCTCGCCCATAGACTGTAATTGCAGCCATTTTCTCTTCACTGCAGGGTGCCAATTCACCTAGTAGAGGTAGTTTACGTGTCTGACCGGAGCCGAGATGTTGATGTGAATTGACAATTGTGTGACAGGCCTTCCAGAGGGCTTTAAGGTGCTATTTTGGAGATCTGTGCACTGCATTGTTCATTCGCATGTCCAAGTGTGATAGAAATTAATATGATATGAAATAATATGATATAAAACATATAAACACTATAAACCCACTATAACTGCCTCCTCATACTAATAGTGCTTTCCATTTGTACTCGGAAGTCGGATTTTCTGAGGTCAAAGTTGGAAACACGCCCCCCTGACCTCAGATTTCCGAGCTCGGAACACCGAGTTCCCCAAGCTCAAAATCCAACATGGCTGCTCCTTGTATCAACAGTTGTGAAAGCTGTAGTAACATACAGTTATAAGCACTTCTGTCTTATTTGTGTCTCACTGAATCAGTCGTACAAGCAGTCCTGTCCAACTTCTATCTGTGGAAATATTGTTACGATGTTTGTATGCCCAAAAAATAGCATAATGCATTGTTATAAACTGGCATTGCTAACAATGGCTAACCTGGATAGAGCTAAAGAAAACAATAAAAATCCGACTTGTAAATGGAATGCATTTAACTCGGGTGTGACGTCATTCCCAGCTTCGGCTTCCGAGTTCCGAGGTAAATGGAACGCACTATTAACTTATTTAAGGTTGGAGCTTTCTATGTTAATGTTCTTCCAGTGTTTGGGTGGGTTTCCTACAGGTGCTCTGGTGCTGCAGTTAACTCAGATCTTTCTCAGACATGAAGGTGGATAGGAAACACCAAGGGTCGGGTTATGCTCAAAAGAAATAGTTCGTCCAACGTGTTGTCCAACCTAGTTGGAAATCAAAAGTGTTACTAGCTGTAGCAGCCACACTTAAAGGCGGAGTAATCATAGCGAGGAGGGAGATGCAATATAATTTAAATAACGGCGCACATTTTAAGCCTGTATCTTCTTCTTAATCGGTTGTACATTAAAAGCAGCAACAGTTGTGTAACCAACAAAAAAAGAGAGCCGAAAAAAAAATAAGTTCAAAAGAAGCTACCACATGACAAGCACTTCTGATGAAGCTTAAACTGCCCATAGATAGTGAGTGTATGCTGGGATATGCTGGCGCATTAACATTTCTTAAGTGGTTAGAAATCGTACAGTTAGACAATGAACTTTCCTTAAATTCCCCCATAAACCAAGACCTTGGTCACATGCTCACAGAGGCCCTCCCACCTTCTCAACAGCAGTTGCCAGTAGTCCAAAGATATCATCTCTGGCACCATTATGTAAAAATAAATATGATAGGGCAAAGGTCAGGACAAGAGATACAACGCGGCTGTCCCTCTGACATTGTTGACACACGGGGAGGAGGCTGGGACACCATATGTGTTTCCCTCTGGATCAAAGGGCATTTGTAACTGATTCAGTGAGTCATGAGCCACCTCTCATGAATTTCAGATGACAGAAACATTTAGGTGTGAAGTGCAGTGGCTGGCCGCTACCTTTTAGTAGAAGATTAAGGAGAGGCAGAGTGTTGTGGAAGGGTGTTGTTTGGTTTGAGCTCTTTGTTTTGGGGGCAACTTTGAAAGACTACACCAAAGTAAACAAAGAGTTTGACCGATGAAGGTATTTTGCAAGGTGAGTGTGAGGAGTTTAAGGCCACACATACCAAAACGATCTTTTTCTCAACACGCTACTTCATATTCCAGGCCTATAGGTGGCGCTGTTTCTCTTACAGAAATTCTCCAAAAACGGAGAAGAAGAGGCGGCGCATGCACATAAAGCTTGCGCGCTGTATACAAACAGACAGTAGAAGTAGAAACCAAACAGCGTTTTCGAATGTTTTCACCCTGGGACCAGGTTTCAATAAAGTGCGTCTTCAGGCAGTGCGTTTGGACGATCGGCCAAAACGATGCAAAACGTTCGTTTGCACCAAAAAGTGTTTCCGTGTGGATGACCCCTAAAAGATGAAGGGGATTGGGTTTATCTTGTATTATCTTGGTTTCTAATTGTTGGCTATTAAAATCTGAATAAGCAACAATATGAGAAAGTATATGTATAGTATATGCACACATGCATGTTTCAATTTTGCTCACACAATGTATTTTGTGTCCAGCTGAATTAGAAGACATATGTAAGAGAAAGGTAAAATACTTAAAGGGGAACTCCACTGATTTTACATATCAAAGTTGGGGAATAATAAAGCATATGTGAAAAAACAAGTTATATAAAGCCTTCTGTGGCTCCAGAGGGAGCTGCACAAAGTCTGATAAATTGCATCAAGTGATGTCACATGAGTCAGCATCAGTTGGGGCTGAAGACTATAGAGGGTTTTCAATGGTTAATTATTGCCGTGTTTTAGGTTGTACCAATAGGTCAGACCGAGAAAAACATTTGGAATATTATCGACTTCCAAAAGTTATTAAAAACCAGGGAGAGGAATGTCAGAAGTTATCAGAGGAAAGGAGGAGCTTGTGGTTGGCAAAGCTCAACCAGGATCTACGAGGGAAAAATTTGTCTTGTTTGAAATGAAAAAAAAACAACTATTGAGAGTCACTTGGCTACACCTTGAGTATCACAATGATATCATACAGTTAAGGTTAGGTCGATTAAAGATGTTATTGCATTACTTACTTTGGCCTTCACAACACAATGGTCGTTAATGACTTGGTACTGCGTCTCCCTCACCCATCCACACACCATCTGGTTATAACCTTTGTAGGATTTAAGGTCTTCCGCTGTGTATGGGCTCGGCGAGAAAACCATGTAGTTGACTATATCGGGATATGCAACTGAAGGAAGAATCACCGGGTCGCCATGGATCCAAGAAGAGGGAGCCAACTTGTAGGGATCTGCACCGCCAGTAAACTGTAATTTCTCAAAATATCGCGCCTTTTTTGTGGTCCAAGTCCTTCCACGCATCTTGGACGCGTTTTGATGAGCTTTTCTGTTGTTTAGACATAAAGTATTAAAGTATCCAAAGTGCACAATACTCCATTACTCCATTCAGTTGTTTACACCGAGTGCCTCCAATATGGCCGTGCATCCAGGTTACCGCCCAGAACGTGACGTCAGTGAAAACCCTCTTTAAGTTTAGAAAATGAAAAAAAATAATCAGGTGATTTGAGTTAGAGAGAAGTGAGCTCACCAGAAATCTATAGCCCGCTCCTCATTGCTGCTTAAGGCTGGCGACCCGAGGCTACATTAGCCATTGATAGCATAACGCACCTGAATCTCTGCTCGAACTGTCAGCAGTAGCATTCTGGGTAATGTAGGCGGCAGGTATGGACAAGGAAGAGGATTGCATATAATAAAAAAAGCCGACATCTCTGGTTCGGCTGCTTCGATTTTTTTTTTTACTGATTGTTTACATCTTGAGTCTGAAAATGGTTCAGGAGTGCAATACTAAATTTGTGGAGTACTCTTTTAACTTAGGTTTATGATGCGACAGCTGAAATCTCTGCATTTTTTTAACTGACTGTATCTCTCTTATAGGATATTCAAACATCCACTCACACCCTTCCACGGGATTATTAATCCAAGCTGCTGTCTATTGCATTCTAGTTCTATCTGCCTGCATCCTGATTGTCATTCATTGCCAATGAATTTGCCATCTGATATTGGTTCACCTCGTTGACTCCACAGGACAGAATCTAAATAAAGGAAAGGTTAAATACTCATTTTAAGTATGCATCAGCCACTCCGTGATACCATATCTGTTCCCAAAACAGGTACAACCATTAGCTGTTGGAAGTCATGCGCTGTTGCTAGTGTGTGCAATGCAGGCGTGCACTGCGTGTGTGCATGTATCTGTGTTGTGTGTGACTCACTGATAAGGCAGCAGGAGATCTAACATAGACCTGTCGCCTCACACACACACACACACACACACACACACACACACACACACACACACACACACACACACACACACACACACACACACACACACACACATATATACAGTCATGTGAACAAATTAGGACACCCATGCTAAAGTTGAATAAGAAGAGCAATAAAAAAATCATCTTTAGGAAATTGATCTTAATGCCTTAATTAAAAAAGTGAGGACAAATCCAATCTTTAAGGACACCAATTTTCTTTGTGAATGAATAATGTATCGTAAATAAATAAATGTTCTTCCTTAAAATACAGTGGGCATAAGTAAGTACACCCCTATGTTAAATTCCCTTAGAGGCAGGCAGATTTTTATTTTTAAAGGCCAGTTATTTCATGGATCCAGGATACTATGCTTCCTGATAAAGTTCCCTTGGCCTTTGGAATTAAAATAGCCCCACATCATCACATCCCCTTCACCATACCTAGAGATTGGCATGGTTTTATTTCAGTTAGCCTAATAGCTGGTTTGATTTGCATTGAAAGATGATTTTTTTATTCCTCTTTTTAGTCAACTTTAGCATGGGTGTCCTAATTTTTTCACATGACTGTACCCATTGTGCTGAGGCAAGAGAGGAGGACGTCTGGAAACACTGCAGTAGACCAGTAGAGTTTATGGACTGAATGTGGTACATTGTGTCTGCTCCAACCAGATGCACCACAGGGCAAAGTATGTCTAAGTCCCCAGTCTGAGATAAAGAGTGACATACCCAGAACTACGTTTCAACATTACAAATCTCTTTTTATGCATAATCCTTCAGATTAAGCGCTCTGAATTGCAGTGAGATTTTTATTTTTTTAAATAAGGAGATGCATTGTGGCTTGTCGTGTCTCAGGTCATTATGTCATCTCATATTTTGGGAGAGGAGAACAACTGTTTCAGATGACATCAGGGTTAAGAAAAGGCAGACTGTTCTCATTCTTATGTCTGTATGGCTGCTTAATACTGGTTCAGGCCTAGAACCAAACGAGTAGGGAAATCAAATGTTGGCCATCAGTCAAGGTGTTGATGATGTGGATGTAGAGGTGGAATATGAACCGACAGAACAACTCTTATCTTTATGGATAAGGATGCAAAATGACACTTTAGATTTGATGCAAGTTAATGGGATTTATGAAATACTACAGCTTAAAATAAGAATATGAAAATAAGACGCCTTGTCTTATTTGCCCCTCCTATCTGTACACTTCTATTCATTGCACGCTGTTCTTGGTCTCCAAAAGCCAGGTTAAAAGAGTAATCCTTTCTCATGAGAAGTGGTAATAATAACATCTCTGCAGCCTGTTTTGGCCACACACAATACAATAGAGCCATATTAAAATGCAATTTGTTTACACTGGAGAGTGCTGTTATTTTTGGATCAGCACTTTATTAAGCCGGTACATAATTCAGTATTGTGCTTCATCAAATTACATATGGAAACACATAAAGGTAATGCAGTATTCACACAAGCATACATTATTTTGCTGCCTTCTCAATAAGTGGGCTGGTTAGCCATAAAATATGTTCCTCTGAGGTGGCATAAACAGACTTGCAGTGGAGGATCACAATGACGTGTGAGCTCACAGACTATGGAAGGCCACTTTAGCTGTATACATCTTTTTACTAAATGGATTCATAGGTATTTTAATTCTGATTGTAATACACTATCTAACTTCCTGCTTGTGATGTATGATACAAGTTAAAAATATTGTAGAAAAAGCACAACCAGAACGTTTCAACATAATATGGGAGGTTTATAAAGCTATTTAAATAAGCAGAATCTCATTTGAAGGTAGATGAGATTCCCGCTGGTGCGTGACCACTTTATCTCCATTGATTCCAAACCCAATACAGATTCAACAAAGTAGTTTTCCACAGCCATGATTACAGAGTAATCTTGCTCCTTCTATTCAACCCAACAGCGAGATTCCCCCCTCCCCCTTTCTTTCTTTCATCCTCAAACCCCCTCTCCTCTGTTGACTTGCTCTATCGCTCCTCTCACATATCAGGCCCACTTCTCAGCAGACAGCCCCTTCTGTTTACTTTTAATTTCTCTCTGTGAATCCTAATTGCACACTGTGTCTTTCCAGGTTAGTTCTAATCAGAATTATGCATCAGACTCTGCAGCCACCGCCTCCAAACCACCTAAAGTGTTTTGGTCATGGGCTCTACTGTTGTCAGCAGGGGCGCTCCATTTAGCTGAATTTGCTTTTTGAAATTGAATAGATTTTGATTGCCAGCAATGAACAGAATTAGTGTGAATTTATTTTGCACAGTATTCTTTTGCTTGGAGTATATTTTGTCCTATAGTCACTTTTCATTTTTCCACTACATAATTCCATCTATAATAGCTCTGTCTTCATTTCTTTTTCCCTGTCATCTCTCTTTGAGTTCACACCTGGCCTCAGGGAACAAATGTCTTCTCTCCCTTCGTTCTTCTTTCATATCCTCCAAGCTGTCCTTTATACCTTTGTATTTCCCCTCTTTTCCACACTCTTTCCATTCTTGCACCTCTACTCTCTTTCAACCTGGAGACTTTTGCTTCCCCAACACCTCAGAGAGTCACACTAAGCACTGAAATGTGACTTGACTGATCCAATCACAAGCTCTATAGACAGGTGTGAATGACTGAATTCTTCAAGCCACATTTGGAGGTGACCAAGGACACACAAATGTAGTGTAATGTGAATGTGACTGACAAGTTCATACATGCCAGGATGTTTTGGAAAAGCCAAAAATAATAGAAGCCAAAAGTAGAGGTCTGTCATGTTTTCATTTTTAACGCAGGTCGCATGGTTCATGTACTTATCTGCATACTGAGCATGAAATCCAATTGGATGGACACTCAAAAGGCATTAGAGACACTCTGATGCCAGGTGTGACAGACTGCAATCTGTTTTAACCGAGTCAAAAAATAATCTGGATATATTTCAGTGGAATAAACAATATTACAGGCAAAGAAAATAAAGAAACCAAGCTGAGGAAAATGTTATGCCATGGCCTCTCGCATGGCTTCTGAAAGGGAACTGCAACTATAATGGAAGATAATCTCTAATTTGATTAGTTCAGTTTAGACTGTTATTGTCCCTCGAGGGGAAATTTGATTTGCTGTAGAGGGCAAAACCACAAACACAACATACAAGAGGAAATAGGAAATTAATCAAATTCAACAGTTACAGAAAACAACCAAATAAAAAGGTGTCTGTTTAATCTCATACAGTGCAGATTTCAGTTGTTACTTTTGATGTAGGATAAAAACGGAATGTAAATAAAGAATTTGTCATGTCGTATAGATACTTTCTTTCATGAAAAGCAACACTTTCCTTTCACCTGAGGCTACATCTACACTATTACATTTTGGTTTAAAAACGAGTATCTTTTGCTACATTTCCGTCCACTACACTACGGCGTTTCCGAGCCCCGAAAACAGAGACATTTGGAAACACTGCTACCCCCATTTGGTTTGAAAACTCCGGGGTTGCTTTGTAGCCTGGACAGAAATGACACAACACACGTCAGTCAGTCTTATCGGTTAGGCAGGCTTACTTACACCTTTCAGTAACAGTTCCTCGTTGTCGGTCAAAGCAAATAAATCCCTGGACTTGCTTTTCGCCATTGTTGTTCTTTTTCAAAGTATAATCGGTATTTTCAATTTACACATCCATTATTTGCAACTGCAGAGTACAGTCAGACAATCTGCTTCCTGTTTACACCGGCACGCGCATGCCAAGTGTATGCGAATGGTCATGTGATATGCATTGTCAGACGTGTTAATATGGAAAAAGATTTGTTCTGCTACTGGAGCTAAAACCTTTGTCTTTAAGGATATTGTTTTTGTCTTAAAATGACAACGTAGTAGTTGTGTTGATGTGGCCTGATAAATAAGAAAATGATGCTTGCGTGCTGGAGATAAAATTACTCATTTCCCATTGTCCAGATATCATTGTTTCTGAAATGTACAATACATTGAAACAAGGCAGAAAACCACTAAAGAAAAAAAAACACTTGAAAGGATTGCACTTAACTCATAAAAACATGTGAAAGATGCTGAATTTATTTTCAGTATTTATTTGTTTGTTTGTAATTTCACAATGTGCTTTTTCACACTACCATGCTGCAGAAAGGCTACTAGGCTCTCTTTGTTTACTATTTTGATTGCGAACTCGGAGCACATCCACTCCGGCTGTTTAAAACTCATCCAGAGGATGTGAAACATGTACAAGACCACGTGGGGAACCTTCCACTCCTGCAGCCAGATCATATGCACACTGTGAGCTACTGTTTTGTCATATTAATGGACCAGTTGCATTAAAAACTCATGAATGATTGGAGAGAGAGAAGAGTGCAGAATAAAAAATGTAAGGTAATCAACATAATGTCAGGTACTAAACCACACAAAGCGATGTGCCTTGTCACTGCCACAGATGAATCAAAACTACCTCAGCACCTCTCTCTTATCTTTCCATCGACTATCCCCGTCTCATTACCAAATTGATTCTCCATGTCCTTGAGGCACAGGAGGTGTCACTCTATCATCTCAGACGGTTTATGTGAAAAAAGACCTAGGAGGATGGGAAGGTGTGTGTGTGTGTGTGTGTGTGTGTGTGTGTGTGTGTGTGTGTGTGTGTGTGTGTGTGTGTGCGCACTTGCACTCAGTAAATACTGACATATACAGAGCTATTCTATTGACTACCTTTGTCTCTCTTTGTGCCTTTTAAAGCAAGGGGTCACAGCGTGGTGGATGGGATGAGGAGTAATTGGAGAGCGACAAAATCGGGAGAAATGTAGGATGAAGAGAATTAGCTTTAAAAGGAACTCATGTGACAACTCGAGACCATACAGTACTGAGGGATATGAACCACTCAGTTGTGTTTTCTCTGCCTGGAGGTGAAAGCTGCAGCATACTGCCGTTGTTTTTGCCAAGCAGGGCTACAAGGTAAAAGTGAGTGAAAAGAGGAGAAAGATGGGGAAGAATGTACAGAAGCAGCTGAACACAACATACAGCAGATAACCGGTAATTAAAACAAGGCCTACATTCAGTTTTCAATCAAGAGTTACAAGGTTTTCCTTTCCAGAGACAGCATCACTCATTTGCATGTCTTATCGAATAATTAGGAAACATTCATTTCACATAGCTATTAGCTATATATTAGGATACTCTTTCTCTTTCTCTCTGTAGATGGTGAATTGATCTATTGATGTTGCCTTAGTGGGCTGCCACCGGATGAATGATGTAACAGCCTCAGTGGGTTATGAAGGCGACTGTGCAGGAGAAAAAGTACTTATGCTGCTGTTGTGACAACTGATAACATAACCTCTGTATTTACATACACTGTGTCATGTAAATCCTCTGTGTGTATGCATGCTGTGTGACTCGCTGCAGGTCACTGATGCATAATGGGCAGCCACAGCTGACAAACTGTAGCCTGGTCCTACCAGACTCTCGTACATTTCATTTGTACAGAGAGTCTGGCTACTCTCCATTGACAAGTGTTAACTTCCTTGAAGGCGGGTACTCTGTTGAAGTTCAAAACTATTGGATCTGCCCAGAGCCACTCTGGCTCTGCCATAACCAATCGCTAACGTTTGGTCGTGACGTCGGCTTAGCATCGCTAGCGTTCACCTTAGCTAACTCCTTCAGCACTAGAGTGCAGATCGGGCCGCTTCCGACAGAGCAGTAACCGAGCCCGGCCCGAGCCCGACAGGCATTAAGATATTTATGTCCGAGCCTGACACAAGCCCGACACAGTTAATATATCTTTTTTTTTCTCATACTAATGACACATGTACGTTTGTAGGAAGGCATTCGGAAATGTCAACAGATGAGCGTATCAGCGCACACGGGGCAACAAGCGCACATTAACACAGGCGCGCACCTACATAATAAGCTTTTTTAAATTTAAAATGTTCAATGCCTTATTGCGCTGATGTGACCGAGCCCGACCCGAACCCGAACATCATTTCTAAATATCTGTCCGAAATCTAACTTTTCCCGAACCCCGTGGGGGCCACCAACAAAACTCAGCAAAGATTGTTCTTGCTCGGGCTTTAACTTCTGGATAGTTGGCAGCGTTGCCACATCGGACCAAATGGCTTCGCTTGCATCTTTCTCCGCTGCCATTACGGAAGAACTACAACTCAAACTAGCGCACGACCTCAACGTCATCGTTCTCAGCCACTCCCTCTGTTCGCTGATTAGACCGGTAAAGATTTGGCCAGAGAAACCCCAAGTATAGACTGCAAACCCAGACGGAGTAGCCTACTGTAGAAAAATTTAAATTGAGCGGAAGTACATAGGAGGGAGGAGCCAGGCTAGACAGAGTGTTCCAGAGCAAAGAAAAACTACAACTTGTCTTATAACACCATAAAATGTTTGTGTAAAAATTCAGACACTCATGAAATGTAGCTAAGGTTTCATACCAGGCTGGTCATGGCATCTATCAGTGACATAATAAAGGAGGCACTGACTCATTAGAAAGTTACAGAAAAGATTAGTTGTTGTTTAGATTCAATATTCAAACTATAGGACACAGAGGCACACTGTCTTCTGCTGTTTAGGCTTCAGTGCTGTTTTAACTGCTAATGCTAAGTGATGCTGATGGATTCTATGTATTGTGTTGTGTTGTCATGCAACCATGACCAAGTCAGAGATAACTAACTGCAGTCTACCCATTCGATTAATTTGATTCGATTTGTTTTTACACCTAATTTATATCTATATCCCTACTAAGATAATTAGCCTTTTCATCCTGTTGCCAGTTCAGAGGGAAAATGTGTTATCTTTGTCAAGGATATCAACTAAGAGAAGGCCTTTAAGACCATCACGCCTCTGTAGAAAAATAAATGAATGTAGTTGGTCCTATTGTAGTAATGCAATTTCTATTGAGGGTTCTATTGAAAAAAGATGTACTATATTTGTCAGTGGGGACTTTGATCAATGATCAAATGATCACCCTTTTTTGGCAGTACAAAGAAAAAATATCACATAGCCAGTGTTGCACCCATGGTTTTCCTCTCCCTTTCTCTCTGTCTTCTTCACTGCATGTCTCACTAGCTACCCCATTTACTCTTCAAAGGGAAAGCAAAGCATCTGTCTATTACGAGGAGCCCAGGGCGCTTTGCAGAGTTGTGTTAAGTAACAACAACCAGTGACGTCAAAGGCTCTCCATCTGAGCTGGAAAGAGGAAGGGGGCGAAAAAAGGGATAAAAGGAGAGGAGGCAGACATGGAAGCGGTAGTGTGTGAAAAACATCTTCTACTTGTGTGTCAGTTGCCACTCTTTTGTTTATGTGTCATTGCTGCACAACATTGAACATAAACATTTTGCAGCAAGTCATTCTGCAATCACAAGCCTTAAACACTTATGTGATTTCTGTTCCTCCTCTCTTGTTATTGCAATGATCCCCCCCTCCTGCCACTGGTTCAGAGACAAGTGGAAGAGGTCTATTATGCGACGTCACAAGTCTGCTGCTGAGCATAATTGTGTTTATGGTCCTATCACAGGTGTTTCATATGTTTATGTCATAGGCTAGCAGCGAAGCAGCCTCTGCTCATCCTCTGGGATGTTAGGTTGAGGTCATTCCTTAAGCAATACCATGTTTTTTTATGGTGATTTTCAATTCACTGGGATAATAAATGTAAATGGTTTGGTAAATATCAAGATATCCCACACCTTCTTTTCCGTTTTCTGTCAGAGAAAGCCTGTACGGTCAGTGTTGTATTCCCTCAGTGAAGACTAAAACAACTCAGCTAAGCCCTAACGAGTCGGATTTTCATGAAAACACTGAAAGTGAACAACAACATTTAGTAAATTACTCATTTTAGTTCATTTCTGCCTCTCTAACCACATTCACATTCCTGGCATCAAAGCAAAGACTCTGACTGAAGACCGATTGGGGGATTAGAGATCTTAGGGTGTTACAGTCCTTCATAAGCACAAGTGACAGAAGCAGCACTGGGTGGAGGATACATTAGAGGATTACACCCTAAGACAATATAGCAGTCTTAACATGCCTCATTATGGCAGCTGACCTTGCTCTGTCAGGTGACAGCTGTTTGTTGCACACACCACAAGCAAGCACGCACACACAACTTACACACTACTGAAAAAAGCACAAGAGCCATGCATTGTATGTAAACGACATCATAAAAGCAGCTACTAGAGAATGTCTAAACAAGAGGACATGAGAAATTAGATTGCGCTGAGCTGTTTACAGTAAATAACGCAGAAGACCTTGCCACGACTGTGGAAGTCATAATGTTGTTGGCAGCCAACACACTCTCCCATCCACTTCTACTCTAAACTACATTGTGAATCGGAATCCACGGGGCAATGTCAAACCATATAATCTCTCCTCTGCCTCTGCCTGATCTATCGTCTGTCTCATGCATTTGATCACCAGACAGCACTTTTCATGGGAGCCCTTTCGCACACATATACAGCTCACAACGAGCACATGACTCCACTTGGCAAACCAAAGTGCTTGAGGAATGTCTAAAAGTCCACTCTGTCAGTAGGCCTATATAACAGCTTTGCTTTTCTATTACAGTCTGCTGTGATGACAAAAGACTCTCATGTTATCAATAGATATGAATAGAAAAGAACACAAAAGGTTTAAAGACAACACGTTAATATGTATATATATCAGCAGATATAGGCCTAAATGATGTCAGCCTTAGAAAACCTTTGTTAACAAATATTATAATTAGGATAGTTCTCACGTTTATCCTCTGCGGGATTTGTGTTACAATTACAATAATTACATAAATGTCACAGAAGAAGAAAATGTTTTGTTTTATTGTAGTATTATTAAATATTTAGTTCAGTATTCAGGTTTTATTCAAATAATATATATCCTATGACCTTTTCCCTTTTCAATACATACAGTAACGTTACACTGACATTGTAGAGCAGTGACTTCATGTCCTGAACATACAACTATGTGTGTTGGTGCACTTTAAATTTGGCAACAACGTGCGTTCAGCCGAGCGATGACGTGCGCAGCCTACATCAGCACCTTAGATACGAGCACACCATTCACCATAGGGCTCCTGCCCCGTTTTAGACCAATCAGCGTATGTGTTTTCTAGATAGCATTCAGCACCACCCACACTGCTGCCAGCTGTATTGTTCCGCTATAGGGAATCTCCTCTCAAGCAGTATAGGCTACATTCATCATAACTCCTGCAGTTTTTAGTGGCATGTTACGAAAAATAATGTCCTATTTAAATATTCTATGACAAAAAAGGGCATTTTTGATATGAATTAGATTATAGTCGCGTAAGCTGCTCCTTAAGTGCTCTACTCTGCACGTGGTATAAAAGCAGCGAGTGATGTGTACAGTGCTGAAATATATCAATTAATAGCACAGCGTCCCTAATTTTGTATGATAGAGATGGTTAGTGCAGCTTCCTCGAAAATAGAGATGATTTAGTCTGGAAAGCATAGCACGACATTTTCACATTGATAAACGTACGCCTATCTGTTTTAAGACAACTCAAAGACGGGGAGGATAGCTTTTTTATATAATACCGTTTCTGTCTTTACAATAATTACTTTTTTTTAGCTTTAGCTGTCAGCACAGACCTAGGTTATCTCTGACGCAAGCGCTCATCACAGGCGTCTCTCCCATTTCACAGAATCATATGTCACAGATTGACATTCCAGATAAGCCAATCAGCGCACGACTCAGGCACCACTGTGAGGGCGGGACTCGTACTTTGGACCAATCGCAGCCCGTCGTATTGTTTTGACCTCTGAAACCGCATCACCGCCTACCTCGTGCCCATGGCGGAGGAAAGCTATAAATACAGGCAACGCTGTATCAGGAGGGTGGACGAAGTAGCAAAACTCCCGGAGAGGCGGGAGCTACTCTGCAAGCCTGCTGAAAGAGGAAAAAAAACAAATTCTAAATAACCTTAAAAAGAGAAACTGAAGCAAACGTCAATCCTCCGAAATGTACATGTACTGGAATACTTTTTTGTAACGTTGATAATATATTCTATGTGAAGAAAGTATTTATACTTTTTTCTATTTGCACTAACTTACGGTACTTTAGAACTACTGAGACTTTTTTTTTTTTTTTTTCAAAAAAGTAAGTATTTTCAGCTGATTTGTTGCTGTTACTTGTGATGTATGCTAGCCTATTTGATATTATTGTCTTCATCTTGCTTGCTGACGTACTGTAGCTCTATCCATACTTATTGAGGTGATTTGCTGCGTCAGTCCACGAAGTTAGGGAGGGAGGTGTGTGTGTGTGTGTGTGTGTGTGTGTGTGTGTGTGTGTGTGTGTGTGTGTGTGTGTGTGTGTGTGTGTGTGTGTGTGTGTGTGTGTGTGTGTGTGTGTGTGTGTGTGTGTGTGTGTGTGTGTGTGTGCGCGAGCGCCAGCGCGTGTGATACAAGTGTGATAGTATGTCCTTTTTTGTCATCTCGGGTAAAACAAATGACAACAATATCACCTCAGAGACTCGAAATGCGTCTGATATGCTCGTGAATTTAGACTAGTCTACCATATCTACTTTATTGTATCTATTCCTTGCCGTTATTGTCAGTACAGGCTGTAATGGCTAACATTATAGTGTTGCCAATTCTGTGAAATTGCAACAAAATTTCTATTAACTTAACTAACGCGATACGATGAATCAAGAGACGTGTAGCCATTTCGCAACCGTGAGGAATCTCCTGGCTACTGTATTCGAGGGCAGTTTCATGAGGGAGGCGATACATGTTGCAGTTCTCCCTGTGCACATTTTATTTCCTAAATTGGATAAATACATTAATCACATTTTAGGTATTTAAGGAGGCTCGACCCATTAACTCTATCCCTCAATTTATCTCATCTCATTTGCGAGGATTATTGCAGCACATCCTATTTGGTTTGTGACATTTACATTGTATCCAACTTGTTACATGTTGTAACATTCAAGTACGCAATTTCGTCTTCTGTGTAAAATTGCCAAACATATGGGTGTAGCCATAGTGCGTTAAGTCTTATTTCGACATTGTTTTTAATGTAGGAAGCTCTCCAACTACGCACATTAAACCAGCCCCAGTGACATGAATGTAGGCTTTGAGATGCACCTAAATCATTTCGTTGCTAACTTGTCCTCCAGGAGGGATTTCCTGAGTTAAGTTGACCGTTTTCTTTGATTAAAAGCAACAACCCCGCATTAGTTTTCCTGCCGCCTGCTGCATGGAGGCTATCCAGTATCATATTATGTAACAGGATTCCGAGAATTAGTATTCCCAATACCCAATTTTTGACATTTACATAAACACCATGTGTGCTATGTAAAATGCAGCTTGAGCCCACGCTGTATTTTGCTCTGTTAATATTTCTGCAGTAGCTGCACATTTTCTCCTATCTGAGTATTGTTGTAAAATTCTGCTTTGGTTGACTGATGAGTGACATTCGACTTGTGATATTTGAGCTCCCAGCAGTCAAAACAGCAACATGCACTAGTACTTTAGACAGAGGTCAATAATTAATTGACCCTTACTTGCACTCCCCTTATGAAGTCTGCAGTCGTGGTCTCAAGTAGCCAAAAGAGGCTGAACTGATCTGTCTTGTATATATGTAACATGATGATCTTAAAGGTATTTACTGGTGAATGTATGTAAAAATGTTTTGAAATGAATGATTAATTAGTGTTTTCTTCTCTACCAATTGTTGCAGGATAAAATTATCACAGCCTGTGGAAAGACATCACTTCTACAAAACCAGCACTTTTTATCCAGTTACTGGTTGCTTTCGCCATCCTGCCTGGAGAGCATCTGTGTTACCAACCACGGATAAACAAAGCAGACCCAGTGGACACATTCAAGGTCGGACACATCTAGTCTTCACGCACCTGGTAAACATCGGCAGTTAGCTATGCAGCTTGAAATCCAAGTAGCTCTCAACTTCATCATCTCGTACCTGTATAACAAGCTGCCAAGGCGGCGGGTTAACATTTTCGGCGAGGAGCTGGAGAGGCAGCTGAAGCAGAAATATGAGGGACACTGGTACCCGGACAAGCCATACAAGGGCTCAGGATTCAGATGTATCCACGTGGGGGAGAAGGTGGACCCCGTGGTGGAGAAGGCAGCCAAAGAGAGTGGGCTGGACATTGAGGATGTCCGCAACAACCTTCCCCAGGACCTCAGCGTGTGGATTGACCCCTTTGAGGTGTCCTATCAGATCGGGGAGAAAGGGCCCGTCAAAGTATTGTATGTCGATGACAGCAATGAAAGTGGAGCTAGTAGTGGAGGGCTTGATCTGGACAAGGAGATCAAGAACAGTTTCAATCCTGATGCACAGGTCTTCATGCCCATCAGTGAGCCTGTGAACGGTGCCTCTCCGGGCTCCACCTCACCCTCTCCTCCTTTCGGCCACTCGGCAGCAGTCAGCCCCACCTTTATGCCCCGCTCCACGCAGCCTTTAACCTTCACAACAGCCACCTTCGCCGCCACCAAGTTTGGCTCCACTAAAATGAAGAGCAGTGGACGCAACAACAATGGCGGAAGTACTGCTGGGAACAAGGCGGCACGTACCTCTCCCACCAACCTGGGCCTGAATGTGAACAGTCTCCTGAAACAGAAAGCCATCTCCACCTCCATGCACTCTCTGTACGGGTTGGGGCTTGGAGTACAGCAGCAGCACCAGAAGCCCTCAGCCCTGTCCCCCAATGCCAAGGAGTTTGTGTTCCCCAGCCTTCAGGGCCAGGGCAGCCAGAGTGCTCTCTTCCCTGGGGACAGCTCGATCAGCCTCAGCCCGCTGCAGTACAGCAATGCCTTCGACATGTTTGCGGCCTATGGTGGCCTTAACGACAAGTCCCTTATGGATGGCTTGAATTTCAGCTTGAACAACATGCAGTATTCTAACCAGCAATTCCAGCCAGTTATGGCCAACTAGTACACATAAAGGTACTACTTAAGCTACTACTTCACACAGAAACGACCAGAGATAATGTGATGGGGGGGAAGCAAACACAAATGCACATTTTGGGGAAAAAAAAAAACAAAACAAAAAAAACGTAAACAAGAAAAGAATGTCATGGATAAAAGGAAAAAGTGACATGTCAGCTGTAAGATCTATGTTACGAGTCTAAGAGCATGAGCCCGAGGGTTAATTCCTTTGCCCCATTGCGTTATACCTTTAGTACAAGATGTCCAAGCTTGGTTACCTAAACTTCAACATGCATCGTTATTTCTTTTGCCAACCAAGCACAAAATATTTTTTTTATGTGACTGTTTTAAGATATAAAAAAAAGACAAAAAAAAAACCCACCACAAGTCATGGCCTCTTTCAGTATTTAAACATAACCGGACAACGCCAATTTTTTCAAGGAATTGGCATAAATAAGTGGGATTTCCTGGTCTTTTTTCTAATTGTATAATTTAATTTGGAACAGAGTTTGTAAAATATCAGAGTATCTATTGTTTCTACTACATGGTATTGCATTTATATCTTTTTACTACTCCAGTGATCTGTGATGGCTGCAGCAACTTTGTTTTCTTTTTTTATTGAAATTATAAAAATGAATCCATCTTAAAAAAACATTGACTATTCTAAAGATTGTGTACAGAATATTCCGTAGTGGTGGGATTTATGAATATTTGCTTTTTTGAAAAACATAAGAGTTGTATTTTCTGTTAAGAGTTTAAAGATTTTTGCTATATTATGGACAAAATGTAATCGTATATTAATTTTGTACCTACATTGTGCAATACTTGATAAAACAAACGGTATAACAAAGTATTTGGAGTCAGTGTCTTACATGTTAAGAGGGACTGAGTTTATTAAGTTTGTATTAAAAAGCTTGAAAATAATTCCACTGGTTCAGTTTGTCATTGGCTTTTGTGGTTGAGGTGGTTGATAGAGGTTTGAAAGGAGGTTCTTTTAGGATTTTCTAACATGTCGGGACAGATCCAGTATTCTGTCCTGAGGTCAGAAGAATCAGGTTTTTCTTAAAGACGCTCACATCCATTGAAGTTCACCTGTTTGGTACACTATTAGTATGTCCTCAGCAAACCGTTTTGACAGTTCACTCACAATAAGTTATGTCAAAAAAAGAATTATGCTACATTAGACGATATATTGCATATGGCAACACATTTCATATCCTTTGCCTGTAACATTGATATATTAGTACAGAAGCCTCACCATAAGCCCTCAGCAACATTTGTTCACACCATGCAGGCTGTGTTGACAGTTGCCCTTGTGTATCCACACATGGATACTGTATATGGAGTGTGATAACCTCCTGAACTAAAGCAAGGCCTCATGTATGACAAGGCTGTTGTAGCTAACAGACTGCGAAACCATGCAACTGATTTCGGAGGCATAAACCAAACAGCTGGCAGGCGAAAACATGTAGGTAGAAGAATACAGATCTGACACTTATATGATGGGGTCATGTTAAGTGTGGCATGGTAGGGAAATGAAATGGTTTTCAGTAACTCTGCATTATCAGACTGTGTGGGTGACAGGTTAGGCAGATGTCCTCTGCGGTGGAAAAAAAGTGCTTTTATGCAAGCTACTGATTCCCTGCCAGCTGCAGGGTGCTATTCATCTGCACTATCACCCTCCAGTGAGTCAGCAGAGTCACTTATTAACTTTCAATAATAAAATACATCATGCAATGCTGGAAAACAGGACTAGAAATGGTTCACAAGTTTGTAGCTGAATGCTAAGCTGGTCAGTTACATTTCACCCAGTGTCCTCAATGATGTGGCCTGTTAATGGATAACTGGCAATACTTTTTATGCAATGAGATCCAAGCATGTACATCCAAAGAGTATTGTAATATAATGGGGCAGGAAAGGTCAGGCAATGTCTGGCCTGAAATCAGGCCTGACCTGGTTCAAACTCAATAGGCTATCTACTGAATCATTTATTGTGCTTGTTATTTCAGATACACTTTATCAGCCTTTCCAAAATTGCTTATACATATGTGGTTTTCTGACATGCGAACTTATAAAGTAACACTTAAACTTTGGATTTGTAGCTGCTTACATTGTTTAGGGGTTGAGGATCCAAGTCAAATGCTTAATGCTGAAGGTAAATCATAGCTTATTTTAAATAATGAACGTACAATTTCAGCAAAAAACTCACTCTGCCGCATCAGAGTAAGAATTGATTTTCCTGATGACCAGTGCCTGGGCTTGTACTGTGGAAGTTAATACAGTACCTTTGTGGTGTTAATGCTGTTGCTTGTAATGACAGGTTGCTGGACTGTATCAGTGCAGGCTGACTCAAACCACCCTGACCCTGCTGGCATATACCATGGTCCCCCTGGGGCCGGCTCATCATCGCCTGCGTGTCCCCTGATACAATTGGGGCTTGATATGCTGTGTAAAGTTCAGCCTGTGTGTGGGGTTAACTCAGTTGCTGATACTGTGAGTGTTACAGAGTTGGGTGGGAGTGTGTTGTCTGGGACACTGTGTTAGTGTTCACCCGGGTGTGGAACCGTTCGTTCTAAAAATACCATTGATGGATTATTACTTTTTGCACACCCCTGATCTGTCTGCTTATTATTTTTGTTCATGTTTTTCTTTGTACATCGCAACTCAGGACTGTGACCAAGCTAACTTGACAATAGCTCTCCCAGTTTATGTTATTCTAAACAGGGCGAGAATCAGCTAGGGCTGGGTGTCGTTCAAAAAGTTTTGATACCATTACCGATAGCAATTGACTTCGATACCGGTTCCTGAATTATACTTTTTTTGGATACCAATTTTATAAAATCCATTTTAACAAAAATAAATTACAACATTACACATTACAGCAACAATCTTTTTTATTTATTTTACTACGTTAGCCCATCTCTGCGTAACATCATGTTTTTCCTGCGTGTCTCTACGACATGTAACGTTAGACAGCCAATCACAAACATCATTAGATCTTGGTAGAAGTATGCTGCGTGCTTATTGGCTCCCTGACGCTGACAAGATTTGCCCCTTAGGTATTGAATTTTGGTATTGAATGATGAGCCATTTTTCAATACTTGATACTTAGAAGGCAATTTGGTCGGTGCCTAAAAAGTATAAAATTCGGTACCTAGCCCACATATAAAGGTTGAGACCAGTGATGCACCTCTAGGTGTAAATGAAAAGGAGCATCACTATTTTTAGATTATGTTACTAAGATTTATATCAACCTAAAATTACAGTAAAACTATTTCTGGTTGGGGAGGTTATGTCTGGAATATACTGTAGTCTGTTTGGATGACTGATCATCTTTTCAGAGTTGTGAGTATATCATCATAATAAAGTAACCTGATTATATTTGATCACTATAAGGTGTCCGTTAATGAAACAAGCACATGATCTTTCACTCAGAGTACATCCTTTTAACATGCACAAAGGTTGGCATACTATGATTTTTAAGAAGCAAATAAGTATTAGAATAAATGTGTATTGTATATCTGATACAATCTTTCACTTTCCAACCCTATATACATCCCCAGGTGTGACTGAAGGACAGTGCAGGGAGGAAGAAGGTCAGGTATAGACAAAAGAGAGAGTGAGGAAGTGTGATATGGAGGATGTGAATGCCATAAAAGTATGATACTAAGAATACCAGTTTGAAGAAAATCCAAGTACGACGAGGCTGAGAGTGGGATCAGAATAGCACAGAGAAATAAAAAGAGACAGAAGCTTGATGAAAAGAAAAGGGAATGGGAAAGGCATGGAGCAATGTGACTGGGAGAGAGAGTGAGAGTGAATCATTGCCAGTGCCACTATTGATGCTAATCTGGTGCCAAGCGCACCCCTTAGCCCCCAAGTCCCCCCCCTCCGCCTGTCATAAAAACAGGTGGAGCTCAGCTCAGCTTGTGGTCCCAGCCAGCCGACAAGGCCTCATGGTAATGTCACCCTCCTCCAACAGTTAATGGCTTTTCAGTCCCTCGCCTTATAGCCCAACCCCTTCGCCCCTTCTATTTCTGGAAGCGTGTTGGAGCTGATTGAGCAATGATAAGCTTGATAGAATTGTGCTTTCCTCTGAACATGACTTCACCACAGCTTATCTGTATTTCACAGGGGACAGTAAAGAAGTTAAACCACAGCATAGAAGAATCTAACTGTTTTGTTTTTGTTGTCATTGAAAACTTTCTGTTTTAGAGGGGCGCAACAGAGAAATTAGACTTCATTCACGTCTTGCCTACTAGCAGAACACATTAATGAGAAAGATAACATGCGTTGACTGGTCTTACAGTTGAAGCTTAAGTGAGTATCAAGGGTACTGACACAGTTGCTTTAAACAGTTGCTCACACACCCAATGTGGAACACACGAGCTGTTGCTGGTAGGCAGACAAGAAACAGTTTACATTCACTCAAATACTGTAAATTCTGTACTAATACACCCTACAGCTGCAAACTGTCTTGTGCTTATTCAAACAGAGCTAGAACTTAAGTTTCGCAAAGGTAATGTATCTAGTAAACCAAGATTACATGTGTTTTCAGGAATCTTATGAGTCATTTTTCATGGTATCTGGTAGATACATGTTGCATTTTATGTCTGGTCTATCTTCTCATACATACTGCGTTCCTGTGTACACTGACACACACACACACACACACACACACACACACACACACACACACACACACACACACACACACACACACACACACACACACACACACAGTGGAAGTTATCCAGTTTGCTTTTGCTCACTGTAGATATCCCCAGCAGTCCCCTCCCTCACCACACTTCTTCAGGGTGACGTTGGTTTCCAGTGCAGTCTATCACGGCACTCCCAAACGTGCCACTGGGTCCCCACCATACTTTGCAACTAAAGGGTGGGGACAGAGATCTCACCAGCAATGTTACAAAGTAGCTCTGCATAATCCTGGTTAGCATGCAATGTTTATGGTATTTCTAGCTCCACGTGTTCTGCCTTATCAGTTGGAAATAAAGATTGATCTCACATCTGATGTGTTTGGATTTAGTCCCGATCACATCTCTTTACTGCTTCATGATTTGATCAGGTTGTCTGTTCTGTTATAGCAAGTCACAACAACATGCTGTGTGTTACATTCAGAAATATGATTTTTTTGTTGTTGCAATTGTGGCCTAGACAGTGCCCACCATTTAAAACATGTATTATTTGAATATGGCTATTGTTTGGGGATCACACTGCTATTTCTGGATACGAATGAACATATTTTTGACATTAAAACCATCTAGGAGTCCACAAAGATGACGCTGTACCACCCAACTTGCCTCTGTAATTGGAAGGAATGGGAAACAATGGAGATGAAAATCATGCACTCAAAAATGTATATAAAATACATATATCCATGTACACAAACAGAAAACAAAATGATTCTGCACATGCTCTTGAGTTGAGAGGAATACAACAAAACTGAAAGTAAGTCCTTCCCAAGAACATATTAATATAAAATGTTCTCTCCATGACCACTTCATTCATATTATCTCTATCTTTATCTCCTACACGTCCCCACAAAGTCCCCTCTGTTGCTGAGAAAAAACACCTTTTTTATCTACTTAGTGTCAGTCTGGATTTACCTCAAAGTGCTTTGAACACTTTCATGAATAATATTTGGCCCTGATGACGACTGGCCATGCAGCTTCTGACTTGAGGCCTAGTCCGCAACGTAGCTTTTTCTATGTGTTTTGGCCTTTCATCTCCATGCAAACTGCGTTTTAGGTAACTGATACACACATACATGTACAGCTACTCTTCCACTATATTGAAGAACAGAGACGTCCAGATGCACTACGGAGCAATCAATGCGCCATTGCAGCCAGGTAGCCTTATGGTTATAGCTTTTTTTCAGGCTTGGCCAACATCTTTTTCTTAGCGTGATTGGCCAACATTGCTTTAGGGTTAGGGTTATATCGCCGCCTGTTGGCTTGGCATGCTCTTCAATGTGTTTTTGCGTGTTTTTGTTTTTCAAACAGTGCTTGTGTGAACGTATTAGGGAAAAACCCTGTTTATAAAATTACCTGTGTACGTGTGAACTAGTCCTAAGTCATGAGACTTGAGTACACTTTGTTCCTTTGCTTTCCGTAGCTGTCTGCACAGGACTAAAATATTTTGTCAACACAGTTAATGTATTCTCAAGCTCTCAAAGGAAGCTCTTTTTTTCCCCTGTCTGTCTAAGTGTGTAAGGATGGGATTGTTGGCAAGCACAGCTCACTCTCATATGGATCAGTGGGAAAGGAAGTCAAAACATGCTGAGATAAAGCCATCTCTGTGGCATTTGCTGGCACTGGTGCAGGGCAGTAAACGTGAATGAACACTATACCATGGCAGTTTTGTGCCCTTGAGAAATAGAGAGTGTGTGTGTGTTTAAAGCTGTAGAATTAAGTAGAAGTAGAATTAAGTAAGAAATACACTGCTGTCCTCTAAACTCATTTTATGATAATGAGAGTGACAAATTGCACAAGTGACTGCAAGTAATAACTCAAGAATGTAATGGCTTCTCTTTAAGTTCTTTACAATGCAGTCGAGAGTTGAGATTATCCGGCCTCTCTTGTCCAAGTGAACTGGTTTGGACATCACCAGGAAAGGTCTCCACAGCTTGAGCAGCCCTGACTTACTGAGGACTCTGCAATTTTAACCATCCCGACTAAAATAAGTCTGTCTGGGACACTCACGTGCAGGCCTGAACACATACTTTCCTCCCCTTTCACTTTCTCTATCTAAAGTTTTCTAGCATTCGCTAACATTAGCCACCATAAGATACTGGTCGTACCAGACCAAGTAAGGCAGAGGTAGCAGCAAAACCTTTTAGTATACTGAACAGAATTCAACAATTCATTTCTAAGAAAAAATATGTTATTTCTTCTTTCAGAAGTTACATAGTCTGAATCCTCCAGCTATTATCAGCTCTGTTGATTGTGCTGACATAGCTTGTTCGGTGGGTGTGCACCTATGCAAATTAAACTGTTCCTATTTGCATGCATTACCAGTTATGCTAGTTATTTGCATTGTTGAGTGTAAACACATGTTCCATTATGGTTTAACCTCTGTGTCAACCTAATTTACATTTTCCCCTGAGAGTGTTACCTTCCAAGGCTCAGATGTTTGCACTGCTTAGCACATTACCCTCAACCTCAGCTGATTAGGGCTTCAGTGTTTCTTACTGATACATTAATGTCCCTTGATTTTGCTCATCATTTAAGGCTCTTTGCAATGATGGAATTAACAGACTGCAGATCTGCATGTGAGGTGAAAAAAAACATATCTGCTTTATTTCTTGTCAAAACAAAAACTAAAAGATTGTATCTGCTCAGCCTCTACCAATGTCCTAAGAGACGTATGTCCCAGTTTGTGCAACAATCTGGGGAATGTAGCACACACCTGTCAACCAACAGCACTGCACAGACAACAGAGAGGATCTAATGAAGCCAGACTTGGAGGTTGTGATAGAGATTCCTCTATCCAACCCACACTATTTTGATGTTTTGACCATCCCAGAAAAGTTTATGTTATTGGTGGATCAGGATTCAGAAAATCATTTTAAAGTGACTTTCCAAGAGGCTATATATCATTTTCAATCCTGTTATAGTGTTTTTACACTGGATATAGTGAATCAGCCAGATATTATTATTTGTATGTCCTGGGATTACTTTTCAAGATGAAATATAATTGTTTCCAGGTACCAAGCAAGCCTGCATGCCTGTGGTGTTAAAGTTAACTTGTGGCCTGAAAGATAACAAAGTTGTAATTGGTAAACATATTGAACCAGAACAATTAAAATAAGTATTGTATTGTATTTTCTGCTTGTTTACCCAGTCCTTTAATCAGTTCCCTAACAGCATCAAATTAATTGCATTGTGTATTGTTGTGCTCTTGTGTGAGACATGAAAGATTTTGAAACTAACACTAACTGTCAGGTATTACCCTGGGCTATTTACAAGGGTTTCATCATTTGTTGCAGGCTAAAATATTGAATGGCACAAATAAATAGAGAGAAGGAGTTGGAGGCTGTTAACTTGCTGTGGAATCCAGTTTGGGCTGAGGATGCATCCGAAATAATGACTGAATTAATAACACTGTGTGGGTGACTGGTGATGCGAATTCCTATGCTCTCGGCAATAACACACATGAAAGCTAGAGTTCTGGAAGAACCAGTCGCTTCTCACCTCATCACCAACATGACCGTTAGCACTTTATCAAACACATGTTACATAGCTTATATTATGTTAAATGAGTTTATGTTTCTGATGCAGGCTAACACCCATGGTGTGTTGCCATAGGTGCCAGATACTGTATATCTATTATCTATTAGTGTTGCACTCAATCATGGCATTGTGCTGCAGGGTCTTTCTCCCACACACACATAACCACTTTCACCAATCATTATAATCCGATTAACATAATACTCTGAAAGCAACGGCAGCATTGTGACAAAAAGGACTTAGTTACACGTTACATTACAGAACAGTTGTTGATTCTCATGCATAATACAACTGCAGCCATATACTAATACTGCTTTGAAAGGAGAAATGTGTGAATGTGTTAGTTGTTTGTGCTCACTTCAGTATTATAGATTGTCCTGAGGTGCTATGTGCTTTTTATTATATGGTGCTAATTTACTATGGATTCCTAAATATTATTGGCTGCATTTCCCATTTTAAGCATATTAAGGCAGCACACCATACATTGCATTTTATGTTTGGAGATTTTTTTAAATATCAATTTAGCCAATGATTTTACCTTGGCCCCTCTGGCATGTAATACAGGGAATTAATTTGACTTTCTGTTTCAGTATATTACCATAACACTGTAGCAATTTACTGTGTTGTGGAAACACACAGGATGCATATAATATGACATTATATTACATGTCATTTAGCCAACGCTTTTATCCAAAGTGACTTACAGTTGCTATATATATATATATATATATCAGAGGTTGCACGCCTCTGGAGCAACTAGGGGTTAAGTGTCTTGCTCAGGGACACATTGGTTGATGTATCACAGTGGGAATCACACTCAGAACCCCCACACCTAAGGCATGTGTCATATCCACTGCGCCATCTCCACCCCAAAATACTTTACCAGGTTCACCTCGCTATAATCTCTCATTGCGAGAAAGCAATCACAGCCGTCCTGGGCGGCGCTAAGCCCTAATGCAGCGACGGTGCCCTAGCAAAACAGACAGCGGAAATAGCGGAAGGCTTTATCCCAGCAATGTACATCCGTTGAGCCAGACTAACCTTGCTAAAACTGACGCAGTCAATACGCAGTCCTGCAAACAGTCTTACAATATTTGTTTGTTTGTTTGATTAATTTGATGATTTAAAAAACACATACAACACTGCACAGCAGCATTTACATAGGCCAACAATTAAAACCCCCTGTGGATAAAAACACAATAAAGTTAAAGGCTTATTGGTGCTTACGTCACCACCGAGTTTGTAATACTGGAAATATGAGGGCTTTCATCACTGGACTAAAGGCTCAATCACCATTGCATTACCTCATTCGGCGGTATATACTGATTTAACAGACATTTATTTATATGAAAACCTTCAAGATTAGATTAGATTATTTCTTTGTTTGTCTGTGCAACAAAAACACACAAAAAAATGTCATAATTAGTATTGGTTTAAATCAAATGCACAGATGATTGAATTACATTGTTCCTCCCTCTCTGCGGAGGTGTGTTAATCAGTCACTCACTTTATTTTGAATGGAAATCTGGTCCTAATTAGCACACTCAAGAGATTATCATGCCCTGAATCAGACTAAACTGTATATATGTTGTACTGTTTGTTTTGTACACGCAACACAGGTGGACTAAATGACGTCACTCCTCTCCCACACAGAACAAATATGCTTAAGGCTATTCCTTGTGTGTAGGCCAATTGTGTTTGTGTATTTGTGTGTGTGGGAGGTGCTGATGGGTCCTCAGTGGGTGGCGTTGCATAAGAACGTCAGTGCTGAAGCAATATTACTCTCTCTCTCTCTCTCTCTCTCTCTCTCTCTCTCTCTCTCTCGCTCTCTCCCTCCCTCTGTCTCATATAGTACAGTATAGCATTAACACATGGACTGAGCCCAGCACACAGTGGTGTCTGAGTCAACTGCGTGGACCACAATTTGTAGGCGATTTGAGCAGCAGTGGCATATAAACACAAGACTACACCAGACCAACATCGCAGATAAGATATAAAGAATGAGACAGAGCAACAAAGATAATGAAACTAATAAAAAAGTCCTACTCTTAAAACTAACTATGTTGGTGAAAGACTTACTTATATTAACACCTACCTCAAATAAAACAGACTGTATAGGGTTCATAAACATAACAGCAGAACTATTCATATCCCAACACACTGATTGGCCGATAGTATTGCTGGCCCACTCTCATCTAACTAATGACCTTTAATATCTACCAGTACACAAACCAATGAGATTGACCATCATTGTTTCCCCAGTCGAAATACTTCATAGTTTGTGATAAACTGAGAAGCACTCCATCAACAGTGTTTAAATAACATCTCTGACTGTAAAATCCACCCAGAGACTTGATCATTTTAGATTTTATTATCTTCACCGATACAGCAGAAAGTTTACATTAAGATATGTGTTGTACCTTTTTCTTTTGTTGATAAAAACTGTGACTTTCTGTTGTGAAAATGTGCTTGTAGTAACTCATTCAAGAATCCCTTATCAAATTCAGTGTGGGACATTGTGTTTCCATTTAGGTTTTGTGTGAAAGACAAAAAAGGGAAAAAAGGCTTTGGAAACTTGCAATTCGAAAAACAGCTCTACAAAACATTAAAACATTTCATTTTAAACACTGTAACAGATACGTGTTACATTTCTCTGTTCTGCTTTCTTGGCATGTGAGAAGAAAGAGACACATTTTAATTGTATCAAGAATAAAAGACTTCCTCTGCATTCAGGCACATACCATCTCCTGAGTGAATTGTGGATTTTGCGTCACTTTGTAACACACGTTATAATGCTGTAGCTGCTAGCGTGGCACGCCCTCATACTCTGCTTCTGACTGGCTTTTAGTCCTTACCTAGGTACTGCGCATGTGTGACTCCCAACAAAGATGGAATAGAAGTGAGATGTCTCACTCTGTAGCTAAAACATATCAAGCTATGTGCAGTACAACAAAAATATGGTGTTTTTTGAAAATTAAACCACATAAACCTATTATGGTACAACCATACCACATCTACGAGGTGTTGTGGAGTTTTACGGAATTTCAGTCCGGAGTTATACTTTGTCCCTCGCTCATGCTTCTCCCTTCTCAGGCTGATAGCAGTCCACAGTAGACCTATAAAATGTCAATCCCATCATGTGATATAGTGCCTGCTGTGCTGTCAGCCATCGCAGAGGATTACTGGCAGTGTTGTGAGTTTTCTGGCGGCCGGCCGCAGCCAAATGAGGAGGAGGAAATGGAAGTGGAGAAGCTGCAGATGGGTTCTGCCAGGTCATGTCACCCCATGTCACTGAAATGTGATCTGTAGTTCTCACTTGAAAAAGCACAGTCCTGATTAAACAAGTTTTAGTTCATTGCACTTTGACCAAGTAGCCTATGTCCTGTAACGTGTCTGAGAATTGAATGTTTCAAAAGCTAAAAGTGTGCATTGTGTTTTTTTCCTTTTGGTTATATTTATAAATATGGTAACACAGATTTCTGGGCTCATGGGAGGGAATGTTTGAGTGAAAGATGTAATGTGGAACAGGCAGGCTTTCTTCTGTGTACAGGATTGAAGCCAGCGCCAACCAACTGGACAGTTTCCAGATTGTATAAAAGAAAGCAGTAGGTGAGTTGAATCCCTCCAGTATGAGGCTCTTGTTGTAAACAATGTTGTCATGGCATGTGGTCTATATCTGAAGACAGAAATCTACCTGGAGTTAGATTTCATACACATTTGGGTCGATTAGGTACCGCAGTATAACTCCCCTTACCTCCAGAATGAGGAAGAGCTTCTTCCCTCAAGCAGTCAGACTGTTGAACAGCAAAACATGATGCAACTTTTTCACACTGAGCTGAAATGCACACTTTTTCTCTGCAGCTAAATTCTATATATTCTACCTCTCCTTCACAGTGAATCTAACTTATAACAATTAGTGCTCTGTTACAAGTCTACTTATGCCCTGTCTTTTGTTGTCTGTTGTCTGTCCTGTCCCTTGTCTGTCTTACATGCTCTACTTTAAGTAGTAATTGCACTTTATGTAGATCTATAATGTGTGTGCACTACATGTAGCCTGTCTGAAATGTCGTTTTTATATATTTTTAAATGTGTAACACCACTTGATCCATGGTGAAACGTTGTTTCGTCTCACTATATACAGTGTATATGGTTGAAATGACAATAAAACCCACTTGACTTAACTTGACTTGACTTGATTAGATTTGGGAATAAATATATTTTGTGTAATTTGATGTTCCCAGCAAAGAGATTTAGATTTCTTGAGAGAGAGACTACAACAAAATAAAAATAAAAAACTCAGTTTATTTGAGAGGGTAAACGTAGAGGGTTTTACTGGAGTTGTCTTAGCATCGGCACAGTAGGCTAGTTAAAATAGGGCACATTTCACTATGTGAGCTCAGCAAAGAAAGAAAAAGGGAGCCTTCATCAAATATTAAGCACTAAACTGTCAGACATGCAGTGTGACTTCCTTCATGTTTTTATTTATTCACTTTTAACCTTGTCATTACAAATACACAATTATGTGATAAAATGTTTGTGTGAATAAACGTGTATATGCATGTGTGCCTGTGAAGAATATTTGTGTGTGTGTATGTGTGTGTGTGTGTGTGTGTGTGTGTGTGTGTGTGTGTGTGTGTGTGTGTGTGTGTGTGTGTGTGTGTGTGTATGTGTGTGTGTGTGTGTGTACTATTTATGTGTGCATGTGTTAGGGTGTGCACAAGCTTGTGTATATGCCCACCACACACCTCGGCTCATGTGTGATGTACGTGTGCATTTCATTAGGAATCTGTGTGATTTAAGGCAGTCCTTGGCCGCGCTCCATCGCTACTGCAGACGTCAGCAGCCCGGCCAGCTAGCTGAGAAGGATAGGATGAGGGGGGTGAAGAGAGCAGATGGAGAGAAAGAAAGATGGAAAGTTAGATGTAGGAAGGAAAGAATAGACTGCTGACATGATGGAGAGGTTAGCAGGGACATGGATGGATGGAGAAATGAGAGAACAGAGGGAGAGATATAGTAAGGGACTGAAATAGTGAAGGATGGGCAGACCTGCAGGAAGCCAGGGAGAGAGAGAGAGAGAGAGAGAGAGAGAGAGAGAGAGAGAGAGATGTTTAAATCATATATCAAATACAGACAGAAGAAGATAAAGAAAAATATGCATCTCACATGCACTGAATTATGTGCAATTACAACGTGCACTAAGTAAACACGTAATTTTTTTTATATCTACCATTTCTACTGTGAACTGCAGGCAACTTGCATAGAAACCACGTCTCACATTGTGTTATGTGCCAGAACTCTAAAAGAACCAATTAGGAGTCATGTTGACATTGAGTTAGCTTAGCTTAGCACAAACACTGGAAACAGGGGGAATAGCTAGTCTGGCTCTGTGGTAATTAAAATGCAACCTCTCGTTTGTTTAATCTGTACAAAAAACAAAGTCTTCTTTGCTGGGACCAGCTGTCAGGCAACGGGACTCAAGGAAGTTACTGTTTTCAGTCTTTATATGAAGCAAAGCTAACCGGCTTTTCATTCCTGTACACACATAAGAACAATTAATCACCAAAATATGGCCACAAGTAACACAATACACTCACAAGAACATGAGTCCATTGAGTATTGTCTATGTGTTGGCAGTGTCAGTGAGGGCTGGGAGGTTGGGAGTAGGGACTTAAATTATTTTAGATGTATTGTGTGTGATTTTAAGGAGTTTGTTCCTGTGAAGTAGCATGTGGAACAGCAGTAGGATGATTAATATGATGCTTCCGTACAGGAGGAACATTACAGATATCATTTATGTACAATATGAACAGCTTTGGACCAAGTACTGAGCCTTGTGGAACCCCACATGTTACTTTCTTTAAATCAGATTTATCATTACCTATTTGTACATACTGCTGTCTGTTATCCAGATAGTTAAGCCATTTGTGTGCTACACCTCTTATGCCATATTTTTCTAGTTTTGTCATTAATATTGCATGATCTATAGTGTCAAATACTTTTAGGTCTATAAATACTCCTACTGTGAATTTCCTATTTTCAATTGCTGTCGATATCTCCTCTACTAATTCCATAACTGCCATTGTGGTGGATCGGTTGGATCTGAAACCATATTAGTGATCACTCAATAATGTGTGGGTTTCATTGAAGTGGTCCATTCTTAGAACAAAAAGTTTTTCTAATATCTTAGAGAACTGAGGAAGACGAGAGATGGGTCTGTAATTTGAAAAGGAGTGTATATCTCCATTTTTATAGATGGGTATGATCTTTGCTATTTTAATTTTGTTGGGAAATATGCCCGTTTGCTGAGTTGAGTTTATTGTCATGGGTGATTCTATCTGCTTTTGCGCAAAACACAAACTCTGAAGAAACCCCACCTCAGTTCTGAATGCACAACAACAACAACAACAATACTAACACCACCTCGGTAACAGCACAGTGTATTGTCCCAAGTAGTCTTGCTTTGCCAGACCCTCCTCCAAAGCGCCCTGAAGGAGGGTCTGGCTACTCCACATAGCATTCGGGGATGGGAGGAAAACGTGCTCTGGTTTAATGCCATTTCTTTAAACCAATCAGAATCGTCTTGGACGGTGCTAAACTCCGCACAAAGCTACTGCAAAATAGTTGTGCAAGAAAAGAACTCAGATTGTACAGATAGTCTAGCTAGCTGTCTCAATTTACCATGCAGAGACATGAGGAGCAGTTAAACCATAGTCTTCATAAATCTACCGAATTGGAACGCAAAGGATATAGACCAAGTCCTAAGTGAACTCTGCCGAACACACACACACTCTCACACAATCTTCTAAAATGAATCAGTGATATAAGTGTCCTCCACAGGCAAACAGGTATGTATGGGCTGACATTTGAAAGCGTAGCACTGTAACACCGTGTGACACGTTGAGGAGTCAGAGACAGCAATGAGCCAGCTAAATCCCCAGCAGGAAGGCAGTCTTTATTGAAGCCAATAGCTGGGCTGTCTCAGGAGAAAAGCTGTTATTAGCATATCCCTGCAGGGGTCTCTGCTACAGGTAGCTCAAGGGAAGAGAGGAGGGAGGAAGAGGAGAACACTGAGTTGGAAATTTGAAGAGCAGCTTGGTTGTGGTTACAATGATGCAGGTGACGACAATGATAGTGACGGTGATAATGGTATGAACCAAGTGTTTGTCTAGATGACTATGGTGACTATAATGACGTTACCAAGCAGTGATAATTATGAAGTAATGCTGATTGCTGGTTGACATGGAGCAGGAGAAGTTCAGTGAGAATCCACTGTGCTTTGGAGTTGGTTTAACACTGAATATTGTGGGGAGAAATTAGCTTTATTTGAGCTTTTGCACGCATTTGATGACTGGTCATTACAATTATATTATGCGTGACCCCCCCGTCCCTCGCAGTGATTACACAGTTATCAGATAGTGCACACAAGTGTGCTTCAAAAAGCAATTGCTGATCAGTAAAACTAAATCACTTTAGACTCTGCAATGTAACATCTTCTCTCTGTCATCTCACTTTTAGACTGGACTTGAGAATGTAAATGCTGTTGTCAAGCCAGAGATGAAAATATAACGTTGTCCCTAAGCCATAAGTTGTTGGGTTTTTCCTCCCACCCTGCAATTGAAGCTCCAGTCGTATTCATAGTGGCTTGACAGCCACACACAATAGACGTGGTAATGGCTGGGTACATTCTGACGCACACACACTCGCTCACAAAATAGAAACGTATACAGACTTACAATGAGACCACAGGCGTTCAGTGTACCACAACATAAAGATCATCATTTAAACTCTGCCTTCCACCCAACAGGAAACTGCAGACACTGATTATATGCTATTTGTTGTGTTGTGTATGTGCTTTGTGTGTGCGTGTGTGTGTGTGTGTGTGTGTGTGTGCGTGTGTGTGTGTGTGTGACCAGAGAATACTTTTATAGATTACATTTCTGAAGTTAACAAATCAAAACATTTGATTTTACTACCTGTTCTCCATCAATTCCCATATCACCAACATATATATTTAAAGGGGCACTCCAGCAATGTAGTATTGCACCTCCATAAAGTTAAAAAAACTTGCAAGAGACAAATAAAAAAAGAATGGTAAATATCAAAGCAGCGAAGGCTGAGCCTGATTTTAGTTCTGGGTATGGATTGAGTGGATCACATCCTCCCTGCCTGGTAAACACCCACATCTTTCAAGTGCCATGTTGGCCCCCCCAGAGCCACAGAAGAATGATATGTAGTACTCCCTGTGACTAGTGAACTGATACTTATGTGTAAAATCAGTTAAGTGCCCTTTTCATATCATAATTATATACTCACATAGGGCAAGTGGTAAGTGTTGTCACCTGTAGAGCGAGTCTTTTTGTGTGGAGCTCATAATACTCTATATGTCTTGTTTTACCTTCTAAATGTAATCAGTCTGATCAATCATTCCTAAGAAAGTGTTTTCATAAGCACAAAATAATACGTTTTATAAGCAGTCCTTTACCAATACGGTCTGCATGTTCAACGCTGTGTTAACGAACATTATTGGTCCTCTGTGCTATCACACTGAAACTGTTTTATTAAAATATACCACTGGAGTTATTGAGCAGAAGATGAGCCTTCTGTTTATGTCTCCCAAAATGATAACATCACCTATTCAAGATGGTTCCCTTGAGAAACATGCAGCACTCAGAAAAAAGTAAGAGAGTGCCCGTAAATGACAAGAGTTGGGAGTCTTCCTGGAAAAGTATCTTTACTAAACTCGATTTCAGAGCATGTGCAGAATGAGATGTGATTAAAATACAGTCATTGTGAGGACTGCTTTTATAAATTATAAACCAATGTTGACATGACATTCATTTTTCACAAGTTTATTCTGATTGAGTGATTTACATGAGACATTTTGACTCTGATTAGATGTTTAATATCTATTCTGATCATTAGTGAAACAAAAAGCTCCATGTAAACACAGCTAATGAGGCAAACTGAGCTTTTCCCCCCACAAATTCTTGGTCTCTCCAGTATAATTAGAGAAGGTATGTGGGGATTCTTCAATTCATATTCCTCTCTAACTTTTTAAGCAGGAATGAGGTATTACAGTTGTTTGCCATCAAAATGTGATTATCTGCTTTAAAAGCCCCAATAGCATATATATTTAAAAATCACATTTTATTTAATATTTCATTACTGTATTCCAGGATTAAGGATTGTGGGACTTCTACTAGTCACTGTTATAACCTTATGCAGCAAATAATTGAGTTAGAGAAGCTGCATGTTTTTCATATGAAGAAATTAAATCCCATTTGGAATAAAGCTCATTATATTAGGTGGAGGGATATGAGTACCAGACAAGAGTAACATTTTACTGATACCCAGTTCCTGTTCCACTAATAGAAGCTGTACAGAGTGCTGTCACATGGTTGAAACTCAGCTTGAAACATTTATTTCCATCAGTATGGGATATCTCAGTGCCTGGCTGATATTTAAAGTTGACATCTGATGAAGCTGTTGACACATTCAGCTAATGCAACAGCACAGTAAGGGCTTGAACCTTTTCTGCCCCATACTATTATAGTTATTGATCAGTGATTACAGGCAAACTATTTATGGCACTGTGAAATTAATCATTTACATTTTTTCTTTACGGTATATTAAAAATAGGCTTGTAGGCTTTTTACCATTATGTCTGCTGCTTGTTACCCCAAACAGCAAAAGCCGTCAGATGGGAATCCCCAGCCAAAAGTGAGGCTTCCTGATAAAATGCAGATCTATTTGGTGTAATGAGGTTTGAGAGCCTTAGGCCTCACTCACAGAGGGGTATTGATTTGAGTCAATATTGAGTCAATTTGACTCTGAGAATATAAATCTTGATTATAGATGTTGTTGTGGCCAAGTGGTTTAGGTACTCGACTAGCAATCCTTTGGGGTTTTCACTCTTCTGCTTCTGATTCTGCAGACAAAAAAAAATCTTTGGACTGACCCAGGCTAACTGTTTCCCTCTGTTTCCACTTGTTGTGCTAAGCTAATATGTGTAGCAAAGAGCTGTGGTTAGCTGAGTGACACTGAGCTTGTAAACGTTTGTACACAATCTCGTTCTCTCTGTTTATTCCCACTCCAGTTCAACTATATATCTCTTGTCTTTTACAGTGGAAGTAAATGCAGTCCAGCAGAGGTGTTGGTTTGAAAGTGTGAAAGCATTTGAAAGCCACAACTTTGGTTTCCCGATGTGGCTTGACTGTGTTGTTCAGCCCTTATACTCTCTTTTTTATTTCCCCTCACCCCTTACGTCCTTCCCACTGACCATATGTTTGTCCATATAGGAGTGAAATAGATATAGTGCACCAACCAAACTATACTAAGAGGACATTTGATGCAGTGTGCTAAGAATAAGGACATGAGTCAACAGCACTGTTCCTAATGTGACGGGACAGGCACTAACACATTTCAATGGAGACCAGATAAAAGTTGGTCATGAGGGAGGCTTTACATATCAGTACCTGTGTACCTGTTTATTTAATAAAATTATTTTGTGTATAAAGTCAGATATGATTTATTTATTTATTATTTATGAGTCCCCTAAAAGGTGATTACGATTTCCATTTGTTTAGTTTGAACAACTCACGTGCCAAGAGGATTGCTGAAGTGTCTTGGGAGAATGAAAATAAGAAAGCAAATAAGAAAGTATCACCCTAACTTGTAACTTGAGTCGTCACCTGATCTCCTCTTTCCAAAGCTGTCTTAAAAGCCCAAGCTGGGCTTACTTGTGATCTTTGAGAAAGCAACCTCTGTGTCTGCTGCAGATTTCATGAGGCATTGCACAGCATTCTCTTAAAACAGCAGGTAAGGCTCATCTGAGACCATCCACACACACACTGGAGCTCCACTCCAACCACTTTCTCTTAAGGCTCTGACACACCTGACGGCCGACCTTCGGCAGAAAAGGAAGTCGGGCTGACTGCTTCCCCGAGTTGGTCAAAAAAGTGCCTCGGAACACACCGAAGCAACGCCGACTTGAGCGTACATTCTGCACGTGCGCGAGACGTAATACGTCTCCATAACAACAGGCGGCGCTAATCTGTATTGTCACCCAAAAAATGAAAACCGGCAGCTGATTGGACGAACGCGTCACGTGGGTCTGCCTTCTCTGGAATTTCAAAACCAGACCATCATGGCAGCTCGTTCGGAATACAATCTCATATTTTTCGAAAATAGTTCAAGAAACGTGTTTCTGAAAACATTTTAAGCAGGAAATAGGCCATGCAGTTGCTGAATCTGTCCTCATTTCAGATCGACAAAGGTCAGTTTAACAGATTTTTTGTATTTTGAGAGGCTCAGTCATGCTCATCCCGCTTGTCATTTCCGGGTTAGCACTCAACCAATCAGATTGGTCATTGAGTCCGACTGCCCGCCCTCCGACCCAGCAAGTCAGGTCGGCCAAAATGAAGGCCGATGGCCCCTCCGACAGGCCGATAATCGGGTTGGTGTGTCAGGGCCTTTAGCTCCTCCCTCCAGTTCAGGTCTCCTTTTCCAGATACTGATAGGTCAGCAGAGTCTATGTTCCACTAAAGATAGTAACACACAAATCACCAGCTATCTTATTGTCAGAGAGGGTGAAATACTGGCCTGGGGTATAAAAAGATACAGGACAGGGTTTGGCTTGCTTCTGATTTTCACATACAATACACAGCAAACAGGTGGACAAAGGTGCGTACACACACACAGGAATGCTCCTAAGCACACAACAACCCACAAACACACAGACATACAAACACTCATAAACAACATTTTCTCTCTCTCTCTTTTATTTTGTTTTAGCCAGTCTCCCTCTCACACTCTCTCTCTGTCTCTTGTGTGTCCATTCTCACTTTACTTTTATTCTGTCACTCCTCTGTGGTCAGGATAAGTTTAAGTTTTGGGTTGATGCCTGAGAGAAATCTAAGGGAATAAATGTAAGCAGCGTCCTCCCTGTAGGTGGGCTGTTGGACATAATTAGTCTTCTACACACACACACACACACACACACACACACACACACACACACACACACACACACACACACACACACACACACACACACACACACACACTAGCAAAGATTAATCAATTAGCTGTCAATTATTAAATTAATCATCAACTACTTTGATAATCGATTAATCGGTTTCAGCTCTTATGATATGGCAATCTGCCTTTCTCACGTCAGTCCTGATTTCGGTCTGAATCCTCACGAACACAGCACACAGAGCACATAAAGGGGCTTCAGAAAAATAAGCTGGTTTCCACTGCTTGACTTGTTATATTTGGATGTATGCTCAAGGTTATGCTGTGGTTTCTCTCTGTGTTGTCACTCGAAACACCTTGGGTGTTAACCAATTATGTAATAAGATGAAAAATACCCTAGCCTTACCCTAACCCTAATACCAGCCATAGCATGGAGAGAAAACATGCATCTAAACATGATATTTAGCTTGTTGCCTTAACCTTAATTTCTCTCAATAACCTTGTTTCTCCTGTACGTGTAGTCGATGACTCACTAACATTGCATCTGCTATCACATCAATCTTTTCCCCAGCTATACCAATCAGATTTTGGGCCGCTTTCATGCCATCTCTCATTCTCTCTCTCTCTCTCTCTCTCTCTCTCTCTCTCTCTCTCTCTCTCTCTCTCTTTCTCTCTGATGACATGCTGTGCCAAGTCTAAGTGATTCAGCTGACTCACAAGCAGTGTGGGTTGCCAACTACCACCCTCCTCATTTCAACAGACATACCCGAACACAGAGATAGAATACAGAACAAGGCAGAGAAAAGCACTGAAAAGATGGACGAAATATATATTCCTATTACACTTCATTTAAATTCCTGTTTTAGACCACCAATGACTCAGTATGAAACTATTCAAAGGATTTATATTAATATACAATTCACTCACAAAGTATTTCTCTTTCCTCTCTCTATGCATCTGTTTTCCTACTGAAACTGCAGTCTGGCAGAAATGGCTACATATAATAATTTGCTCCCCAGAGAGTACCAGACTGAGTCACTCCTTCAATTACAACAGTTGGAAAGTAAACACAGGAGCACATAAAGGTAGGAAGAGAGCTCCCCTGGGGTGAACCACTGCCCCCTTTTTACACAAAGACACACATATCACACAAGAACACACAAACTATACCTGTACTCATTCCATATAAGAGAGACCCACTTCTGCCAGTGAGAAACAGGGTCACCTTACAAGTTAGCCTTCTGTATTCCAGCAATTATAACTGTTTTGTTAAGCAAAACATCTTGCAGTTTTTTTATTTGCATGAAAGGTGATGTGCTTTTTAATGGCCCAGATAACTTTCTTAGGGTGTGTAAATAGTGGTTACAATAGTTGTAGTGAGATGTATAATATGTAGTCTTATGATGAATACGTACCAGGGGAAATGAAGGGTGTGCATGCTGTATTTAGCTAATGCCCTAGTATCAAGTACAGACCAAGCCATGGGACACTGGTCGCTAGGCCTCATTAGCTCCAAGGGACAAGGTTGTCACCCTAACAACACACACACACACACACACACACACACACACACACACACACACACACACACACACACACACACACACACACACGTACAATCCACGTGACACACACACACCTAAGCATGTGCGTGAAGTCACGTGGATTGTACGTGTGTGTGTGTGTGTGTGTGTGTGTGTGTGTGTGAACGTGGATATTAATCATCTGTATTGTGCAGAAGCGGTCATTTAGTCTGAGGTGACCCAAGGTTATCTGGTCTCCTCTGCTGTGGTAGGCCCACTTCAGCGCCACACCTTTACGCACATAACACACACACACACACACGTATACAGACACACACACACACACACACACACACATATATGCAGATAAGACCACACATTGCAAACTCCATGCACTTAACTATCCAGCTCAGCTTGACAGACTCAGGCAACCCACAAACTGGAAGCTTACCATCGCACCCATACCAGTCCTAAACTTCACCACCCCTGATCCACCCAAACCTCCACCACTCCCCCGCCCCAAACGGCCACCCCACCCTCTCGGTTTATAATCAGAGTTGCCGAGCTAAGCAGAGTGAAAGCACAGGAAAGACAGTGGGGGCCTGGTGCTCGTCCCCCATTCAGCGCAGTCGGGGGCCGACCCGGGCCCCGAAAGCTCAGATTACAGGCCACATAATGAGAGGCCTGGCTCAGCAGGCTCTGCCTCTCTCTCTCTCTCTCTCTCTCTCTCTCTCTCTCTCTCTCTCTCTCACACACACACACACACACACACACACACACACACACACAGACCCACTGTGGCATTATTGCTGAAGTCCTGTTCTGTTCTTCTCTCTGGTTACTACACTGATAACTGCCAGCACAGCTGCTTTACATGTCACTGGATTGCCAAGGGAAATAGACACAAACCTGGTATGAGAGGTTTTTTTTTTTAAACGTGTGAGAGTCTGGCACTTAATACTCAGACCATTTCCACTCCAATGTGGATACATTGCAAACATTGTTTGTTTTAGTTTTTCCCCTCAATCCACACTTATCCAGTATTTTCCACTTGTGACGAACAAAGCTTTTCAAAAATACTATCTCAGTTACTTTTTATTTTATTTTATTTTTTATATAGCCAATAACACAGTACAGGTGTTGATGTTTGACATAGTCTTTTACATTACATGTAATTTAGCTGACACTTTTATCCAAAGCGACTTTCAATTGCTATATATGTCAGAGGTCGCACGCCTCTGGAGCAACTAGGGGTTAAGTGTCTTGCTCAGGGACACATTGGTTGATGTATCGCAGTGGGAATTGACCCCAGATCTCCCACATGAAAGGCATGTGTCATATCCACTGTGCCATCACCACTCCAGTCTTCACTGTCATGAGTATAAAATTTTGATTTGATCGAGGGTCTCAGTGTAGTTGCCCAGGAGCTACTGTTCTCCATGGTTAGCAGGTAGCTATTAGGTCAATAATTTGAGCTAAAAGCACACCTTAACTGCGTGATTGGCTTTGAGATAAGCATAATATCCCCAAAGGGGGAATAAAAAAATAAGAATAGAAATAAAAAACTATAAATGTAGTCAAAACTACAAGGCAAGCAATATACAAACAGGACAGTACCCTCAACCAGTGTACATGGTGATGTGGACATGAGTGTCCACAATTTGTATTAGATGTAGCGTTATTTCACTGTATACATGAAAAATGTGACCTGCTGATGGTGCTAGAAGAAAATACAATTTATCCACTAAGTCAATAGGAATCATTCTCTGGAGACCATGAATGTACAAAATTGCATGGCAATTTATACAATAGTTGTTGAGATATTTCAACCAGGAACAATGACAGACCAACAATGCCATTGATCCCCACCCAACGATTATTAGTTCAGTTTGCTTTATATGTTAAAAATGAGTCCACTACAGCTCACAGTGACACAACACTAAAACACAAAGATAAAACTAAACGCAATGTGAATTAAGCTAGAGTGAACAGTTTGTCCCCTTTGAACCCCGGTGGTGAGGTCCTTACTAAACCATACTGAAACATGGCCTTTTCTGGAAGCTCAGCGTGTGGAGTGCTGGGACAAAGCCTGGCTCCTTCACAAAACACACACACACACACACACACACACACACACACACACACACACACACACACACACACACACACACACACATATCCTTTCAGCACACAACTCACGGCCTACTCACTCACATGCCATGTGGGCCAGCATTGTGTTTATTGCTCCGTGCTTTCGTAGCACCAAGGCCATTAGCATTGTGAAAAGCTGGATATGAACACAGTGAGCTTGTGTGAGTGTCTTTAGTGTGTCGGTGCTTCAGCGTGTGTGCTTATATGTGCCAAGGGGCATGAGCTTGTGTTTGTAAATAGAATAATATTGCATTTCAGCGGATGTGTTGTTTTTTTTCAAACTTCCATGTGCTTTCCCTCAGGAGCATGTGTGTGTTTGTGTATATGTCCGTGTATCAAAAGGAGTAAGTGAGGTCACAGACTTTCGCTACAAAGGCTCCCAGCCCAAGGTCTACTAGAGTACAAGCAGCCTTTGTAAAGGCCATGTGTGGACTGCTCTGTGCTGCATTACAATGGATCTGAGAGAGAGAGAGAGGGAGAGAGAGAGAGAGAGAGAGAGAGAGAGAGAGAGAGAGAGAGAGAGAGAGAGAGAGAGAGAGAGGCTCTAACAACTTGTATTGATTAGCAGGAAAGGGTTCCACCTAATGCCCCATCCACTGTTACTGCTGCCAACAAGAAAACAACCGCACCTAAAGGATATCTACCTTTATCTGTCTTTTGGAAAAATGTTTTTCTTTTAACTCCACTCCATGTGACATGTCTTATATATATATATATATAATATGAGTAGGTGAATGTATAGTTGTATGTGCCTGCCTTGTCTTGTTGTCCATTTCAACCACGCCACAGGAGAGGAAATGTCAAGCTTCATACAGAGCAGGAGATATAAACAGAGCCCAGTCAGGGCTTTGCTCACAGCTGTTCCATACACTCACACATGTTATGATATAACCAGCCCCAGATGGTCGCTCCAGGGGGACTGGTCCTCATTTATTGATAGGACAAAGCTACCATAAGTCAGACTTAGGGTAACTGTGTGAATGCAAATAGTGCAGCAGGGTCATTTTTATGCCAGTGATTTAACAGGGGTGAGTGAGTATGTATCACAATAAAGCTTTGTTGGTGTGCTGGGGAGGTGGGGTGAAGGTGGCAGGAGCCCAAGAATATTGCACCGTGGGTTGAAAGACATGGTGTTTGTGTGTGAGTGTGTGTGTTTATGTGTTTCAGAGATTATTGTGAGGGGCAGGTGAGGGTGAGCAAGTGGACTAATCTATTTGAGGCTGTGCATGTGTGTGATTGATGTCATCCTGCATTTTGTTCTATTACATAACAAGTATCCTGTGAATGTGTGTGGTGATAAAGGTTAGCCACCCCTCTCTCTCTTTCAATTTTAACAGCAGTCTGATAGACGGACTGACTCACCAACCCATTAATACACTCTGCACTTGTCACTATGGGCCAAACACACAAATGGCTGGGGAAAAGAAATTGCAAGAATATTCCTACTATAATCAAGTAAATTACTGAATCATTCTAAAAAAAGTAGAGTTTGATACCAGCAAACACCACCAGCAGTAGGTGTTCACGTGAGAGCTTGGTTGTTTATTTCTGCACTTTGGATGTGGCTATTCCAAAAATACTAAATATTAAAATATTAAATAAATACTTACTTAGGGAAAACATTATGAGGTCAAGTATACCTGTAAATGACTTAGATGAAGCCAAACGATTTCCACTGTACTGCTTGCTGTTTCTATGACATACACAACTTTTATGTTAATTTATGTTAAGTTCAAAAAACTTCAAGAACAAAGTAAAGTTCCAAAAGCTTTTGACTCAACAACAAAATATCTTCTAATAAATCTTAAAAACTATATATGTACAGTTATATATATGTGTGTGTGTGTGTGTGTGTGTGTGTGTGTGTGTGTGTTTAGACTATTATAAGACACAAATGTGCTGTGCTCAGAAGTTCTCTGCTGTTGAGAAACGAAGGTCGTCTTGTCATGGCTGGTCATTTCATACTTGTCTTGGTGGACAAAAACAATTAAGTCTATTCAAAGCAAGCCGGTCCGCAGTTGTTAAGAAAAAATATTTGTTCCCTCTTCTCTTATCTGTGTTTTAGCTATCAAGTTGAAGGTAAACAGCAAAGCTGCTGCAATATTTTCAGCTCCTGTTTTGTCCCAAGGCAACATATTGAGCAGATGAAGGGGATAATCGTAGACGCTGCATGCGAGTGCCTATGCATGTGTTTGTGCACGTTTCTGTGGCTGTGTGGTTTGTTTGACAGAGTAAGAAGTGGCAGCTCTGGCAGACGACAGCACAAGCCATCTGCTGCACACCTCATAAGTGTTATACAAAAAACACAAATCACAAACCTAAGAAAACATTTATATTTAAGTCTTAACACCTGTAACAACACATTGTTACTTCCTGTTTGTTTCTCATTTATTTCCTCTTACTTCGAACCGCCTTACTACTACCGCTCCAAATGAACACCCAGGTGATTGAATGCCATCGTTTTTACACTTTAAAATTGATTGTAGCTGGAGGTGGAAACTAATGGCTGTTCAGGAAGACGATTTAGGCTCTGAACAAACATCAAAAAAGATATTAGAACTGACGAATGCCATATGGGAGAATGGCTCTGGCACCATCAAGGACAAAATCATGTTACCTGGTAACTGTAGTACTGTACACATCAGAGGACACAAATACACACAACCCAATTTAAAAAGCATGGTAGTCAAATGTGTAATGGGATTTTATGTGAGGTAATGAGTCACAATATCTGACTATAAAATGAGTTTATGTTCAGTGGGATTGTAGGTTATAATAGAGATATTTCAGAGCTTGATGGTACTCTCCATAGCGCAGTATATTTATCAGGTAGACTCATGTAAGACAGTAAGCATGGAGGGAAGTTGTTTCTCTTAGAATCAAGCAAGGCTATTTCATCAAAATGCAGTGAATGATCGGTGGAACGTGCAATGTGATTATTTTTATTTGTTGGTAAGAGCAGAGATTGAGATCAACACGTGAACACTGACTGAAAGGCGTGACATCCCTGCAGATACATGGTATTCATCATGCAGTCATGTTACAGTATGCAGACAACTTGACAAGGCAATAAATGAAAGGACGTTTGTCATCTGTCATCGTTCATAACTGAAAGATTTCTCATCCCTTGAGATCTCTAATGAATTAAACCACAAACTTTTTTCACCCTGTCCTCAAACTGGAGCTCCAGTTGTCATGGCAACAGATCAGGCGCAACGTCCTTGGGCAAACTTTCGATGTGATTCCCCTCTGGCCTGCTGCGGTCTCTTCAAGCAGCTCATTAATGGTCACTTGGCAGGTGCCGTCCACTTTGGGACATCATTAAGAACTGTCAACCTCACTCCATCCCTCAGTGGTACAGAACTACACTCTCTATTGGTCTTACCTTATTATTTTATTCCAATCTGCAGCGTCTGTTGTAGTCAGGACCACCTAAACCGAGACCAAGTCGTCACCAAGACCAGAGTGTATTGAGACAGAGACAAGACCAAGACCAGACCAGTGCGCGTCCCACGCTGCATGACACGATAAAATGTGGAAAACGCCAACCATAGGCACTCCTAAAATTGATCTGAAAGGTCCACATTCTCATAAAAAACACCCACAGAAAACAAATGAACTCCTTATAGTTTAGGTATAGCCAGATTTTATTACCGACGATTTGGCTGACAGCCAGAGTTTCTTCTCCTGCCTCCCACGTTCACTTTCTTGGGAGTGCGTGTTAAGGGGGTGGGGAGAGGGGGTTAACAGTTAACACATTTCAAATTAGAAATGAGTCAAATTACTGGTTGCATTTGAAGCAGGGCGTTTTACATCCAATCACAGTAATGATGTTAACACATAAAGCAGACAATGCACAGAGACAATTCAGTGATATCCCTGCAGTTGTGATGTTGAAAGGTCTTGAAATAAAATGCAGAGTCCTCTTTAACTGACACCAAGACAAGACCGAGTAAAAATGCGATTGATTCCGAGACGAGACCTTTCAAAAATGATCTTGAGACCGGTCTCGAGTACTACAACACTGCCAATCTGGCTTTTTTCTTCTCTCTTTCCCTCTATGCATTTTAAATGCGGCCTTTTTGATTTGCTCAGTGTCTCAGTTTCTCTCACCCCACACATGTGCACTCGCTCCTTCTGAGCTTGTGGTCAGAGGTCAAGTGTCATGTGATTTGGATGTTGACTATACACTGACATGCTGCCTATGCTGCTCAGGACGAAAACATGACGGCATTGAATCTGCCAAACATAAATGCACACACACACACACACACACACACACACACACACACACACACACACACACACACACAGCAGTCCCCTCCCTCACCAAACTTCTTCAGTGCAGTCTATCACACATATACCCGAGACACAAGCCTTGATTAGATGTGAGCTGCACATGAGGATTTCGGCTGTAGCCAGCTTAGAGGCATTTGTCTCGCAGCCAACACAGACATGTAAAGTAAACACACACATATGCCTCACAAAGGCCAATCTGTAGAAAAAGTAATTTATCTTCCTTTTTACCTGTTGATTACTAATCATCACCTCTCTAAACAAATCTGAAAGGACAAATTATTCAACCATGCAGCCCAGCTTCCCTTCCACGCATCCGCTTTTATGTTCAAACAAGTCCTCTGCTCTCTTTCCGTGAGAAATGTTTTTGATTCATATGGTAATACAGCAGAGAGAAAAATAGGTTCATGGCTTTCCTGTCATTCAAACAGAGATGGAGCCTTTCCATGACAAACAATACAAGTATTGATTAATATTCATACTCTCTCATGGAGGGGAGGCACAAACTGTAGAGAAAGGGAACTGATTGCAATCCAAAAATAGTTAGGCTGCAACTTCTATCTCGTTCTCTCTGTGACAGGCCCAGGCATTTCCTTCCATTTCAAGTAGTGAACACTTATGTAATGCTTCTCTTGAAATAAGACACCAAAGCCTTATGATATGCTTTAAGGTGTGTGAAACTGTGTGCTGGAAAGAAGCAACCCTGTTTTTCCATGTAAATCAATATTCTCTGTAAACTGTAGCTCAATGTAGCATTAAACCCCAAAGGACTCTCACTTCCGAGATTAACCAAAGGTCACACCATGATCAACAGTGCTTCAGTCATAATTTAAAGTTAGTCAGTAAGTAATCAGTAAATTGATTGTAAACTGTGTACAATTCCATAGATTGTATCTATTCATGGAATAGTCTTTCAGGGACAATGACTTACCAAGGAAACTATCTGACGTGCATATTTCTCAAACACCCCATGCCTCCCCTAGCCTGGTCCTACCAGACTCTCGTACATTTCATTTGTACAGAGAGTCTGGCCACTCTCCATTGACAAGTGTTAACTTCCTTGAAGGCGGGTACTCTGTTGAAGTTTAAAACTATTGGATCTGCCCAGAGCCACTCTGGATCTGCCATAACCAATCGCTAACGTTTGGTCGTGACGTATGTCATGCGCATGTGCAACAAGAGGGGAGACCGACAACAACTATCGGCTTGTATTTAGCATTAGCATCGCTAGCGTTAGCCTTAGCCAACTCCTTCACCACTAACGGAGCGAGCTGGAAAATCAAACTTTTCCCGAACCCCGTGGGGAGGAGGGCCACAACATCATGGCCACCAACAAAACTCAGCAAAGATTGTTCTTGCTCGGGCTTTAACTTCTGGATATTCGGCAGCGTTGCTGCCACAACGGACCGAATGGCTTCGCTCGCATCTTTCTAGTGCACGTCCTCAACGTCATCGTTCTCAGCCACTCCCTCTGTTTGCTGATTGGACCTACAAATATTTGACCCAGACGGCGTACTGAAGGGAAATGAAAATTGAGCGGAAGTAAGTAAGTAAGTAGGAGGGCGGAGCCAGGCTATGCCCCCCCCCCCTTCCCCCATGTGCTAAACTGGGGTCTCAGTGACTGAGTTGTTCCTGCAAAATTACTTAGATGCTACAAATGCTAAGATGGTAACAAACATGGGATAGTTGGAGATAACTACCTCCTTCCCTCCCACTGCACAGAGGTTTGTGTTGAAATTGAAGTTTATTTTGAAGGCACCAAAATAATTGAAATGAATTGAATAAAGTTAATCAATGAGGGCATTTTACCTCCATTCCTATCACCCCACTAAAAAAACATGACTGCCCCTTAAGTTTTGACACATTCAGTACCATTGCTTCTCAGTCTAAATTATTCTGTCTGTGCTTGTCTCCATAAATAATAACTGACGTTAGATCAACAACTCAGAGATCAAACAAACTATCGTTCTCAGTCTTCAACTCATTATGATAGACAGTAGTCTAGCACTCCCTCCAGTGTCTGCAGAGCTTTATAGCATTTCAGCAGACTTGCTTCTGTTGGCCCCTCCGGTGCCACAGCAACAGGGAAGTGAAGTCATTGTGGCCGTAAGCAGAACAAACGCTATTTACAGTGACTGTATAGCCATGTGGTCTGTGTCAATAAGGAAAGGCCTGGTATATTTCTACATGAACAAAAACAGGCTGACTTCTGGTTGGAATTTATCTAGTGCGAGTTCAGACAATTAATGGATGACATTTGAATCCATTTGGGTGATTGCAAAGTGATAATTCTGGGCTATAAGGTCTGTGTGTATCACATACAATACACATTATGGCTATGCTATTTAAATATATAATGTTAGCAAAGTATTGGCCAACAAAAAATCTGATGCTTTCACAATGTAACTATATATCAAATGCCATCTGGTGTTGGGACTATTTAACCATGACTATTGCATTGTTTAATTACTTATTGGAGAGTATTAACAGTGATTTCATTACATTCAACTTTTGAACAATACAGCAAGTTTTGTATAGATAAAAGAGGTGAAGATGTACATTTATGTAATTTCAGTCAATTATAAGTTGTTCTTTCTTATTAGAATTAGAAGTATCCATACCTAGTTTACGATATGGAGTTTTGTGATAAGATATTATCGAAACATACACACAACCATTGTCATTAAAATACTTAAAATTGAGTAACATAGCAATAATTATTTAATGACTGTACCATTTTTGCTTTACATCATAACACCGGAGTTGAGAACCGAGGGGAACTGATACAATAAACAAATAGATGTGGGAAGCACATTGGGATGATTGGAAGAGCACCCAAACACTGGAGGAGACTATTGACAAAAAGCGTATTCATCCAAGTGATGAAGGCTGAGAAAGAAAATATTTTGACATAAATTCTTGGAGACATTTTCTGCAAACAAGCACATTTCAGAAGATGTCAGTAATGACATGGTTAAAGCATTCCGCCTAACTAAATAAAAGCAATATTGCTAACACAGCGCAGATGTAAGGTCTTGAGCATTCACAAGGCTATTACAGGGTCACTTAAGAAAAGTCCCACTGGGCCTAATTACAGCAAGATTTCAGACTCTGTGTGTGAATACTGTATGTTTGTCCGTAGGCATGTGTGTGTGTGTGTGTACTGGCTCTTTGTATCTGAATGAAAACAGGACAAGACACAGCATCATGCTTGGTGTGCACGGACCCCACGAGTATGCTACGTATTCACATGAGCGTGTGTGTGTGTCCCAAGTCCCCAGAAACAGTGCTGGGCTGTGCTGCCATTTTGTCATAGTGGCCACAGTCAGAATGGCAGGTCACTTGATGCCCCGGCCGGGACCCATAATAATATTTTGCAATACAATATCAATTACATGGAATTTGTTTTATATAATTTTCACATTACATCTTAATAACTTAAAAACATAATTACATTGCTTTACTAATTACTCAACAGCAAATGTAATTAGTTACTTATCACTTTACTTTTGTAAAAGCTCCATCAAATGGGCCTTTTAAACATCTTCAAAACCTCAATAGCCACATGTTACATCTGCAGTGTTTAACATGTGTAGAAAAAGAAAACAAGATGTTGTAGTTTAACAAGCAGCCAGCCTCCAGTTTGGAGGTATTTAATGCCCATCAACAATTAGCTTAACATTAGCCCCAGTGACTGCATAAGGTCCCGTCCTCGCACATCATCCAACACTCAACTAAAGCAGATGATTCTTGCATAATGGCATTATCAATGGCTAATGTTAGAAAGCCAGCTAAGAAGACACAACATGTAAATTAGACAACTTTGAAGTTACTGGGAGTCTCTTTTCTCCACTTTTGGTGCCAGCTAACCGCCTCCCGTCTTCCAGCCCCTGCACCATGCTAGCAAATACCAGATAAGTCTGAACGCACAGAGACCAAACTAATATCAACACTCAATCAAACTCCTAGTAAGACGGTAGACCACATTTTTTAATAATGTAATGTTAATTTCTTACGCTACTTGTTGAAAAGAAAATCACACATTACTGTAACTGTTTCTGCCCAACACTGGTAATGGAGTAGTGTGAGCGTGTGTGTTTGTTTGTTGTGTGCGCTAACATACATCAAAAGCCTGTTAAAAAATGAGACGATCATAATGAGCTCATTTGCAAGCAACTTTAACAGTGAAACTTTTGAAATGAGGACTTCTCCCTCTCCCTCATACTGTCCCCTTTGTCTGATAACATCATCCCATTCATTATAGAACAAACGCCAGTGTCTCTTATAACTCATATGTCCTTCCCTTCATCTCCCAGAGGATTCTCTTTTTTTCTTCAACACATCTAGTTGCAGATCAATAAGATTAGTCAACAGTAGACTGATATTTCCTGTTACACTCCTGACAGCAGCTGATCTCTGCTTCCATTTTGCGGGTCACACTAGGGCAACTGTCCTCATCCCAAAACAGAAACAATGTAAAATCCCTGAGTGACTCTTTGATGTTGGTTTGGGATTAGAACATTTTGTCCCAAGCATCCCTTTATCCCCAACCCCACCCCCTCCCCCTCCCTCTCCCTGTCTCTTTTTTGGCCACTCCCCGTCCTCTTTCTCATGCTGTGTCACTTCTGTTTGGATTTTCTGTTTTCTGTGTATCTCTGTAATTCTCATTTATGAAGAAGCATTGAGTGTAACTGGAACTAAAACTGATTTTTGTCTCTTTTTTTCTCAAAGAGTGTCTACCTCTGCTCATGCAGGCTAAACCCGACAATTTTGTATCTGCATTGTCTCTGAATTTCTGGCCAAATTCAAACTGATTTGTCCGTACACAGAAGAAACAGACAAGGAGTGTGTGTGTGTGTGTGTGTGTGTGTGTGTGTGTGTGTGTGCGTGCGTGCGTGCGTGTGTGTGTGTGTGCGTGCGTGTGTGCATAATGCATTTGTGTGTGTGCATGTATCAGCGAGTGTTATATGACATAAATCAACAACAGGCTGGTGGTGTGACATCTCATTAAAGAGACAGTCTGCCTGACTACATTGGCAGCACATCTGAATTTTACAAACCGAAAGCCTCAGGCATAGCTTTTTTGGGGAAAGAAGTACTTACAGTGCATTGTTATAAAACAATGCATACAGGTCCCCTGTGTGTTTATGTGTTAGGATGTGTGCACATATGCCAATGTGTGTCATGGTAGATGATGGCTAGCAGACTTTGGCTAGTTTCTAACCATATTTTACGATCTATGTAAGAAAATACACGTACAGTAAATGGTAATGAAGTAGATGTAAAAGTTGTGCTGAGTGATGAAGTCAGGTTTTTATTATGACAGCTTATTTTACTGGCCGTTTGTAACTATGAACCAAAATCTCAGGATCTTTCTGTTTTTATTCTGTACTGGTTGTCATGGGTTTGAATCTATTCATTTCTACATGTCAGCATATTGTATTTGTGTTTAGTTGCATGTCGTGGCATGTACAATTACATGTTTAAATTTCAAGTAGTATTTAATGCACTAACCTCACTATATTTGATAATAAGTGAGCACGTGTTTGTTCAGTGCATCATACAAAGCTGTATCTAATGGAGAAAATTGCTATTCCTCATCAATAACATGGTTATTATTCATGCTAAAGAGGGTGCATGGAGGATATTAAATTATATAAGTGAATCTCCTGCATGCCTGTAATGCAGCTGCCACCTGATTACTTGTGTTTCCTTATTATCACAGAAAAAAATTACGTTTGAAACAGTTGATATAGCAGATTTCGGCTCATTCCGATGGTATTTTCAATGCTATAGTCTTAAACAATGAAAGCATTTTGTCTAAAAAAACAAAAAGTTGTACATAAGAGGCTGCTGTGCACTGCTGCTGTGCACTGTTGTGTCTTTGAAACATTAATATATTACACATCATTCATTGCTGATGTATATCAAAGTTCAGTCTTAGTGTTAAAAATCCAATTATGGCAACTTAATTGCAATTTAATGCAACCAGCAGAGTCCCTCTATCCACCAAGAGCTGCAATCTTATAGTAGAATGTAGAATATTATAGATTATCATTTATAAAACGCTGACTAAATCAACCTGAAATGACAGGTCAGATATAAATTTATGTTGAAACGTGTCTCCAATGCATTCCTTAAAAGGTTTATTTATCTATCTATCTATCTATCTATCTATCTATCTATCTATCTATCCATCTATCTATCTATCTATCTATCTATCTATCTATCTATCTATCTATCTATCTATCTATCTATCTATCTATCTATCTATCTATCTATCCATCTATCTATCTATCTGCAATAGGTATGGATATAAGAGAGATGTGAAAGGTAACTGTGTCCTAGTTTCCCCCTACATTGAGCAGGTGCTATTTTTAGAAAGCAGAAAGATAAGGGGGGGGAATCCCCTAGAGTCGACAGCAGCAGTTTTATGTTCTGGACAATTTACACCCTCCTTATGCTACTATGACCTTTCTGCCTTCATCGTTCACTCATCCCAGCCCCCCTTATACCTTCTTACCCTCTACTCCTATGTCCTCCCTCCGTACTCTTCTCCTTTCTCCTGTCTCCTTACCTTTCTTGATTAGCCAGTTCAGTTCAGTTTCCTATTATATCATGTTTCATCTCCCATCCTCCAACATGTCCCCCGCTTCCCCTCTTCTGTCAGCACACTCTGCCACATTGTTAACCAGGCATTTGCAAACATGCAGACCTTATGTTTACCACCAACCCTCCCTCACCTGTCTTACATAATAACCAAATGAGAACCACTACATTATTGTGAACGTGTGTACAAGATTTATATGAGAAAACCAAGCTTGTACTTTTTGTGTGTGCCTGTTCGTTTATCCATGTCATTTGTCTGCTAAACATGACATGTCCTCTGTGTGACTATGAAGATTCCTTCTCCTATCCCTCACCTAGTGCCAGAAACATTAGTCCACTGCATCCATGCACTCACTGTGTATGTGTGTGTGTGCACATGCATGCATGGGTTTATATGTATGGTTTGTAAGTATGTGAATGGTGAGTGCTGGTAGTCCACATTTTATCTTGGTAATTTATGACTTTCTGTCTTTCTATCCCCCTCTCTATTCCTTCCCATCTGGACAATTTTTAGTCTAACCCAACACACAGACCAGCTGTGCCCTGGAGAGCTGCTATTGTGGTTCATCCCGTGCATTGGGCACAATTTACCAACCCATCTGGCTGATTGCTTGTGGAGGCATTCATCGGGCATGTGAAACTGTGTGTGTGTGTGTGTGTGTGTGTGTGTGTGTGTGTGTGTGTGTGTGTGTGTGTGTGAGAGAGAGTATGTGTGTGTGTGTGTGTGTGTGTAATAGCTAGGAAATTACAATAAAATCTGTTTTTAAGCTGAGATGCACTGTAAAAGCCAAAACAATATTCATAATTTGTCAAGCAAGTAAAACAAATCTGCTTTACTTCAACCTCTGTTTGTTTTTTTCTTGAATTTAGTGCTTTGATCTCACTTATCCAACTATATTTCCTTTTTCAGAAGATTTCTGAAACAAGTGAAATTGCACATAGAGGAAGTGGAATCTTCTCATTTCATATGCAGGTTTTTTTGTGTTATATATAAATGATTGATGGCTAAATATGAATTAAACTGACTCGTTAAGATTAATATTTTATTTTGTGTATTTTTGCTCATGATTGAAAACTTTGAACACATGTAGGCCTATATGACACATATCAGAGAGATAAACAACAGTTATACTTAGACCAGTTTACAGTACTCTCACTCTAGTCACCAGCTTTGTTAAGTGTTATGCTGCCACCCAGTGGACAACTTTATTGATTGAACAAAACGCAGTAATGTAGTTTTTCTATCTATCTATCTAATATGTGTGTACATATTACAGCAAAAACAAGAGAGGCTTCATTGCCTAGCACTGTTGACATTCTCCTCTGAAGAGAGTCACGTAACGTTACTCACCTGTCTAAACATCACCCAGTAGTCTTAAGCACCCCGCTGTCCTCCACCATTTGCTCCATGATCAACTTTGTTTATGGTCCACTTGGCTTTCCATACTTGCATGTCCTTGTGCATATGCGTGTGTGAGTGAGTGTATAGTTTACCTCACTGTGTGCACACTTACAAAAAAATGAACCACCTGCATGTAAAGTGAGTCTCTCTGCTCCAGCCTCACTCCCCCTTTTTCTCTTTATCCATATCTTTAGCTTTTTTCTTCTTATGTTAAAATATTTCTCTTTCTTTCCAAAAAAATGCATGTCAACCAATGCCTTTACTACTAGAATATTTCACAGTGGACTTGTTTTCTCACACATTGCAAATCGCTCTTAGTACGCACAGTAGATTGTATGTGGAGTGATTCACCACAGCAGGCTGATGAATATAGTTGAGTTTCATTGTGGGTATTGTAGGCGACAGGCTTTGACAAAGAAAAAGAATGCATGGAACAAAAGAATTTTGATCCTTTTTTCTAAACTGTCCATTGTGAGTCCAACAATATTATATAATGGGAGTGCAATGACAAATCTGTCGAAGAGTGTGTTAAATAAATTGGCTTGGCCACTAAATTCTCCATCCAAGTTTGTGCAATGATGTAGTTTTTTTGGTTATGTATACAGTATGTGAAAACCATGTCAATTTCCTGAGCAAGACAATTAATGTACAATCAATGCAGTTTTTGTGTATTAGTTATCTTTGGAGAAAGTCAACCGTCCCTTTGAACACCAACAAGTTTCTTACTGATGCTGTGTCACTGAGGGCATTGTGCCCCCCCCCCCCCCCCCCCCCTTTGTGCCTGTGGCTGTCTGGCTTATTATTATGGTCTGTCTGGCAGGCTGCCTGGCTGGTGGTCTCTAAGTGAACTTGATACTGAAATCAGCAGCCGGCTGTGATGTGTAGAGCATCAAGGGGGTTGTGCGGAGCTAGTCTGGAGCTCAGCCAGTCACTTAACACTTGTCAACAGTTCTAATGAAAGTGGCCTTTTTCTTGATGGCCTCTTTTTCATTAGCGGGGTCGGAGGTCACCACTCAAGGCTGGTTGTCTGTCAGCCTGAGTGGGCAGACAAGGAAGAGGGCTGAGGAAGGGGGTTAGAGAAGGGGACATAAGGGCAGAGGGGGAAGGGGGAAACATTCACTGGCTAGTTGGCTCCTTATGTTTTGTTTCCTGGATGCCCTGCTGGTCCCGGTGAATCATTTTGTGGTTAACGTATCCCACAGCTCTAGCATTTGTCAACCGTGAATTTTCTCACTTGACATTGTAACTGTTTGCATCTTTATATCCATGCACCTTTATACTCATTCATGTATGAATTTGTCCAATGTCTTAATCTCTTCCAGATACACTAGCACGAAAAGCTAGACATTCTACAGAATGATGTTGTGTATATGTAGATAATGAAAACGTCAAGCTCTATCCTAACTATAGAACTTACGTTCCCCAAGTTCTGCTTCACTTTTTACTCTCTTTCCATTCCTCTCACTGTTCTCTATGATGCTCCTTTAACACAAATGTGGCCAACTTAGTGACTAAGAGAGAGAGAATTAGTCGACATCTCTCTCCTCCTCCTCCTCTTCCCCTTCACCCCGGCCTCTTGCACATGAAAGGGGCCGCGCAAGGCCAATAGATGGTGTGTGCTATGCGAGGGCCCCAGACCCAGACACAACACAACACACAGCTCTGCGGGCCACCACAGCTGGGCTGGAATGTGACCTGCTTCAGACTAGGCCCTGTGTGTGTGAAATACAAGTGGAAGGAGGAGGACATGGATGGAGGGATGCACTGCCTGCATAAGCCTTTTGATAAGTTGTGAGCATGTTGGGTATTTTGTCTTCAACATAGGGAACAGCACAACATAACAAAGCAAGGACATATGTAGTATTTCCTAAATAATCTTTATTCATTTTGCCTTTATATTCATAAAAGAATTAATTAACACTAAAATATATAGATATAGATTTAAAAAAAATACGTCTGCTCTCTATGTAATTAGATTCACAGAGACCTTTCTGCCTATATATAGATATAGATAAACATATATATCAAATGGCCATATCAAATAGATCAAGACAAATAAATACATAGTACAGAATAATACATAATACATATTCTGTATTGTAAATTAAAACTTATCAAAATGGATTCCACAAAACATGAAACCAAAGAGCTTATTTGATTCTGGTAAATAAACTGAGGGTTCAAATTGCATTATTGCGAGCTCAAGTGCGGACAGATGTTACACACTGTCTATCTTGGGATAACCCACAAAAACATAAAGCAAACATAGCCTACTAACATTTAAACATACCCTTAAAATGAATGGTATTAGTATATTCAAGATAACATTTGGAGAGGAAATCTATAATGCTATTTTAGTAAACAGTTTACTAAAGATTAAATACTTTGTACAGGGTAAATGCTGCACCTTTTCCAGACAGTGTGCCCTAGGTGCAGACATCCAAACTGTCTAAGCTTGATTCTTATTTTAAAAAAGAGCGATTAGGACCGTGTTGACACAGCATCTTTGAAGAAATCATGACTGAAAACTGATAAAAATGATCAGTGTCAAAAACAAAAACTACGAGGAGGGATTTTCTGAGATCTATTGAGCAATAAGGAACAAAGTAAGAAAAGAAAAAACATCTGAATCAGGCAACAATTTTACAGATAAGTTATGTTTTATGTTTACTGGCAGTCAGTCAGACTGGTGAGTGAGGTCACTGGAGCTTGGAATAATCAGAAAACATGAGACAAAAGACTTTTAGTGAGTGTGAGACTTTAAAAGACTACTGGACGGCAGAGAAATCTTTAAGGAAATCACAGGTTTTCTTGTGAATAACCTCACGAAGCTTCCTGATTCTACGAGTGCTGGAGGAGCCTACAAAGCTGTCGGGCTGCAGGACGGCCATGCCATTTTGTACATCCCCCATGAGGATGAGCTGCCCGTCGGCTGTGGTGATATTGGGGCAAGGGCAGTTCCAGTCCATGTTCAGAAGAGTCACCTCCAGGGGCTCTTTGCCAAAAAACCTCAGACCCATCTTCTCATCCTTCAAGATCTCTTCTACTGTCACCAAAGCATGGCCAGACTCTTGCTCCTCCGTCAGGTCGGTCACACGCCCGAGGATCACAAAGTCACTTTTGCAGAAGCTGGTGACCATCTTGGCTCTGGGTTTACACATCTTGCAGTTGTGGTTTTTCGGAAAGGGACACATCTCTTCACAGGCCTCTTTAGACTCAAAGTTGTTCTCGTTGCCACCGCACCCTCCGTACACAAAGGACTGGCACTTTTTGAGGCCGCTGCTATAAGCCCAGCGAGGCTCATATGCTTTGCAAGGCCCTTGGAGGCTCGGTAGGCTGCATGGAGCCGCCAGCTCTCCTCCGCATGACAGCATGCAGGCTTCATAGGTGTCGAAATGGTTACGGTTTTTATTGCACTGACTGTAGGTGAAGGTGAAGCAATTGTTCCTCTTTGGTTCATAGTACCAGCTCATGCTCTCTTCTCCACAGTCATCTGTGTCTGGACTTTTAAGACACTCTTCAGCTGAAAATGGCAGGTTGGTACTATTCCCCTCTGCATTCTTACCTTTCGCCTCCTTCCTGATCACTACCAAGGGAAAGTGTGACGATATACTTCCCCCAACGTTTTTGGCTGTACACGTATAGATGCCGGCATCCTGAAGTTGCGCATTGTATATGACCAGCTGGCCAATGTTAGTGACCACAACGTTGCCTCGGACATGATTAGGTCTCATTATGGTGTTATCTTTGCCCTTCAGTTGTTTCTCCCAGGTGATTTCCGGATGTGGTTTCCCAGAGACATCACACAGGAAGCTAGCTGTCTCACCCACAAAAACAGCCAGTTGGGTGGGGCCACTGTGTATGGTGGGGAGCTGGATGTCAGCTGGGAGGGTGGTCTGGAGGGCGGTGGTAGGATGTAATGTTGTCTCTGCTGGGATTGGACTGGTGTTTGGCCAGGTCAGGTGGTACCTGTAGGTAGGTCGAATAAGAAAATAATTAATCAGAGCCAGGATGTGTCAAAGGCTCTTCTTTAATTACTATACTGACATATTACACACAGAATGGATTTATTTTTCTACCCAATCAAATGTCTTTATTTTGAGCACTAAAACAAGACAACTTTACCTCATCACACCAAAAACAAACAAGTAGAGATCTAAAATACTTAACATGTTACCTGCAGGTGACCTCAGAAATAGAGATACCCTTGGAACAGGCCTCGGCATCCATGTAGCACTTGTTATAGTATGTCATGCCGTCAGACGCACACGTGAAGTGGGGTTCTCTCTCACAGCGGTCCCGGCACTTACAAACAGGCTGGCCATCCCAGATGTCGCACTCTGACCCTTGCTGAGAGCACATGAACTTGTCGCAGGTGGCGCCCTCCGGCATTCCAATGGGGCCCTTGTTGCCCTTGACGTCTATATAGCGTGATGCCACACAGCTCTTGTTACCACATACATTAGGGCAGCACTTCTCAAATGTCTCACAGTCCTAAAGTTGGAAAATAAAAATACTGTTTACAGTTGAGATACAGTTTAAGTTAAAATACTGCATAATTCTTAGAAAAATTCTTCTTAACAAAACATGCTGACAGATTTCATTATGAGGAATTTAGCTCAGAGGGTTCTTTAAATGTTTTTAATGTGGATGAGTATTGACTTTGAGGAAGTAATTAACAATGTAACATTTTTAACATTACATAACCCCAAGATTATATTTGTTGAATTGTGTTTCTGCTTGATATTTTTCTTTTAATTCTCCATGCAGCAACTCATGCACAGTGAAAAATTAATTATTGGAATAATAATAATAATAATAATAATAAGTGGTAATTGAGCTGTTTATTATTAATTTAGGCATTTAGATCCTGGTCGACTGAAGGATACAACAGACTGTGTGCCCAGATGCTTCGACAGCAAACAAAATGCGTCTATGCCCCATTGTCTACACATTTCACATGCAGCAGGCTATACATCACGGTCAGTTGCAAGTCAACTCACCTGGTCAGATTCACACTCGCGCATGCAGGTGCTCATAGCATCCACCCACAGGTTGGGGTTCAGGTCATTCGGGCACAGACCTGCGTGAGAGTACACCACTTTTGCCACAGACATGGGCATGGGCATTGCTCTCACGCGGCAGCTGTCCATATAAAGGAGTATGGTATAACAATGTCCCAGAAGAAACCAAATCCATCGTGGAAACAGCATCCACCACATATCCGACGCGTAACAGAATGGACGCTAAAAATCTTGAAAATGCAAGACGTTTAACACGACTTTAAAGTTTGAGGAAAACTCTTGAAACTATGTCCAAACTCTCGCGTAATTCGTTTTCTAACAACTGGAATCACATGCGGCACAAAAGCAGCGAAACAAGGGCGTGCGGGACCGGTCTCGATGTGGAGAGCACTCCAGGTTAGTCGCTCCACGTTTAATAGTAGCGAGAGATTAGGGCTGCGGTCAGCAAACCCACTTAAGATCTAACTACATGAATTACAGTGGCCTGTCTAGTAGGACAGAAAATCCCAGCTGAGTTACAGTTATGATCAACTTAATTAAAGAAAAAAAAGTTCGCCAACAGTTTGCAGGCGCTGTTTCATAAAGGACTGGCGAGACACCTGTGCGCGCAATGCGCTGGCTGCCTTAACCCTTAGCTTGCAAAGGAGAAGAACATATTTAGCAATACTCTAAAAAGAATAGCTGATACCTTATTATACAATTAGTGTACAAATTAAACATGTTGGATGTTCACACATTTAAACAAAAAGGTGTAAAGATACACCTTTTTGTTTAAATGTGTGAGCTTCCGAATAGAATCTATACAAATGGCTACATTTTGTATTACAATCATATAATTCTGTTTATCAGTGTTGATAGACTACAGCTTTCATTTTAGCAAAGAGTTATTATTGTGTACTGATATTAGAAGATGCTTTGAGTATGTCTGCAATTAAAAAAAAACATTGTCTGTCTTGTCATATGCACCAAATTAAAACAGCACTGTGTGACAATACCGTGCACTATAATACTGCGTTATCATTTAGCACCGTTTACACTGAAGTCTCTCCTTTCCATCTGAACAGAATGTCAGTCTCCAGAAGATGGCACCAAACACACTGTCTTCTAGTCTTTGTAATTTGGAGATCCTGTTCTGGTTTGACTTCTGCACCCAAAATAACCAAAAACGTTTATTTAAACTGCTTGAGTAGATTTTATTATGTAGTTACATTATTATTAATTGATCGGGTCTTTTGTACTTATGTGTACCATGGCTGTACATTGTGGGTAATAAGTAAAACCCTCTATCCTCCTACTTACCTCCTTTTCTCTGAAGGTTTCTGTACCTTAAAAACTCTAACAGCAGCCAAACTTTCCAGATTAGTGATAACAATTATTCTGGTGCACCAGATGATGGTGCCATAGCCACAAAATAGACAAAACCAGTTCAATTTCTGCCATATTGGATACACCATTTAGTCATGATTAGCCTACAACTGTGGTTGATTCTATATTGTCTGATAGCCCATAATGTACCAGTCAGAAACTGATTCAAATGATGCATCCTCAAAATGTTTGTTGTATGTGTTACAGTATGTGTTGTAAAATGTCCAGAAAGGTCCAGTTGGGAGTCATCATTTTTGTTTTCATGAATTAACCACTGCAATGCAGTCTACAATGGAATGTGATTCGACTCACAGGGCTCATGCTATCACAATATTGACATGTAAGAAGTTACAAGTAGTACAGACAGCTTGATATCATGTTGTGAAAACCCGGATTGTTCCCCAAAAGCCAATTCCAGGAAGAGTTGCAGAAAAGGGGGCTTCAAAACAAACCAAATAGCCTGGTGGTCTGTTTGGTCGTGAACATGAACAGAAAAAAGGATTATGCTTTAGTTTCGACCAAAAAGTGACACAAAACGCATTATAATATAATAAAAAACAGTTTTTGCTCATGTTAAAAAGCTGATCTATCTTTATTCCTTATTTTTTAGAGGAACAAATAATTAAACATTTTAGTAGCCACGCTGTGTGTGTGTGTGTGTGTGTGTGTGTGTGTGTGTGACTATCCAGTCTGTGCTTCCCAAGTTGAGACCCTGCTGAGTCCAAAGGGGCCCAGTGCTCAGGCCAAACCCTGCAGTCTTAGTCTGGTTTGTGTCTGTGAGCCCTCTCTCACACACTCACTGACACACACTCTCACACAAACACACACACACAAACACACACACACACACACACACACACACACACACACACACACACACATATATATATGCATGCTCTCAATTTCATGCAAATGCACAAACACAGTCAGGCTGTGTTTTCAGTTTCAGCCCACCCACTCCCCCCTAACCTTCAACCCTTAAAGACCCTGCATTCCCAGCATAGCCGGCACTGGGGCTATGGGGCATGTCACATATTGAATAAAGCCTGACGGTGGACCCCATTCAGGGCGCTCCGACAGTCTATGTGCCTTCAGGACATGTATTGTCTGCAAAGTCAGACCTTGACTTTGACCTTCTCTGTTCACACCCACGATCTTTTGGAGCCCAGTTCAAAAAAAGATTTGTGGTTTATGGCAACGTAGAGATTCTAGATCTTGATGCTTTCATATACTTTATATCACAATCATGTTATCCTCAGTAAATGCAAGAAATCACTGATAAAAGCAGAAATCAAAAACACAACAAATAAAAAACTAAGTGTAAAAATAATTTGATTAATGATATTTGCCCCATCAGGGATGAATCTACAATGGTTAGAAATGGCATTGGGTGGTTTTGTTATTTTGTTATCTACAGATATAGATGTTTCCCCTTGTTTTCCGCCTTTATGCTAAGCTAAGCTACTGGCTGGCTGCTGGCTGGAGCCTTATATTGAACGGACAGATACAAGTTTGGTATCAATCCTCCCATCAAACTCTTCGCCAGAAGGCGAATTAACAAAATTTCCCAAAATGTTGAAACTATTCCTTTAATAATTTTGTACGTCGGCTTCACAGCTTAATACAATTTCTGACACACTATTTATTAGATGACCCCGGCATTTCTTTTGGTGTCTCCCAAATCTCTCTACTTTGTTCAATAGTCCCAGCTTCACTACGTTATTTAAGGACTAATCACTCACGGGGTCTCACAGTTTGTTGGGATATATACGTATAAGCTACTGTACGTCTTACCTCACCATTAATCTCTCGGTGGCTTTACAGTGTCATGCATGCATTTGTGTCGTAAATAAGCAGCTCTGTATATTGGCTTTGTGCATTACGCCTGTTAGAGAGGGGCACACATTGCACCAAGGGCCATAGTCCAAGCACATCGACCAAGGCACGTACCTGTGAGGAACGTCGCCATATGCCTCTATTTCTAAAATGCTCTTAGGGGTCCTTGGCCATGCAGGTCCACAGCGTCTCTTGCCCATGACTGGGACCTGGGAAGCTGGTTCAAAACAATGAAGGTGTTATTACTGTTCATACTAAGCTTATTATGAGTGTCTCACTCCAGAACAAAGGAGAGAGACACATCCAGCCACAGCAGAGCCCTAAGCTGATTCCTCAGCCCTAGTCTAGACACACAACGCAACATGCCGATGGACAGATAGATATATACACACACACACACCTTTGTCAGCACCATTCTGCAATATTTGTGCTCTCCAGATTGCCGTGTCTGAACATCTGTTCACCACATGAACACTATTGTATTCATTTCACTGAAGAGGTTAAGGATTCCACAGACACACAAGTGTGTCAGTACGACCATAACTTAGGTGTTGTTTATGTTCTTTAAATCAGAAAGGGAACATAACAAAATGTCTGGTTAGTTAAGTTCATAGGGGACTGTACAACATCAGCTTGTTGTGCAAATGCAGGTCAAAAGTGAAAAACCACAGCTGGATGGTACAATACTGAACTCTGAAATATGGAACATTTCCAGAAATTCTTTTTATTAGTGTTAATAATGGACCTAATAAGTGGTAATAATGGACCTAATAAGTGGTAATACACTGACGTGTTAAATTAAGTTTAAAGGAAACCTAAACCAATCATGAGAATGTGTATCTGTGCAGCACTAAGTTCAGCTAGATAACCATTTTTATGTTATATATTTAAGTAAATATATTTTAAAAAAAAAGATATTATTCAGGTTTATTAGAATCAATGTGCAGGCAGGACCTTGTGTGAATGCTGCTAAACTTTTTATTTTGCTATTCATTTTTATTTTGGTGTTCAATAATGAAATAATTCATGCAATAGCTGAAAAAAAATTACTTTCAAGCAGACCATGTCATACAAATGAAGATCCTTTTCCCAAGCAACCATCTTTTGTGACATCAGTGCCAGCACTGAAGAAGCAGTTTCATTTATTACTTGTGAATGAATTGAAATTATTCTTATTTTTATTATTAAGAGTTTAGAATTGTCAATTAGCATGTAAATGCTGAGGCCAAAAATGAGCTCTGAACAAGTCTCTTAAGAGTACTGAAGGTGCATCTCGACAGTGGTGCATTTCAGTATAAAAATAAAATGGACCAGTATCCAAACAGCAGGTTTTAAAATACTTTATGAATTTAATTAAATCCAAGCAAAAAAAAAAAAAAAATAGCTATCCTCTTATTATGACTTAAAGTGACATGACTATGTTGCTCATCTAATATTTGCTCTTGTGCCCCCTCTACTGGCTCTTGGTTGAAACATACATTTCAATAAATTAATTGGGGAGTTTACCTCAACATCCAGCACACACATGCAGGTACAAACAAAGGATAACCCGCGTCAAAAGCCAAACTAAACATGTGACTGGCCCCTTCATTTAAAGTAAGCATTAAGATTAGACACTCAAACTCATTACTTCAATTGGTCAGATGGACATACTATGCTTTTAGTAGACACAAGGTCAGTTTGAGAGAAGAGGGAAGTAATTCGCCATGCTTTTATCAAAGAACAGATACAGGTCTCCAGAACAAAAGAATGTAACTTCTTAACAGTGCCTAAGATCAGTTCTACAAGTACACAGGACGTACTGTATATAAAAATATCAGACTCTGAATGCATAGGTTAAGTCAAACTGTATTCTGCTTTGTCTAGAACAATAAGCAACCCCAACAAATACAATGTTAGCGATCTCCTTTCCACAGAATCAAAGAAGATCCTATAAAAACCCATTTCAAACATGCTGCTGTTACTTTCCCAGAGCACCAAACGGCCGGGGGGCGGAGGGGGGTTTGTCCATACATTGTCCCACTTTCTCAACCAAGCTCCTGCCTTAAACGGGTGGCACAACTTTACTTAATCAAGCATTTAACATAGTAGGAAACAGAAAATAAGCACTCTTGGTAGTCCTTTCTTTTCACAGCAAACTTCCTGGAAACCATCTTTTCCTCCCACTTTGCACTTGGCTTCAACAACAGCATCGCAGCACTTTTTACATCCCATTGTTAAACACGTTCTTGCACAATAGAAGACTCTTTTTTTTTGACACAAACACAACAGGCCTAACTGGTTAAAAAAATTATACAAATTAATAAAAAATATATCATAAAACATACAAATACAGTAAGAGCTTTAGGTATACATTTCAACAGTAAACAGTTACCACTGGGTAAGAAACCTTTTGATTGTAGGACAAGTGTAGCGGCCGCCTACTGCACTGCTTCAAATAAACGAGCCTCAGCATCGAGAATTAAAAGGAATATAAAGTGTTGATGAAAGCAGCATAAATGTTACCGTCCGACACGACATGGCTGTGCCTCTTGACCTGTTAAATTCTTAATGTACAGTATAAGAATGTTTTAAGTGTAGTCGTCGTGTCAGTCTCCATTTAAGTCGGACAGTCTCGGAGCGACGGAATAGAAACCATTAACGTCAACATTTTCTTTAATTAAAAATGTAAAATTAGCACTAGACTGGCTTTAACAACCAAACTGAAGCTATATATAATTGATATTTTAAAGAAATCTAGTCACCATATAGATAGCCTCGGTTCAAACTGAGAGGACACAGGGCGACAAAGGTAACTGTGTCAGCAATAAGAATTCTGATTAGTGCTGGAGGAACAAGGAAGCACTCAATCATACAACCCAAGATCATCATGTCCTTTGCTGTATACCATTTCTTTTTTCATCACTTAACAAAAGCTGCATTCTTTTCTGAAGCAGTGATAGTTTGTTCTGCAGTTAGTATCTCTGCTGGCTAGATTAGTTTTTGGTTTTTGATTCTAATCACAGTTAAACAGGACAGCAACTGAAATGAAAGTATAAATCAAGTGGGCAGCCATATACACAACCTTGGCCGGGACTCAAGTCTCGCTACTCTTAAGCGCATGATCTCGCTTCATTAGTAAGAATCAATACAACCCAAAACATTTAAAATAAATACTTCACAGTTGACAGTTGTAGTGTTATGCTGACTGAACCTAATAGTTTGCCCTGCAAAGCAGAAGTGCTAATGCATCGTAGAAAATAAAAATTAGTTGCTGCACATTTATCTCTACTTTTTTGTCCGAGATGAAAAGACACAAAAGAGAGCAATTTGAATAAAACTAATGATTTCTTTTTCCACAGTGTATGACTGAATGATTTAAATATGAAAGGAAACCAGTCCATCCTTGTGTGGATATAGATTAAAGCATACTGTATGTGTAGTCTGCAAATAGAAGCACTATTAGTGCAAAGATGCTTTTGTCTCACCTGGTGTAAGACTACCGCCACCTTAAGAATTAGGACAGTAATGGATGCCCTCTGCAGGAAAGACACTAAGGTTTATGCCTACAGCATGTATGAAAGTGTGTACGCCAGCTAGAACATCTGATAGCACTATACAGGTCAATTTCCTAGAAATTCAAGTTGCTGTGTGCAAGTCCAACTTATTCTGTGGACTGATGATGAACTTATTGGTAAGAGTTATGTAAATCCTTCCTTTTGTCCTCTGCTCTTTGTCTTATCAGACCAGGTCTTTTCCTCTGTGACCATAGTCCACAGGCAGGATAGGGATGTGTCCAAATAAGGCTATTACAGGAACCCATTAAGTCCAGTCCGTAAGGAAGACAAGCCAATGTCTCCCTCTTTCGTCCCACTGGAGCCTTGGCACAAAGTGCAGTGGGAGGAGAGAAAGAGATAAAGAGAGGAGAAAGGGGCCCAAATACTTTCGCACATAATCGAGGACACCATGCATCAGTAATCGCTTACAACTGGTTGGGTACACTAAAGCGGCAGGAGTGCCAGAGCAGGACAGGAGGAGGACAATAGCTACAGAACTTGAAAAAAACAAATCCCAGTTAGGAAATTGGCGAAACACCAAAGCCGGACAAAGCTGTAATCGGGGACCTGGGCGGGCAACTAGCTATGGTTGCTTGAGGGTAGCTACAGAAGCTCATCATAAGCGGGGAGACCTCAGGCTCCGCAGTAGCTCTAGTAGGTGAGGCGGGAGGCCTTCATGTTGTAGCAGGGTCTGTCTGTTAGGCCACCAGTCCCAGAGAACAGGGACAAGCCCTCTGCTTTCTCCAACACAACCTCAAGCTCCTGAAAGTCCTGCAGCCGAGCTACGTCCTTGTCCTGGACAGGAAAGACATTTAAATCAATAACAGATACTTGCAAATCATTCATTTTCATGAGGAAACAGTCTAGAAACAGTATGAAATTATTTATTGTACAGCGACTACACATGGTTTCAGCTCTATGGACCGCCATGCTGTATTTTTCTTTCCCATACCTTTCTCAACATGGTGTTTGGCAGCTTGCGGATCTTCTCCACATGCTCAGCGCTGATATCCAACTCGCGGCAACAGACCCTCAGAAGGGAACGATAGGTAAGCTCCTGGCGGTCCAGCTCCACTTCAATGAAGTCGTTCTCCCGAGCGTTGGGGTTCTGGATACGCACCTTCAGCACCAACTCTAGAAAAAAGGACCAGAGTGATACCTCTTTATTAACTAAGATATTGTGCTTTCTAATAAGATGACGGACATAGCTCGAGGTGAGTCACTGCAAAAGATGGGTGTGTAGAAGCAGTGTTCGGTTTTTATGCACTAGTCACTATCCACTATTCTCTTGGCTCTTTAATGACTTCTTTTGCAGTTTGTCTCGATGCTTTTAATGTTTTATGTAAACCCAACCGGCAGAAAAGGGAACATCCACCAACAACCCTTTATGGTGTAAAGAGTTGGCTGCCAACACACAAATTAGAATGTTGTCATGCCTTCGCTCCAACTGGTCGCTTAACTGAGAACACGTAAGCTTTACCCTGTTCACACATAATAACTGACTCAGAGTGGAAGGCTTTCTTGCCTCTAATGAGCACAAAGCTTGCAGGTGCGTTTAGCCACACGCAGTGACTTATTGGAGTCCCTACTGGTTGCCTGGCAACCTCATGGCGACAAAACCACTCCAGGAAGTCCCAGCTTCCAGCCAAGAAATGAACTCCCTTTAAAACCACAACTTGACATTTTTACTTTTCTGTAGGGCTGGGTACCGAATTGCCTCTGAGGTATCGAGCATCGAAAAATGCCTAGTCATTCAATACCAAATTTTAATACCTAAGGAGTAAATCTCATCAGCGTCAGTGAGCCAACGAGCATGCAGCGTGCTTCTCCCAAGATCTAACGATGTCTGCGATTGGCTGTCTAATGTTACACGTCATAGAGACATTCAGGAAAATCTCTACGTTGTGCACAGAGACGGGGCTCGCGTAGTAGGAGCTGGAAAATACAAGAAAGTTTCCCATTATGTGTAATGTTGTACTTTCTTTTTGTTTTATAAAATTGGTATCGAAAAAAAAAAAACATTGTTTAGGAACTGGTATTGAAGTCAAGGTATTGGTATCGAACATTTTTGAACGATACCCAGCCCTACTTTTCTGTTTGTGAACATATTAATTAATATAATTTAGAGGTGCTGGTTGGCATTTGACTTTTGGATAGAGCCAGGCTAATATGTATGATGTAATATGGTGCTTGCCTATCATCATGTTGCGTCGTGTATATTGATGTGGGGTTAGAAATAATTACGTGATTTCTCTCTCACCTTGCACGTTGACAGGGAAGGTGCTGGTGAAGAAGAAAGGCTGGAAGGCTGGCATGGGCCCACCAGCCTGGCCGTAGCTCAGCTGCTGTGGGATAGACTGCTGCCTGCTCATAGTTGGGTTAGCGCCGGCCACCGGGGCCTGGACCTGGCTCCCACTGCTGCTGGCCAAGCTGGGGCTGGGTGAGGCCAACGGAGGCGAGCACATGGTGCCATTATGTGCCACCGCATGTGGGTAGTCAGCATGGTTGACAAGGTGCGGCTCAACTGACAGGTCCATGGGCACTGTGCAGTTAACAACGGCGCGATTGTGGGATGAGGCCGGGCTGGGTGACACACCATTTTGCTCAGTCACAGGAATGAATTCCCCAGCCTGGGCTTGGCTGTCAGTGGTAGGATTTGGGGGAGGAGAGGGGCCGTCAGAGAGCAGGCTCTGTGACTTCTGAGGCTCATGAGTCGGTGAAAGGGAGGGTGAATCGCTGTGCGTATCCTCAGCGTGTTCTCCAGAACCATTCTGTGTAAGGTGCTGTGCCAGGATGATCTCTGACCTGTTATCCATCTTGGAATACATGAAGGCCGGGTTAGACAGGTAGTTTGGGATGATTGGTAACTCAGGCTCCTTGACTTCAGGCACTTCCTCCACTTCAACTGTGGTAATAATGTGCATAAAAAGAGGATTATTTCCTCAAAAAGCAGCTCAAAATGATAACCCATTTTTCACTGTCAAACCATAAACAGCAGTAGATACATTTATACCATCGCTACCCGGGGTTATAACCTGTACATTAAATGTCAATGTATCACATGGACTGTGTATGCAACTGATATAGCACATGCCAGTAGAAACTAAATACTTGTAATACATAATAATGATGTGACAGGGAACAAGATGGTAAGAAATGTGTAGTTTACCTCCTAAAAGCCGTTTGATCTCTGGTTTGGATGTAAGTTGTGAGGCCAACTCATCCTTAGCCGTGAGGATTTCTTTGTCTGCTCCATAACTGAGTAAGTA